>NC_072737.1:42519737-43119737 GCF_026930045.1 Uloborus diversus
AATAGTTTCAGTATATTTTTTGCAAGAATGTTAAATTTGTTCTAAATAATGGAAATTATTTTACGTTTTCCTCTCATTTATTGAAATTACATTGGGCAAGTGCTTGTATGAACAACACGACGGGAAGAACTATTATATTTTGACAATAAATGTAAATATTAAAATATTAGGAAGAAAACATAAACCCCCACAGCGCTCGCACTGCCTCTGTTAAATAAATAACATTAAAATGACAAAAAATGAACGCATTGATTGCATTTTTCTAGTGTAACCAAATTCTTACAAAATAATAACAATAATAATAATAATAATAATAATTTTGTTAAAATTTATCTAAACATTTATATAATTAATTAGATTATGGTTAAAATGTACATCTCTAAAAAATAGACTTCAACGTAGGGTTATGTAAAGAATTCATTGAGTTAAAAAGAAAAGAAAAACCGAAGAAAGATATTCTAAGCAACTTATGCGAAATTACATCGCCCAATTATCAAACGTAATCAAAACCATTTTCAAATAGTGAAAAATTTGTTTGTAAAGCAATATTGTTTGCAAATATAACTGAAAATTGTAACTTTTTAATTTTTTTGTATATTTGACCTAAACACTACTTTAATAAAATCCATTTGAAATCCTAGACAAGATACACTCTCATATTATCAGATTTTACTAGTCGATATAAATCGTGCATAAGCAAAGTAAAACCCAATAAGATCAAAGTTTCAGAACTCTAAATTAAAGACAATCAAAATTTTTATTTATTTTACAAATGGCAAATATCGGTGCCTAAGCCATTAGTTTATGAGCTCTCCAATATTTTCTGACCATATCCTGATATGGAGATAGTAGAATACAACTTTCTATATATTTGTAAGCCATGCAATCAAATTGAAACTTTTATTATTCTGTTATCTTGTCAGTCAGTGGCGCACACAGGAATTATTCAAAGGGGAAGTGGGGGGGGGGGGGGGTCCAGGATCGAAGGTCCACCATTCTCATATCATACTCCGGCACGCTTCGAAACATATTCTTTTGGTTTTATCGATTGTTGTCGGGATGAAGAAAAACATTAAAAAAATATTGAATAATTATTTAGTATTAGTTAATCGAATAACATTATTAGTGACGAACACTTAATTAAAATACTAGAAAGCACAAAAAGGAATGCATTTACTTTTCTCATAATTAAAAATAAAAACAGCGAAGAAAAATCATCATGATAGAAAAATTTATGCTCGCAAGTAGTTCGATTTTACAGGGCGGGGAGAGAATAAATAATTTTTTTTTTCATGTATTAAATCTGAAATGATTGCTACCTTTGCTTGAAATTATTTTACGTAAAACATAAATAGGATTATGGTCAATCAAAACAAGAACCCAAGGAAGATAGTAGGGATCTGGATCCCTTAGACCCTCCCCTTGTGTGTGCCACTGTTGTCAATTATTTTAGTTTATATGGAGAAGATTAAGAACGAAAGAAACGAAAACTGCTTCCCTAAATTTTCCAAGTCTTACACATAGTTGAAAATTTGTAGTCAAAGGGGTTTGTAACAGAGTTACAACTGCTTTGAAATTTTTTATTGAACTAAAAAAGATATTTTAACTCTAATTTCATCAGCAGAAAACCAAACTAAGAAGTTTTGGTTAGGTCCGTAGGTCCGTTCTCATATACGTAATTGAAATAAGAATAATGACCCAAACTAGAGGGATAAAGAGACACCCGCCACTATCGGAAGAAGGATATTAAGAAGCATCCCATTTGTAGATTTTAAATTACTGAAATCAAATCTGGATCATCCGACTGATCAAATTTATTGCAATACAGCGTTCTAAATGGGTGAGACACCTAATAGGGCTGAATGATAACGGATGCACGTAATACGATCTCCTTGGGTAAACCATCGGCAGTAGCGTACTTAGCATGGGTGACACCTGGGGAGGTAATTTGTGGTGTCACCCTCCCCCCCCCCCCCCCTACAAGCGCAAAATTAAAAAAAATAACACTTTATGTAAACAAACATGAAATTTATGAACTTTTCAGAAACAGCTACATTTGTGCTTTAACGAAAGTTTAAGTGGGCTAATGTACAAAAGACAAATAAAAGTGAGGGAGGGGGGGGGGAGTCCGGAAAACTTTCAAATTTGTAGTCTTAAAGAAGAGTTTTGCTTCATATTTTTCCGAAACTTGCATTTTCGCTTCGGGTGTCACCCTCCAACCGGATGAAAGCCGGGGCGGACAGCTCCCCCCCCCCCCCTCGCTCCTTTATAGTGACGCTGCTGCCATCGGGCATTTAATAGAGAGGGAGATCAAAATTTATTTAGATTGGCTAACTCAAAAAAGATCTATTCGTAGCAGAATGCTCGTTGAAGATATTGAGCAATTGAATGTAAAAAATAAGCAAAACAATTGTGCCTGAGTATTGGTAAGAATAATTGCAAAATGGGCATGAATTTCTAAAACTTTAAGTATCAGACAATAATGAGTTTCAAAATCACTCTCATAATGTTGCAAAAAGAGAATGACCCACGTTTCAGACGTAGACTTTTAGTGCAAAAATGCCTTTAAAATTTTCACTGAAATACATCGAAAGAGATATAATCGAAGAAATATTTTACAATTATACAATGAGAAATTTTCTCAAAGACAAGAGAGTTTTAATGAGAGAGGAATTTTTTCTTTTCTACCATATCCCTTTCAACTAACCCATTGTAACATATTCATGCTGTATCAGTAAATTTATAACATCTCATTTTAAGATGTGCTCTAAATAAAATCATATTTCTCTTTTTTTTTTTTATTAGCATTTTTTTTTTTTTTTTTGCTTGCAATTATTTTATCTCGAAAATGTGTTCATTATTTGTTTACCATGTTAAAATTTGAAAGCATGCAGAGAAAATGCTAATTATTAAACTAATATAAAATACTAATTAATCACAATAACTAATATAAAATACTAATTAATTTAACTAACCTATTGTAACATATTCAAACTGTGATTTATACAATTCAAACTTTATTGATATTCTTAGTTTTGAAGAATTAAAAACTTGTAACAAAATATATTTCACGCTCACATTAGATTTCAACTTTTATTGTTTAATTTCTGTTCAGTTTAAACCCAATTGAAAAAAGATCTTTCTTTGTACTCGTGTAACGTCAGACGGCTTTTGTTTAAAAGTAACATTTTTTAAATCCCTACTGACTATTTTTTTTTTTGGTAGTTAAAAATTATTAATTGTTTTATGTAAAATGTTCTTAATATTAACTGAAGACTAAAATAAAATAATTAACGAAAATAATAAAATGCCTATATAATCAAATGATGCTAATTAAACTATAGTTTATGTGATGTACATTTTTTATCCACTTCTTTTTACTTTATTAATTAAAATTTACAAATGAGTAAACTATTTAAAATTAATATACTCTAACTGCATCTTTACTTTACTAGAATTTTTGATATCTTGCTTTCCACAATTATCATTTTATTATTATTATTATTATTATTATTGTTATTGTTATTATTTTGTAATTTTCCTTGGAAAAAGTTGTAGAAGTTTTAATTTTAAAGTCGAATTTGTGTTATTATTACAAAAGTAAGGACATTAATAGCTAAAACCTTCTATCAGAAGTAGAATAGCCATGAACGATATTTTTAACGTAGGGACGGACTGAAATTAATGGAGTAATTTAAAAGTTATCGAAATTCATTTGTTGATTTGAATAAAAAGGGCATATATTTAATATTACCCTCACTCCCCCCCCCCCCCCCAGATTTTTTTTTCATACTTCAGATTTTCTGCAGATAGTTTTATTGCGTAAACAGAATGTTTCCACGCGTTATAGATATGCTTTTTAAAAATATAATTTGTCTCATTTTCTTCATTTTCTAATTAGCGGTACCCGCATAGCTTTACCCGTAGTAGAAAAATTAAAAGGTCATTTTTTTCGCCTGTAGATTTACAAATAATGGATGACGAATTTCTCGCCAATTTGCTATGTTAATTTGCTCGCCCTTGTTATGGTAAGTCACTCGTCCACGTTATGGTAATTTGTTCGTCCACGTAATAAATATTTGCTTGGTAAAATAATCTTAAAATTGGAATAGAAAAAGAACAAAATCGAATTTTCGAAAAATCGTTTCGAAGTTCTCACCCCTATGCTATGAACTCATTTTGTGCCAAAATCCAGAGATCCAGACATAAAGACTTTCAGCTTTATTATTAGTAAAGATTGTAACGAAAGTCAATATTATATTGTCAAAAAATAAATACATAAAATTCAAATCAAAGTTTTTTTTTTGCTTCTGAATTTTAGTGCATTCGTTCCATCCTTTTCTCACACTAGTTCAGCTCTTTGTTGTTTTTCAGTATTAAAACTATAGCGTTAATAGAAAAAAGCCTAAATAATTAGAATGATATTATAAAATCTTTTCAGATGCACAGGAATTACTTTTACACATCAGAGTACCAAAAAAATACCAGGGGTCATTATGATATTGAAGTGACAAAAAATGTCAATGTGCATTTTCTTACTATCAACTAATCACATTTGTCCCACAGCTTTTATTTCCTTATACTATTTTATGAACAATGCTACAGTTGTAACAAAAACAAAGCTGTTAATTTATAGTACATGTGCCCTACAGATTCTATAACTTCATATGGAGTGCTTTATGGTTTAGTTTTCTTTAAAATGTTAAAGCTAATTAAATACTGCTATTAAAACCCTAAAAGTTGTGTGCACAGCATTTTAGGATCTTCACCAAATAATTGTATACTATTTATAGTTTTATTAGAAGCTGATAAATAAATGTATTTGGCTTTTCTTTTTGAGCGAAACACCCTAGCAAAGGTATCAGATAGGACCCCTCGTCTTATTTCTGAGTAAATCGTATTGAATATTTTCAAAAAGAGGTGAGTGATTGTTGAATAATAAGATTCAAATAAGCTGTAAAAAATTTAGAAAAGTCCGACAAAAAAAAAAAAAAAAAAAAGAAGATAGTACAAAAGTTTTTTTTTTTTTTTTTTTGGCAAATGGAGCACACATTTGCAAAATGCATATGCCTGTTTTAGAGCTTTATGCGTCAAAAGTACATAGCCGTTCGAATACAACTCAAAAATACATTGAAGGAATAATAAAAGGACTTAGGATCCCAAAACTACTTACTGTTGCTAGAAACGTTGCAAACTAGTATGAACTCTACGAGAAAATCAACTGTTTTTCTTCCATATCTTCATTTTATAGCACTGAAGAATGGGTTTCTTGTAACATCAAGACATATGTATGAACTTCTCTTTGAAAAATTGCTTCACAACGAACGATTTATCAATGAGTATGTGTGATGTAAAAGTTATGTTTTCCCATCTGAGCATTTCGATACGTAAGTGATGTTTTCTAAACGGATATGTAAGAACCCAGAGAAGGAATTTTTTTTTAATGACCAAGGTAGATGTTCCAAATACGGGCAGCCTAAGGTTCAGGGCCTTATATCTGGCTCATTTGTGGTTCATTTGGCTCCAATCTTTGTACATTCATTCAAATGTCATAAAAAAAAAGAAAAAGATCCTTTCATGTGAAACTGTAAATTTACATTATGTTTGGCAGAAACTTTTATTACGTTATGGTCCCACAGAAGGACAAATCTTAAAAAATGCCAAAAAATTCTATCAAAATAACAAAACTTGAAAAAGAATTTATTCTAGGAATAAAAAAATATTGCACCAAATTTGATAAACTCAAAAGTTAAAAATTTAAATTCATTTCAATGGAAAGGAAAAAATCTATCGTCACATTCAGGATACTGCTCAGTCGTTATTTTTTCGTGATTTCTGGGGACAATTTGGACACGTATGTGCAGCATATGTAACGCAGGATCATATCCCCCACCTGACCCTTCAATGTCGTAATAAGGTCACTAGAGTCCTAATAATGCTAATCATGGCTACCGTCTACTTTTTTAGGGTTATCAAATCACAGGAAATATGGTGGTACACAGTAACATTCTTTCTTTTGAATTCGTCAACTACATAAATTAGGCTTTCTAGGAGAGTTATCAATTTTTTATACTACTAGTAAACTACAGTGAACCATGAAGAAACCAAATTTACACTAAAGTAAAATCAGGCAATTTCGACAAAACTTTTTGTTATAACGATTGCTACGATTTATCATCAGTTACGCTTTCTGATGACAATAAAATCAAGAGTAATAAATTTTTCTCTTTACTACATATAAAAATGGGGGATTTATCTTATTGGTCTTCGTTTTTGAATTCCTTTTGCAGAGTATACATGTGTAGAAAGAATCAAAACTTTGAAAATTTAACTTCTAATTTAGAAAATAATTTTACATGAGAACTGCTTTGATGAGTAGCATTGGGCGTGAGCTGCATGAAGAAAACAGGAATTACTTTTTAATTGATTTATTGTTATTCAGAAAAGGAAAATAAACCACGCACTTGCGTTGCTAAATAAAGTGGAAAAATTTAATTGATAAAATAAGTGGAAGTAATGCATTTCCGTTTTAAAGTCGTTAAGGAATGTTGATTTAATTTTATTGCATTTTTTTTTCGAGGAGGGGTGGAGTGACTCCTATTGTGATGCGAATGCTATTAATTTAAATTTTCAAGAAGAAATCATTATTTTAGTGAATGCTCACATATTTTCACTACTTATTAATTTGTAACCATAGTAGTTTAAATTTAAAATGTTTAGTTTTTTAAAGGAATCAAAGTAATGAGTCTTAGGTTTAATATTACTTATAATGAATTTTCTTACATTAGGGGAAGGTTGCCGTCAATGAACCACATAACATTTTTCAATTTTTTTAGAAAGAAAATCCAACTCAAATTTCACATTAATTATAGGAACAATTTCTCTGTGTATTTCTCTTTTAATAATAATATTCAGTTTCATGATAAATATACACAATGAAGAATGAAATTAAAAATAAATAATTTGGCATGTGGTCCATTCATGGCAACCGGTTGCTATGAATGAACCATCGAGTTTCCATCGGTGGACCTCTTTCTAAATTAAAAAATCAATCCGTAACTTACAAATATTTATAACAAGGCGACTAAAAACTCTAAAAATACCAATAAGTTATACAAAAAGAGATTTATTTTCTAAAATTTTTCATTTTCAGATAGGAAGAAGAGCATAAAATCCCCCAATTCTTTATGAAGTAATTCTAAAAACGTCTTCTCTAGTTTTAAAATATGATTCACTAATAATATTTCATTTTTCGGAGGGTTTATCTCCTAAATTTCTAATAAGTGACTAAGGTAACAACAAACCGGTTTTTATCTTCCATGGGACAGTTTAAAGTTGCTTTCAAGACTCTATTGTCGGCAGGCTTTGTTAAGGTTCATACTACCATTTCTGTAAGCCACAGTAACACATTGCATGCTCTCATTTGTCTACTGGCCATATTTTACTAATTTTTGCATTTGTCTGGAACAGCAAAACTATTTGAAACTGTATTGTTATGTTTTAGATTTTCAATAAATTTTACAAAAAAAATTTGGAATTATAATAAAGGAAAATAGTTTTCATGGATTACTGAGAAACTTTTTTTATTGTTATCCTATTTATTTTTAACAAGTGAGAAATTTTCAAAGGTTAAAAGTTATTACAATATTTGGGATTTTCCATGAATGAACCACTTTGTCAGGTGGTCCATTAATTAAAACACCTAGCGGTCCAATGATAGCAACTGCGTTATTTTGAATATTCTTTTATAGGTGTTACTACAGTGACGAATCATGATGAACCATGCAGTATGGGGAACTGAACTAGAAAAGGCACTTCGCGTGTTCGCAAGTGTTTGCGTTTAATTAATCAGTGATATTCAAAGCATGTTATAACTAAATGAAAATCTTAATAATTAGTAAAAGAATGGTATAACTCTTATCTGACAACATGATTAACAACATGATGCAGCAATTTTAGCTCGTTGACGACTCTGCAGTTGACTGTTTTCAGACAAAAGAAGGTACTTAAACTGATTTCGCATCTGCACAAACTCTAGTACGGGAAATATCTTCGCGATCTAGTCATGGTACCGGTTCATTGACAGCAACCTTTCCCTATACAGATTTTTCATATCACCCATTACAGTACAAAAGAAAAGCGCCCTTCTTAGTTAAAAGTTTCATGATTAGTAAGTTATATATTCTATGTAACTAGAAATTTGCCAGTCAAGGTATAGCGGGTGAAAATTGCTTCTCTTCCTCTACACTTTAACGAAACAATTGCCTGTTTGGTGATATTTTGATAGTTGAAAATTCATTCCTAACTCCAGGGTATTAACCCTAAACTCCAGTAGATTAGAGTTCATAGTGGACCGCTTTTTCGTATTTTCATTCCCCTGAAATGACACAGTCTTACTAGTAAAACAGTTAAGTTACCGGATCGAGTTCAGCCTTATCACAATAAAGCCTTTCTTTGCGTGTTAACCATTACCAAAACATATTATCAAATTGTCATGCCGTGCCGCGAGTTTCACTGTTGATCACTCGATCATCGGCTATTATATATATATATATATATATATATATATATATATATATATATATATATATATATATATATATATATATATATGAGGATGTGCGAAAAAGATCCAAAAGTTTAGTCAGAATCCGAATTTATTTGAATGATTTGTCACCTTTAATTTTTTATGCCAAATATTTAAAGCATTGATAGCCTGATTAAATACGTAAACAGTTTAAACCATTGAAATTCAAATTCTAAAAACCTGTAAGATAAACACTTTGGAGGAGTGTTTCTTAATGTTTTTAAAGTATTTCAATGCGAGCATTTTATTTTTTAAAAGTTTATGCCAAAATCTCATGCATGGTCAAAAACCTAACTTTTCTTAAAGCCTTGGAAAAGTTGTAGTTGCAGTTTTCTATTGAACTCTCAAATCAAATCAAGCTTATTTACAAATCAAGAATATTTCACTTGGCAAGAGGTTCAATTACTATTTGTACTGGCTCAAAATTTTTAATTTTGCCACTTACATCCCTTTGCTTCTCACTGCCTCGTTTGTCAATAAGTCAGTTAGTAAAATTTTAATTACTTTGATCACGAAATTGCAGGAAACCTTCAAATGAAAACAGCCTCGTTTCATGCCCTACATATAAATAAAAAGCACCATTTCCATAAAAATCTGAGATTCGTTTTGTAATTCCCCAATTGGTGAAACAATACCAAATTTAAGTGACAGTAACTAAAAAAGCCATTTGTGAAGAATATGAATTACTTTTCAATTTTCTACCCCATTCGGACAATATGATATGATAATTTCATAATTAATAACTTATTTCGCATGTCGACAAATTTAGTATTATGTACATTGTCAATATCATAAATGTTTAGAAAACTACATCTCGAAAAGCAGAAAATTTTCTTTATTGAAGTAATTTAAAACACATTTTAAGCATTTTTTAATCTTCCAAAAGAGAAGGATATTTTTTAGATTATTAAAATTTTACGAGAAAAAATACTTTTCATTTGTATTAACATGTAAAATTAAATAAATTAATAGTTTATGCAGCATTCCTACGCTTTAAAGCTTTTCTAAACTCATCATTGGCAATTGATGAGTAAAGAAGACAAAAAAACGGACGTGTTTGTGTCTGAAATTACTTAAGAAAACACTGACGGTTTTTTGTGTCTGAAATGGAAAAAAAAAGTTTTCCGGCGTTGAAGCGGTAGAATAATGATTCTGTCTCAAATAAAACATTCTTTTAACTGAACCGAAACAGACGTTCCTCACCATCACCTTTTGTTACGCTATCGGGCAGGGCGAAACAGCGCTTTAAACAAATGACACAACTCACCATTGACACCAGCCATCTTGCAAGGCTCGAAACTTGGCAGCAACAGAAACGAACTTTCCCAACTTGTTTGGAAAAAAGGAGCGACACCAACCCGAACAGGGGTCCGGAACGGTTAGACTATCTGTAGATTCCCGCGGTCGACACCAGCACTCCCTCCGGCTTGCGATGTATGCAGACGACCCGTCGAGTGTGAGCAGACGATTTCTTCAGTATGAAGACACGACTCTTGCAGCCCTCCTTATCTTTTTCCACTTCCAATAATAACTCGGACTTGGCTACCAACTTCTACATTAAATATACCATCCAGGCGTCTTCGGTTTCCCCAGCGACTTTGCAGAGGATGGTTGGCATTCCTTTTTGATTTTTGTTTGTTTGTGCGCACGACATAAGATGCAGCCAGAAGATTTGACGAGGATCTCAAAATAAAGCGTAATAGGGCCAGAGCTCTATCAGATGCATAGCTCGCTCATAATAAAAACAAGGACTGTGAAGCTGGGAAGGAGAGGAGGGGAGGAGGAAGCAAAAGCGTAAGGTAAAAGGAGAGAGAGACAGACAGACGGGGAAAAGAGGGGGACGACAAAATTATTTTTGAACGCCAACTCTGAAAGCGCAGCCTGTCTTTATGATTGAGATTGATACTAACTTCTTGACATGCAGAAAAAGCGCGAGTCGGAGCCAGGAGTGGCTGCGATTGGCCAGGTACGTTCCGCCGCGCACGCGCCCGCAGTTGATAATGGGGAAATGGAGCACGTTCATTGGCCGATAGAGTTGATATCAAACCACGCCTAGATTAAAACACGTGGTTCGAGATCGTAGATCCCACGTGTAACCCTTTTCCACCACGTTGATAGGAAGCGATGCAGTGAAACGTGATTGCCGTGAAAGAAAGCTGAACTCAAATGGCACTGAATGTAGCGGATGATTTAAAGGTTATTGTGATTCATGCCAAGAAAATTCCTTAATTCGGACCTCGTTATTATAGTCTCATTTATAATCATGTCTAATTTCACAAACAGATGTTTAAATATGGGAAAACCGTGGTATTTTTATTTAAAATGTTCTTGTTTTGAGGATTGACTGAATGATAACGTTAATATTTAAAATTAGCACTAGCACTTACATACTAAAACTACGTAACTTAAATCAAATTAGAAATTAAAAAAATCTCAGTGCAGTTTTATAAGCTAATGGTCTGCTAAAGTACTTTAATGCCACAGAAGGCAACATTTTATTATTAAATGCGATTCATTTAATAATAAAATGAATATTGATCATTTTTCTAAATTGTTTTACTCATTGATTTTTTCTGAACTTTATATCGCTTTTGGTATTAATAGCTGTTAATGATATTCGACATCATCATTTTGACTTTTATATTCAGAAAAATGATCTATTGAATAGTGTAAATGCAGTATCCATGATGTCGAAAATATAGTATTTACGAAAGTCAATCATCTATTTTAAAAGCTGCCAATGAGCAGTTGTTTCCATTGTTTAAAATTTGCTCGGTTTGCGTATCTGATTTCAAAAACCATAAAATCGGTTATATATTTTTTAAAAATTTAGTATGATTTATTTTAGCTCAGGAAATGCACGAGCACTTGAAAGAGGACTTCAACACGAATTGACATCTGTCTCCTTTTAAAAGGAGAAAAAATATATATTTGAACGCACGCAAGGTATATGAGAGGTATTGAGAAAATCCTTCAACTTACTAAAATTACAATTCGTCAAACAATGCGTCATAAAAACTGCTATTTTGAGAAAAGATCTGATTTTCTTTTTATGCTGCAGTGAAACCTGTTTAAGTTGACCACTTGCGATGCAGTACTTTTGTGGTCAACTTAGATAGGTGGTCAGCCTATAAAGTGTTTGTTATATGATTCTCAGTCAAATTCGGTGCATATTGGTGGTCAACATAGACAGATAATCAACTTACAAGGGTGGTCAACTATACAGGTTTTACTGTACAAATATTTCAAAGAACAACTCGGTACAAGCAAGGGATATTGGGCATAATAGCATATTACATTAAAGTAAAATAGTTTTAGTGAAGTTTTGTGTATTGTATCTCTTCAAGTACAGTGATTATAACAAGTATTAGATTATTAGCACATATCAACAAACAATAAAGAATGAAACTAAAAAATATATATATTAACAAAATATCTAGTCTGCCATTTCTATACAAATAAGATATTGGCATCCCATCGTTTATTAGAAATTTTAAAATCCTTTAGCACACATTTTTTGCGTTGAAAGAGAGGTTATTTGCAACCTTTAAACATGTGTATTCAAGATTTTTTGTGAATTTTATGTATACTTTAATGTTGCTGCTAGTATTTTTACAGTTCTTACCGAGAAATAAAAATGACGTTGTATTTTAGACAAATATTATTTGACTAGAATCTATTGGGTTATTTTCTGCTAAAGCTTCTAATGCTTTAAACCATTAGACATAGCAAAATAAGTGTTTAACGTCAGAAAAAAGGAAGGAAAGAAAAAAACAAATGAACTAATTGATGATCAAGATAAATAAATAAATAATCTATAAAATATTGAATAAAATTCCAATTTCAATCTAATAAAATCTTTATGCACAATACTTTCTATTCACACATCAAAAGAAAAAAAGTATATATAAAATAAATCATTGGAGTAACAATTAATGTATGAGTTCGGGAAAAAAGAAAAAAAAAATAGATCATCCAAAAGTTTTTGAAAGATTGTATAAAACTTCTAATAAAATATCTATTATTTCGCAAATAATAAATACAAAGTATATCATCAGGGCAATGGCAAATGTAAAAGCACGAAAAATCAAAGAAGGGTAACAACAAACAAAATAATAGATCATCAAAAAAATAAATAAATAATCTGTAAAAAATAAAATAAAATATCTGTTATTTTACAAAATAATTGGTATAAAATAAATCATCGGAGCAAGAAATAAATGTATCAATTTGGAAAAAAAGAACAAACAATAATAGATCAAGGAAAAATTCAAATATTCTATAAAATATTAATCCCTATCTAATAAATTATCCATTATTTAAAAAAACTGACGAATGTAAAATAAATAATCTGAGGAACTATAAATGCACAACTTTGTAAAAAAAGAAAGAAAGCAATGCAAACAAATTTATAAATAGTCAAAAAATAATAAATAAATAATTTGTAAAACATCTAATAAAATATCTATATCTATCTAATAAAATTTATATTATTTGACAAATAAACGGATGTAAAATAAATCATCAGAGGAAGTATAAAAGGTAAAACTTTGGAGAAAAAAAAGAAAGAAACTCAAACTAAATAAAAATAATAATAGTTACTACTGGATATCAATGTATTATAATTCAGAGAAGCCGTGATTAGTTGATACTAAAAAAATAGGTTTCTCTGTTGATAAAGTTACTAGTAAAAAAAATCAGTAACCACATGGTATTAAGAACACTTAAAAAAAAAATCTTTTTAAAAAAATAATCCTCCCAGCAGAAACACTACTTCGTTGAGAGCTATTTGTTACACAATAAGACCTTTCAAGTCAATTTTGATTTGTATTTACAGATTTTGAAAAAATGAAGTTTTAGAAAATAGCTCTTCAAAAAATAATTACTTTGAAAAGTAACAAATTAAAATTTAGTTTTTAAGGATGTTTACAACTTTGGTTTATAACATGATACATTAGAACTTTCGTTAAAAAGACTTCATATTACTATCTCTGTTTATTAAAACTTCTTTTTCTAACTTGAGGAAATTTTTTTTTATCATTAATATCAATAACATTCCAATACAGGTGCTTCAATGAAATAATGGCATACTAAAATAATAGTTTTAAACATGCAAAAATTAGTCGAATTTGTTAAAAAGAAATTTGTTGCAAAATTGTTTTAGAGTATTCTCTGGTGATAGATTTCAATTATGAGGACTTTTGCATGAAACATTTTCACTCAAGTAAATTTCTTTGATAGCACCTGATTAGATATTACAAAGCTTACCACATTACTAACATATGACCTGCGTAAAATAGTTATATGTTTGAAAAAGTGATGGCGTATCTTTTTACATTGTACAGGACACGCATTTATCACTGTTATTGTTAATATTATCTTTTTTACTTATGCTTAATACTTCAATATTCCGTTTAAGGATGTCTTTTCATCCATAAGCTCATCTCTATTGCATTGAAAAGAGGCATCCTTGTAACACCAAAACACATGTATGCAGCTCTCCGTAATTTTATGCGAATTAATTTTGCAATATTTCCTTGTTTTTTCCTGCAAAGGCTGTTTTCTTTCCGTACTTGTTCAATCTTAATACCACTCAAACTTTTTTTTAGTTTGAATTGACTTTTTTCTCACATTTCTAGTGCCGCTTATCGTGTCAAATGAACTTTAGCTTCGTGTCACATAAATAAATTCCTATCGTATCACATGAAAGAAGACACTTCATGTCACCTTTCCTTAAAAATACATTTCAATCGTTTTTCCTATTATTTTAAAGGTTTGATCACCCACTTGAAATAAACACATCGAGTTCAAGAAAAACATATGAAAATTAAGTAACGTTAAACATTTTAGGGCTCATATATTCAATAAATTAAGTATGTGGGCCCTATTCGTTACAGCATCCATAACAATGAGCGTTTCACTTTTTTAAAAAATCTTTCTTTCAAAGAAAAAAATATTTTCTTTTTTTCTTTAACAACCTCTAAGAAATTATTTATGTAAAAACTCTCATGAATCGCAAATCTTATAATAAAAATTTTCGATATTTTTTTTAACCAAAATTTAAAGAAAAGAGACAGAATATATAACCATTCATATAAAAATATGAAAATATTAAAATGTAAAGAAAAAAAACAAGAGATGGGTTTTTTTTAAATACAAGACGTTAGAAAATGTTTTAAAGGTTAAAGTTAATTACATGAAAGTGATTTTTTTTATTTATTTAAATTTTGATACGAGTGAAATTTTTCATGAATTCTGTTTTGCTTAATTAAATGCATTCGCCAATTAGGAAATTTCTAAATTGTATTCTCAATATTTTTTTTTCAAAAGTAATATACGAGTAATCATTGCCGTATAAAGAAACAGAAACTTAAGCTTAAATAAACATATAACGCATCTATCTTTTGTCGCTAAAAATCCTTTTTGTCTATACGTGCAACTGTCCGTCTCTATCTCTTTCTTTCTCTTACATACACTCTTTATTACCACCAAAGGTTAAACTTCCTAATTTTATGGCTATAAATATTAATTTCCAAACAAGCTTTGAAAATTCAACTGTAAGAGTGCCCTATAAAGAATCTAGACTAAACGTATGATAAAAAAAATATTTTTAAATAAGCTTCAAAAATTCCAATGTAAGACTTCTCTATTAATAGTCTATAGTTTTCGGTAAACTTCAAAGCATGTGATTAAAAATAAAAATTTTCAAACAAGCTTTAAAAATTATAATGTGTGACTTTTCTATAAAGAGTCTACTTTTCTATAAACTTTCAAAACATATGATTAAAAAATATTAATTTTCAAACAAGCTAAAAATATTCGAATGTAAAACTTTTCTATAAACTTCCAAAACATGTGATTAAAAAAATATTAATTTTCAAACATATTTTATAAATTATAAGGTAAGACTTTTCTGTAGTCTATACTTTTCTATAAATTTCCTAAAACATAGTGTTAAAAAATATTAATTTTCAAACTAGCTTAAAAAAATTCCAATGTTAGACTTTCAACTTCTGAAACATGTGATTAAAAATATTAATTTTCAAACAAGCTTTAAAAATTATACCGCATGACTTTTCTATCAAGAGTCTGTACTTTCCTATAACCTTCCAAAACATGTCAATAAAAAATATTAATTTCCAAACAAGTTTCCATTTATTAGTCAAAAATAAATAAATGAATAAATAATTTGGAAAACATAAAATAAAATATCTATATCTATCCAATAAAATTTATATTATTTGACAAATTAACGGATGTAAAATAAATCATCAAAGGAAGTATAAAAAATATACTGTAAGACATTTTTATAAAGTGTCTATACTTGTCTATAAACTTCCAAAACATACCATTAAAAATATTACTTTTCAAACAAACTTTAAAAATTGTAATGTAAGACATTTCTATAAGGAATCTTTACTTTTCTATAAACATCCGGATTTTTGTTATTAAAAAATATTAATTTTTCAACAAGTTTTAAAAATTATAACGTAAGACTTTTCTATAGCCTATACTTTTATTATAAACTTGAAAAACATATGATTAAAAAAATTAATTTTCAAGCAACCTTAAAAAATTCCTATGTAAAACTTCTCTATAAAGAGTATAATTTTCTATAAACTTCCAAAAAATGTCAGTAGAAATATTAATTTTCAAATAAGTTTTAAAAATTGTAATGTATGATTTTTCTATAGAGTCTGTACTTTTCTATAAACTCCCAAAACACGTGATTAAAAAATATCAATTTTCGAACAAGCCTTAAAAATTATAATTGCAAGACTTTTCTATAGTCTTTTATTATAAACTATATTTATTTTTCTTTCTGTTTCTATAATCTTTTATGTAGTTTCTTTTATTATAAACTTCCAAAATATATGATTAAAATATATTACATTTCGAACAAGCTTAAGACTAATACTGTAGTATGACTAGTTCTGTATAAACTTCCAAAACATGTGATTAAAAACATCAATTTTCAAGCAAGCTTTCAAAATTATAATAAATGATTTTTCTAAAAAGAGTCTATACTTTTCTATAAACGTCCAAAACATGTGATTAAAAAATATTAATTTTCAAAGAAGCTTAAAAAATTTACGTGTAAGACTTTTGTATAAAATTCTTAAACACGTGATTAAAAATATTAATTTTCAAACAAGCTTTCAAGTTTATAATGTATAACTTTTCTATAAAGAGTCTATACTTTTCTATAAACTTCCAAAATATATGACAAAAAACTTTCAATGTAAGACTTTTCCATTAAAAGTACTTACTTTTCTATAAACTTCTAAAAAAAGTGAATAAAAAAAATTCTATAAGCTAACAAAACATACGAATAAAATATATTAATTTTCAAACATGCTTCAAAAATTCCAATGTAAGATTTTTTCTTAAATGAACTTGCAAAATTGTAATTTAAGTCCAATAACGACGTTTCGTGTAGGGTCAGTTGGGGTGAAAGGAAATATGATTTCATTCTCTAAAAGTAGTCGTGAAGAAAAATTGTTCGTACCCAGTAAATCTTGGACACAATGCACAAAATTTTGTGTCTTAATTCATCCGAAAGAAAGGGAAGGCTCTAAAGTTGAAACATTGAAATTCTGTTTACTTTTACCATTACTGGTCCTAATTGTTTTACTAATATTCTTCTTATTGATATTGATGCCATTACAAAGACTTTTATTTCCTTACTTGAGAAGATTATTCGAATAATTGCATTAAGCTGATTTCCTATTATTTAGATCTTTTAAATAAATGGAATATTGCACACTGTCACGCATATTCTTACGAAACCGAAATGAATTAGCTATTTATAGTATTCCTTTAGATTAACGAATCATTCTGAATGAGACTTTTATTAAAAAATAAAGACATGGACTGATTTTTCACTAAAATGCATTCTGATAAATACTTTGATAACTTTCTTTAAAATATGTATACATTAATTAAAAGCCATCTGTCTTTTTGTGGTTCTCCAGTTTTTGAAAATAATTCTAAATGAGAAATATTTTGAAAAAAAAAAAAAGCCTTGGAGATGTTAACAAGAATATATTTATTAACATTGCAATAAAAAAGATTTTTGAAAAATAATTTGATCTACTTTGCAATGAAACATTTTACTTAAGTGTTGTAAATGATTTTATGCAATAGAGTAATTAAAATTGAACGAAACACTCATATGATCAAAATCATTCTACCAAAATCATTGTATTAAGTTACAATTCAAGTTGCAAAGGTTATAAAACCGATTAGGTTCAAATAAAAAACTAAATCAATTAATAACTTTTTAACACTTATAACGTTTAGTTTCTAATTCTATGAATCATCTGAGCAACAACGAATTTATTATGTAACCTAGTAATGATAATTATCTAGCTTTCAATCAATGAAGTTATTTGATAGAAGTATCATTTTTAAAGCACACAAAGTTTATGAGACTGTTTTTAATAAATCTTAAAAAATGCTCTAAGCAAAAAAAAAAAAAAAAAAAAAAAAAAACACTATTTTGTTGTTTGTTATTTCTTTTACAATGAGAAACCATCAAAATATTACAGATTTTGGAGCATGGAAGCTTTTGATTAATCACATTTCGTTAGTAATAATTTCTGAAGCGTAATAAATTTAAAATTTAATTTTTAAGGTTGTATGCATCTTAAGCTATCGATAAAATAAGACATGGAACCTTTTTAAAAAATATTATAGACTGCCAAATCAGTTAATTCTAAAAATCTCTCAAAAATATAGTTTTATCACCTGTTATACCAACAACATTATCAAAAACGATGCTTTTATGGTTGCCTTTGATCAAGCGCACGCAAATTCTACCAAAAAAAGTTAAATGAGTTTTATTTTTTCATTGCAGATGTTAAATTCTTTTGTAGCTCTTATTTATGAACTTTAATGTAAAGTATAGATTTTAAATTTCAAACAGTTGTCATAAACCTTAAGTTCTACTTTCGCACACGGAAGTGGACTGTTTCTAACTCTAAAAACCGTTTTCTCTTTCCTTTATTCAACAAAAAGTTTACACAACACATTATCAGTCCTCAGTACAATTTTACGACAAACATTTAGGGTTGGTTGGATTAATAGGGTCACTCCCGTAAAACTGAAATACGGATAGTTTTCAAACTTTTTTGCACTGATCACGTTAAATTTCATCACAGTAATTGGTTTTGCACATATTTGGGTTTCGTGGAAATTTTTCTAGGTCATAGTACTTAGTCAAAAAAATAAAAATAAAAATAAAATAAATAAATAAATAAATAAATAATGATAATATTTTTTTTTTGGCGAGTTCAAGCCAAATTTTTCGACGAAGTGATTCTACGTTGGTTTTTATTATTTTTTTATGATAATTATTTTTTCCCGTATAGTTTAACTGAAAGTTCATACAACAACAAGAATTTTCGCATAAAATATTATTAATAAGTGTTTAAGAGGAGGGGTCCCACTTACCCCGTACATTTTTGATATACGGGGTAAGTGGGTCCCCCTATAATAGTTATTTCAAAATCGAAAGCAATTTTGCTTAAGAGCCATTGTCTGTAAGGATCAGGCAGGTTGTGATTGTTGACATTTTTAATTTTCTTTATTTTTGCAAATGTTGTTCCTTATCATGAATGTAATGTTTGTGCAAAATATGAGCTTTGTCTGCCTTACCGTTTTTGGGAAATTAAATTTTTTAATTTAGGGGGCGTGGCACATTTTTGCGTGTTTTTCAAATTTGCAGATTTTAAAGTTCTTGTTGCTTTAAGCGCCCCTATAATGACATGGATTTTTAAATTCTATACTATTATATGGTCTTCTTAGATACTATTACAGCTGTCAAATCGGTGTCACTACGAGGGCGACGGCCACGAACTCCGTTTAAAAATGACCGAAAATGATTTTTTTTTCTGTATTCAAGGCCAATTTTCTCAAAGCGCCTTCATGATGACACCAACATTTTTAGATCATTTTCTAGCCACACTTACATACATCAAAAATATGTATCAAAATCGGTTTCACTATAAGGGCGCCAGAAGATATTGGAACTTTTATTCGATAAATTTCACAAAAACACAAATATTTAAAATCTAACTACAACAGTCGCCCTCATATCAGATATCTGATACTAAATTAGGTTGATAACCAACATGTTTGTCTAACATTTGCACAAAAAAATCGGTGTCACTCCTATTATTTTTGGAAATATAATCGTTCGAAGTTTGTACGTTATGGCGTTTTTTTTATATTTATTTATTTAATCTTTTCACCCCCAGATAGTTTTTTTGAACATATTTATTTTCAATTTAATACAAAAATGTGTATCTTTTAACATAAACAGCTTTGGGCAGTAAGATCGTCTTTTTCTTGAATAGAAAATGCCCGTTAGATGCCCGTGTCTAGATTATCATACCAATACTCATCTTGTTTTTTCGGCCAAACAAATCTATTTATTCCAATTGTTCTTGACATACATTTGACCTCAACTTGAAAATGGATTTTATACGAAAGATGAATAGAGAGAAGATCTTACAAACATCTTTTATAAATGCTTCAAATTTTCAACTAATAAATACCCCTGCATTGCCAAAAGTTCAATTTAATGAAATTGGATGGTCCCTATCTTTACGAGCTCAGTTCAAGTTCACTTCAAAGCAGAAGGAGTATTTATAAGAACAATTTACGATTGGTGAAAATACTGGGAAAAAAACAACATCCCTGTCAAGTTGCACAGTAGACGAGAAATGCAGTTCGTAACGGGGAAAAAACTGTTCGTTGCTTCAGAGTATTGTACTATGAAACAAATCCTATCCTTTTTTTTCGATGGAAGAAACAAAAAAACGAATGCATTCTCAATACATCAAATGAGAATATTGAAGAAAGCGAACATTCAGAATCTGAAACTGAATTTGAGGATAACGTAGGCCAAAACGAAGAAAACATTAAGAATCAAGTCAAACCAATTTCAGAAAGACGGTCATCTCTTATTGAAAACTGCTAATTTTGTAGCACTAAAGCATGGGAAAACATGGTATCCCAGAAAAAGAGTAGAAGTTGACCATTTGCAAGTTTATGTCAAATGCATGTCAAGAACAATTGGAATAAATAAATTTGCTTGGCCGGAAAAAACAAGACGAGTATTGGTATAATAGTCTAGACATGTTATGCACAATAGATCCACCTGGTACCTATATCAAAACGGGCATTTTCTATTCAAGAAAAAGACTCTCTTGCTGCCCTAAGCTGTTTATGTTATGAGGTACACTTCTTTGTATTAAATTAAAAATAAATATGTACAAAAAAAAAAATCTGGGTGTGAAAATATTAAATAAATAAATATAAAAAAAACGCCATAACGTACTAACTTGGAACGATTATATTTCCAAAAATAATAGGAGTGACACCGATTTTTTTTTGTGCAAATGTTAGACAAACATGTTGGTTATCATCCTAATGTAGTATCAGATATCTGCTATGAGGGCGACAGTTGTAATTAGATTCTAAGTATTTGTGTTTTTGTGAAATTTATTGAATAAAAGTTCCAATATCTGCTGGCGCCCTTATAGTGACACCGATTTTGATACTTATTTTTGATGTATGTAAGTGTGGCTAGAAAATGATCTAAAAATGTTGGTGTCATCATGAAGGCGCTTTGAGAAAATTGGCCTTGAATATAGAAAAAAATTCATTTTCGGTCATTTTTAAACGGAGTTTGTGGGCGTCGCCTTCGTAGTGTCACCGATTTGACAGCTGTAACAGTATCTAACAAGACCATATAGTAATATGGAATGAAAAAATCCATGTCATTATAAGGGCGCTTCAAGCAACAAGCACATTAAAATCTGCAAATTTGAAAAACCGGCAAAAATGTGCCACGCCCCCTAAACAAAAAAAAATTATTTTCTCAAAAATGGTGAGTCAGACAAAGCTCAAATTTTGGATTTACATTACATTTATGATAAGGAACAACATATGTGAAAATAAAAAAAATTAAAAATGTCAACAATCACAAATGCTTTAAACTGCCTGATTCTTACAGACAATGGCTCTTAAATATTTGTATTGATGAAATCAAGACAATTATGATGACTTTGCAGGAATTGATAGTTCAGCTACAAAAACTGCTAAAGCTGGTGATTATATTTTTGTGAAGCATACATGAAAAAAATCATTAAAATTTAAGTTGGTCCAATGTTGGAAGTTGATGATATAAGTTAAAAAATTCTGTTGAATTTGCAAGAACGAATAGGAACAATGACACTTTTTACGTCCTTAGCCAACTATACATAGATGCAGTCATTTAGGGTTCCCAATTTCTTTTTCAACTGATAGTTTGGGCTAATTTACTCAAATTGAACTTAATCAACTGTATTAAGTTCATTAAACACATCTTTATGTGCAAAAGTAAAATATACCGGTAGGCTTTCAATAAATTTCGCAAATGAAATTGATTTGTTTTTCGTTTTAAAATTTTCAGTGACACAGATTTAAAAGACAGTAAATATCTCATAAATGAACGCATTTACAAAAAAAAAAAAAAAAAAGAGCACACTAAAAATTTACATACTTTATCATGTAAGATCCTCTTACCCTTTCTTTTAGGAATGCTTCATTTAAATATAAATAAAAGGGGGTGACCCATTTACCCCTTACTATGGGGTAAGTGGGACAATTCCAATCCAATTTGTTTTTTTAATATAATCGTTAAGAATATTTAAAGCGTTATTTTAGAAAATAATAATGAACTTTTGTTCATTAATAAGGTCCAAGATAAAATAAGGCAGTAAGTTTAAAATTTTTTTGTTTCAAAAATTTTGTATAAGGTTTCAAAAAGGAATTATTCTCAAAAAGGATCCACTTACCCCAACCGACCTTAATTTACAACAAAACACACATTTGATTTTCAAAAATAAATTTAAAAAATAAGAAGAAAAGAAAAATGTCCACTGTAATTTCCAAGGAGCAAAACAGGAATTTGAAATATCATTTAATATCCTAGTTAATTTCTCTGAAATTGTCATGACAAAACATTTTTTCTTTAGTACTATGCCAAAATAAAGAAATTAAGTTACTGAATTCTTACCAGTTGATTGCATTCAAAAAGTTTATATGTTCAGTTATTTTTATCATTTTATAATCCATTTTGTGCTCTTTTTTTTTTGAATTTTACTATGTGTATTTTTTATTAGGATATGCGCGTGTACCAAATTTTGTTTACTTATTGATATACATTGTACTCTTCTTTGTATCATTTGGATACACATTAATTTGTATTCATTTTATAGTTTGTTCACTTCTTTTCAGTTAGTAAGATTGCATTTAAATAAAACGAATTTTTAAAAACAATATCTTAGAAAATTTCAAAACACGATCGTATATAAAAAACAATATTTTTGTAACGATTTAAAAAGCATTTTTCCAAAAAAAAAAAAAAAAAAAAAACTTTCTAGGAATTGTGCTTCAAACTTGAAAAAAACGTTGTAAAAAAAAAAAAAACACTGAATGTTTTAACTATTGTAGTATTTTTATTCTTAAGTAAGTTTAGAACTAAGAAAAAATAAATACTTTTGTACTTGAAAGTAGCAGAAAACTATATTAAATATCAGTTTATTATATGAAGTAAAATAAAGCTTGATATAAGTTCTTTATTTTTTCTTTTATTGTTCACTTAATCTGTTATTTTAACATTTTGAACTGATCATTCTTCCATTCATTTCAATGCTGAGAATATTTTTTTAGCATTGAAAAAGTGATTGCTTGTAACCCCGAACCATGTGTTTGCAATTAATTTGCAAATGTGTGCCAACTTTTTTTTCTCTTTCTTTTAAGTTTAGAAATCTTTTGCAATTTTTTTTAATAGCAAAGAATATTTTATAAACTAGTTGAATTAGTACGAAATTTACGGAGAATATTCTTTAAATACTAGAATTTAAGAGCATTTTCTTGTTTTCACTCAACTTTAGGAACAATAAGCATTATTTTTGGCAGCAATGATGTGGAAACGTGTCAATAAAGAATAAATACAAAAAATATTGTTTTGTCAACCTACTTGGCAAATATTTTTGAAATACTGAAACGATTTTATTGTAGTTAGTATGGTAGTCACGTAGAAAGTTCAAAACTCAATATTATTCAGTAGTAACAAAAACAGAGATGCTAAAGTTAACTTTCATTTGATAATGCAGGAAAAAAAGCAGTCTCCTAATTCCTAAGCCAAACTGTTAAAATAGTAGAAGAAATTACACCATACAAATTAGTTTTCTAAAATGTATAAGAAAACTATTATTTTTAGTGACGAATTTTGAAGCAGTTTTTCATACTTTTCACCTCACATAGAAACTATACTTCACACTTAAGTTTTTATATTTTCTTGATCTAAATGATTTTATTTCTATTACTTATTTTATCGGAGCTGTGTTGTCTTTATTAATATTGGGATTTTGCAGTAAAATGCTGCATTAAAGATTTATAGATCTTTTTTGATTCTTTTGTTTGTAGTATTTATTCTTGGAAAAAATATATGTAAATGCAATACACCAATTGCAAAGTAAAGAAAAAAATCCATTTCGATTTTCAATGAATATTTTTAATTCAATACACTAATTTGCATGAAAAGTTTAATTTTCAAAAACATAAAAAAGTCCAAAAGATACTAAAAGAATAATATTTAGTGAATTTTTCTTTCTATAATGACACACAATAGTTACAAAGAAATTAAGATCGATTCATTGATTAAGTGCTTATAACAAGTAGCTGATTACTCGAGGAAACAAATGTTGAAATGATTCATATTAAGTTATTTTTGACATGTATTTTGCATCCAATAGCTTGTGAGAAAGAGATATTTTTATGGTTGTATGGTATAAAAATGTTATATCTCTATTCAAAATACGCATAACATTCAACACCCACTCACATAAGAAATATTAATTAGAAAACTGATGAAAAGATATAAAAAATAACTTACAATTCATCCCTTAATTTTGTACGACAGTATCAACAAAAAGTAAGCTTTAAAAGATAAAAGGGAAAGTATATTTCCTTAAATCAAAAAAGCAATTATGCTCATAGTTACCTTTGTATTAAAAATAAAATTAATTGGAGCAAAAAATGAAATCTAAAGCTACTTGCTATATTTATCTCTAAAAAATGGTTGCGGTCATAGAAAAACATTTTTTACGAAGAATTCTATGAGCCTCAAAGTATTTACGTACCCTAATTAGGAATATTTTTGCAAAATATTGAAAAGAGAGAAAAGTAAACTAAGAATGAAAAGTTTCAGCTTTTTTTTTTTTTTTTGTGTATTGCCGCCAAAAATAAAAAAATAATGTTCCGATGCAAGTTTTATATAAAATAAACTGTTCTTTCTTTTTGTACTGTAATTTTCAGAACAAAATTTCCATTTATTCATTTTGAAAACGGTAAGTAAGTTATTTTAACTATTTCACTTTCTCCCCACATTTTCCTATTTCTTATTTAATAAAGGAAAGTATTGTGTATGGGAAATTTAAATATTTGAAGCTTGTTATCGTTTTTTGCTAAAAGAGTTGTACGAAGAAAAATCCTTCATTTTTACAATTCGGAAATCACATTTGTTCTTTTACACGAAAGAACTACTTTTTACTCAAAACAAATAGTCAAAACCACAAATTAATAATTAAAGTTTCGATCTGATTTTTTTTTAATTTGTATTTTATTGTAAATTTTTTCATTTTGTTTAAGCACCTACATGCAAATAAAACCTAACTCTCGCAAAACTATTTTATGCTTCATAAACAATCAATATTTCCTAGGAACTTTGATTCATAGAAAAGATGTTTTTAAAAAGTTTCCTGAAAGGTTTATCCTAAAAGTTAATTCATATGCAATCATTTTTTTTTCGGTAAAAAAAATTAAACTTCTTTCAAAAACAATGTTTGATAAACTGTGTTTCCCACAAATGAAAAGCCAACACATACAAAAAAAAAAAAAAGCCACAGCTTGAGAATTGACGTGTGTTACAAAATAAATACAAACATCTGAATAAGTTGCTAGGATTATCTATCATTAAAGGTACATACTACTTCCACTTACAGAACACACCAAACCATTAAATTTGAATCCAAAGCTATTAAAAGTATGTTATAAAATATGTATGGATATTTTTTATTAATAAACGTACTTTAAATGAGTAATAACATGAAAAATTACTCCATGTATTCCTCAGCTGTTATATTTGCAATTCGACAAGATAAAACATTGATGAGTGTTGTATACATTCTGTTTCGTGTGAAGTGCATGATAATAATTGCAAATATAATTTTCTTGCACTATATTTTAAAGTTATACCAATATCTTTTCGGGTTATTTTATTGCTACAAAATTTTAAAATAGTGATAGTAGATTATAAGCATTATATCAAAAACTGCACAAATTTATAACCTTTTGTAACTGTACCTTATGTAAAGACTAATTTTCCAGTTTTAGAAGCATATTTTATCCTCACAGCGCACACTAAAACTTTAGACCTATCACCAATTCTATATGGCCTGTGCTGTTGTATTGATATCATCTGTTCAAGGAGTAAGTAAAAGCAGTCATATTCTCCCCCAAAGTAAGAAGGTGGTGGATGATGCAGTTAAGTTGTTGCATCACTTCCTTCAATGTAGATTTCTGTAACACTATTATTTTTCTTCAGTAGACGTCTAATACTCAGCACTCACAAGGACTTTTCGTGTTAAACTGTAAGTTCACAATACATAAAACTATATTATCAAAAAAAAAAAAAAAATCTGTCGAATTGTGGAAAGAATGTGACTGGGAAGAAGTTAGTCTTCTAGTAAATAATTAAAATATGACTGCTCAACACTCAGTCATCAATGTTTTCTATCGAATGATCTTAATATAATTGGATGTAAAGAAATATCTGTCTATAGGCATTTGTTATTGTTTAATTTTTCTTACAAATCGCAAAAAAAAGGAAACATTAAAAATTTTAGATTAAAAGAAAAAATACAAAGAATCGATCACCAAAGTTTTATCAAAAGTTGTTAAAATGCGCTCAAAGATATCTTCCCACATATCTTTGTTGCAGTTGAAGAGGCGGCATTTTGAGGAAACTTTTGATAAAAGAAGTAAACAACGTGAAGGAAAAAATGTTTTGTAAATACCTTTGCTGTGACCGATAATCATAACTACTTATACTTGTGTTTGGATTTATTTTGTAAGACTCTTAAACTCTCGTCCTGTGGCTCCTTTTATAGGTATTGGCATTCATTTTGTGGGAAACGCAGTATAATAAACACGATTTTTGAAAGAAATTTCTTTTTTTGTTGAAAATTTAAAAATTGTATTTTTAGTAGAATTGCTGAAAAAGTTACAAATTACTGCTGCTTTTTATATAATACATATAATCTGCGATCACTACTTCAAAATTTTGTAGCAATAAATGAATTTGAAAAAAGATTAATTATTTTGTAAAATATAGTGCAAGAAAATAGTATTCCCAATTATTATCTTACACTTCATACGAAACAGAATTTATGCAACACTCATCAATAATAAATAAATAAATAAATATAGCTGTGGGAAAAAGTAAATGGTGATCAGCAACGTTTTGATGCACAAAATTAGCAGATTACTTCATACACCTGTTTCGAGATTTCAGAGAACATCTTTTTTTCTATGCAAATAGTGAGCTTTTGGATGAAAAGGCATCCAGTGAAATGTTTACTGGATGTCTTAAAAGAAAACTAACATTTTTAATTTTTTAAATAAATGAATCATATTACTTAACAGTCTTAGAGATAAAATTTGGAATCGTTTTGATAGTAACTTGTGTCTTTGTTTATTTCATAAATCATATTTCGTTTTCAAAAGTTGCTTTAACCCTTAAAATAATTAGCTAAAGTTATATATGTGCCTAATAAAATCGAAAGAGATAGTTACGGATTCTGTTAGAAAATTGATATCGGATAAACCCTTTAAATATTAGCGTAAATTATAATTCTAATAAGTAGTTTTAGATAAGCTGACAATAAAAATATCCCCCCTCCCCCTCCTGGATGAATCCTCCAGCCAATCTTTTACTTCATTTCTTGAATATTTTCCCTTGTAAATAATGGTAGACACTTATCCTGAAGTTTCAATCAATCGAATTAGAAAAAAGCCGTGCAAAAAGATTTATTTGACTCATTGAGCTTTGTTAATTTATTACCAGCTTTTAGAAAGTAAAACACTTTAAAATTCCTGAAACCAGTTTTAACAGGTAAATAGAAATATTGTTTACGGTTTATTTTCCAATGGCTTCAGAAAGCCTGGTTAAGCACAGTTTTGTGCTTTTAAATACAACTTTGCAAAGCTAAAATAATAATGCACGGAAAAAATCGATTTATGACCAAAAGAAAAGTGTAGGAATAAACAATGATACGATTGTAAAGCTAAAAATAGTTCATAAATCTAACCTTTTGAGGCGGGGAGAAATAATATTTAATATGCTTCTCATTTCAATGATGTCTGAATAAATCTTAGCTTTTATTTTTTCCATTACAAACTGAAAGAAAATATATATAATGTGTGAATTGTAAGTCCATCAACATGCAAAGAATGTTTTAGATTACTTATAAATAAACGAGTACATTTAACGAAAGTTACAGTAAAATTTATTAGAATAGTGAAAAATGCAATATTATGCTATGCTGAAAACTGAAACAAGTTTTGAAATAAAATTATATTTTCTACCATCCAAAAAGAAAAAAGTAATATCTATAATGATGATATTAATAAAATTACATTTAATACAAAATTTTCAAAATTTTAGTGATGAAAAAATGTTATATTCGGTTTACTTACCATACATTCGATATTTTTCATATCAGCAGAATAAAACGTTTTAGAAATATGTAAAGATGTGTGCATTAAAGAGCATTAGTAATTGATGTCATCATAACACTTATGACTTTTCAAATCCAGCAGTGGAATGAACGCATAATGTACAAAACTCTGATGATATTATCTTATTAATTTCACATATGTTCAGACTTTTAAAGTTATGAAACTAGTTTACTGACTTGCACGGAGTAAGTTCAAGTAACATGAGAAGTGAAAAACACTTATTATATATTACTCTTTATAAATTGAATATATTACATTTGTCGTACAGTATTATCCTCAAGTATGTCAGTTTTTAGTACGGTTTAATTTGTACTAAAATAAGTGCGGTGCCCCATAATCTTCAGAACTTATATTAAAGCTAAAAAAGTCCGAGTTCCTTTTAACATATTAAAATTCATATAAAATTAAAACTAATTGCAGAAGTTCAGCTCCCATGAGGTCCTGTGCAAACTAAGTCTTGGTTTTATAAAGCTTGCTGGCAGTTTTAATATTTCTTCTTCTTCAGCGAGGTTTTTTAGCTGCAAGTACGTTTCCTTTTTTGTAAGATATTCTCAAGTAAGCACTGTTAGATTTCGTTAACTAGTTTTTTTTACATAAAAATCTTGCTCCTAAACGTTCTAATCGATAAAATGAATCCTTTCCTACTATCAAAATCTGTATAACGTTTTATTAAACTAAAAAAAAAAATTTTGTTTTCATTTTCAAAAAAATATATTTTATGAGACCAATTAGTTTAATTTAAAGTTAAATTTTTCATTTATAATATTTGATATGCATATCAAAAAATATGGTATGGTATCACAAGTTTTACTTCTATGCCCTCGTCTTCATTTTAATAAAAACAACGAAGTTAACTTATTTGCTTCTGAAATTTATTTCAAAACTGCTCCTTAAGTTAGATTCGGCCAAGAAAATATGTTAAACAAGAAAGAATAAAATTGTAACTACAGATAGGGAAAAGAAAGTTTGAGTTCTGATTAATCTACAATCTTTGCAAAAGGAAGTAAGAGAACGTAAGATAAAGTGAAATAGTTAAGATAATTTACCTTTTTCAAAATGAAAATAATATTTACAGAAGGGAAATGTGGGGCAAAGTAAAATTGTTAAGATGAGTGAGCTTTTCAAAAATGAAAAGTTTGTTCTGAAAATTACAGTACAAAAAGAAAGAACATTGTATTTTATAATAAAACTTGCATTGAAAATTTATTTTTTATTTTTGGCAGTAAATTTTTGCTTTCCAAAAAAGGGTAAAACTTTTTCACAATTTTTTTTCATGGTGCAAAGTGAAAAACGAAATAATTTTGTAATGAAATATTTTGTATTCGATTATAAAAATCATTTTCTATCAAATGAACCAGTAAATAAAACGTTGAATGAATAAATAAAAAGATACTGAAAAAAACGAATCATTTAATTAATTAATTAATCTAATGTATGAGGAATTAATAAGAAAATGAGTGAATAACTAAATTAAGATAGGTTAATAAATTAATTAATAAATGATTGAATAATTAAACGAAATTGACTAGATCACTTTGCTTCATCCACTTTGCCCCGCATGTACTTGTCCAATTCTACAAAATACTTAAAATAAATAAGCTTGATATTAACTAAATAAAAGTTTTAGAAGGTCTCAATTACTACTTCAAATGTAATTACAAGAACTGTATCATTTAATAATACCAAAAATAATTTTGTACTTACAACAATATTACAATATGAGTATCAATTTTTGAAAGCTTGTGTTATTAAATTCTATGATTTTCAGAGGGAAATTTTTCTTGATTAGAATAGTAGACTACATATATTACTACATAGTTAAAATATTACTAGATAGGTGGCGCTAAAAACAAAGTATGTATTTCACTACTTCACTTTGCTCTGCTATTTTACTTTGCCTCATATTTCCCTACATTAAGAAAAACAATGTATTTTGAAGAAAAAAAACCTTGCGCTGAAATGTAATTTTTCAATTTTTGGCAGTAAATGTGTACTCGTATCTTCAAAAAAGGGGAAAATTTGCTCTATTTTTTTTTTTTTCATTGGGACAAAGTAATAAATAAAATATTTTTCTAGTGCAATATTTTCCACTTGATTATTTAAAATATTTTTCATCAAAGGAATGAGTAAGTAGTACAATGAAACGAATAAATGAATAATGAAACAATAAACGAATAAATAAATAAATATGTGAGAAAGTATAAATGAGTGAATAAGTAAGAAAAAATGTTAATGAAGGGGTAACTACGTAAACTAATAAATGAAGGAATGCAAATGAAACAATAAACGAATAATATATGAGTAACTAAACGAAATGAACTATTTCACTTTGACCTATTCACTATGCCCCGAGTGTACCTGGCAAATTGTATTAAATAATTCAAATCAAAACATGATTGAACATTAGTTGTCCCCAATAAATGCTTAAAATGTTACTTACAAAGACTATCATTTTGCTATAACAAAAATTATTTTTAATAAACCACTGAATAGTACACTATGGTCATCAATTTTTGAAAGTGGCTTGGATTATTATACATCTTGATTTTTTGGAAATATTTATTTTTTCTCTGGAATCAACATTATGTTTAAGAACACAGATAAATTTTTTTTGATAGGGGGAACGACAAAATAAAAATATTTTACCATTTTACTTACGGCTGTATTTGTTCCTGTGCAAAAGCATGACAGCATTGTTAGAGCATTAAGAAAATAAAAGAATAAATAAATAGTTAAATAAATAAAAATAACAAAATGAATGTGAGATTTGGGCTATCTTTGCTGTATAAGTAATATAAGATATGTTTAAAAGAATAATTTTATGTCCACACGGACTGAATGGGAAAAAAGTAACCCATCGTGTTAACATGACAAATTCGTTATTAAGTGTGCAGCAGAAAAAGAAAATTTTTATGACAAAATAGTATTTAGCTCACACTGATTACACTCCATAAAATAGCATTTTGGTAGTATGTATTTCATGTTTATCCTTAGTACGTGTAAAACGGTCAAAGAGAGCACAAGTTTTTAACCTACTCCAAACTATGTAACTTTCAGAATGATCGTTTGTAACAGAAATAAATGAAATGCATTAGTCAAGAATCTGGCAACGAAAAAATAAATGAATGGCTATTGTATGTTTATTTAAACGGTTATTTACTAAGCAATCACGATTGCTAATCAAGATGAAATTCGTAATGCACATAAAATCTTCTGTACGAAAGAATTTCAAATTTTACCATTAATTCTAAGAAATTTTATAAATAGAATTTTGAAAAAAAAAAAAAAGGTTGTTTGTAGGATCAATTTTGATGCATATGATTAAACAAAAATATGGATAATTACAAAAGATTAACTGGAACAAATTCTAATTAATGTGATTAACTGGTCACAAAATTTTTAAAGAGATAACTTTTTATAATCAAGATAAAATTTAGTGATTGGTTCAAAATACTAAGCTACTCTTATAGTAAGCTATACCCTTACATTCAAAAATTACCCCAAATCTGTTTCTGTCTTTCAAGCGCGTTTTGGAAATAAAAGTTGTACGTAGGTAAAAGTTAGCGAATTTTTGAGAAATAAAGATTCTTATTGATTTATATTTTTCGTGACTGACATTCTCTTCTTTTGCTCGCTTTGTGATTTTTGGATAGCCAGTTATATGATCCGTTGACGGCGATGAAGAATATTTTCATCAGACTTAACTGGAACATCTGCGAATAATCATTAACATTCGTGACTAATGAAGTTGGTGTAAGCTTTATTGAATGTAATATTGAGGGTTGTCTCTAGTAATTATTATTATCGTCTGCGAATTTTTCGCGCGTAAAAAGTAGTGTTTATTTCACCAATTTCCTTTGTATTGGACTTCTTTTTCCTTCTTTTTGCACTTAGTATTGGGCCTTCATACTTTTGGAACATTATTCAACTTTGAACAATAAGATACGGTAATTATAAAAGCGATCGTTCTTTGAGTCCTATCCAACTGAAAATTTTCCTTAAGCAAAAGATGTAGATTCGAAGTCATTTAAAAATTGTTTTGTATTTTCATTTGGTTTGCTTAAAAACAAATTGATAGGATTGTATATTACGATGCTCTAATTTATTAGTGACCTTTTTATACGATATTATTAAGTATGAATCTGGAAGAAGTTTGAAGCTTGCAAAACTATAACCTTTATAAACATGGAACAAACAAGTATGGGATACAGAAATTTGAAAAAAAAAAAACTTTTCAAGAGATTGAAAGGTGATATTTAAGGATCTAGCTGCATCCTTTAAATGCGAATGTTTAAATTTTACACGAGGGTCAAACCACAGTATTTGGCTTCGTATGTGCGAAAACGTATGTAAGAACGAGCTGATGTGTGCATCACATGACTTCCTTTTACTCCAATTTAATGTCATTTCCCCATTATTCGCTATTTTAATGTGATTCAATATTTATTCTCTAAATATCACCAACAATGGCCAAATTGAAACCAAAAAAAAAAAAAACTCCGCCAAATTTGTCGCCAAGTTGGCGACAAAACTTGGCGACCAAAAGACTGGCGATATATCGCCAAGTGTCCGACAAATTATAACGCCACTTGAGTTTACATCGAAATTAACAATGATTTCCCCCCAAAAAGGTGCAAAAGACCCCCTTAGGAACATCCGAAAGCAACCAAAAGGGGAGGTGCACAACTAGACCCCACTACGAGTCTATGTACCAAATTTCAACTTTCTAGGACATACCATTTTTGAGTTATGCGAGATACATACGCACATACGCACATACGCACATACACACATACGCACATACATACAGACGTCACGAGAAAAGTCGTTGTAATTACCTCGGTGATGGTCAAAATGGATATTTCGCGTGTCTATACATTCTTAGGCACTTTTCCGCATGTGGTCGAATCGAAAAAAAAACTCAACATTCATTTGGGGGTGAGCAAAATGGAAATTAAGGGCGATTTTTGAGTGAAAATTTTTTCGCGAATACAATACTTCCTTTTTTGTAAAAGGAAGTAAAAATGGGGGTGGGGGGCACATGTGCACAATTTTTTTCGTTTCTTTATTTTTCAAAAAATATTCATCAATTTCACAGAAAAGGAGCCTCCATGAGTGAATCGTCTTTTCTTTACGTCATGGAAATTTTCGAGACTTTTTAAAAAAATTATTTATTTACTTTATGGTACCTATAAAAATTGTGTTCCAATTGTTCAGCCTGGGGCATATATAAACACGATAAAAAAAATGCTAGAAAAGCATCACATTTCAGCGAATCACTATTTAATGTAAAGCATCTACATATGTATATTGAAAGGTTTGAACCTATGCTTTTAGTCGGTTTAAATTGTACAGTAATTGTGTCATTAAGAAAACATTTTTCTCCAAATAAATAACTTTGCTCACTGTTAAATTTTAAAGTTTCGTACCATGTTCTGATCACTGAACTGACAAGAAAAATAGCTTATAAGACGACATGACAGAAAGAATTTTTTATAATGTAAATATTACTCTTTTTTCTCTCTGTGCCTCAAATCAAAACTAACGTAAGTCCAAAAATTGCGATTTTTTTTATTTATTATTGCATTGTATGTAGAAGCCTATTCCGCATTGAGACATGTGAAAGTATTGCTTTGAAAAAAAAATCCTTTTCAATTTTTTACCAGGGTTAAAAGAGCGCGCGTCTCATACTTTGCATGCGCCACAAAAAATGTTTTTCCTCTCTCCTGTAAAGTTGCGATTATGTGACTTATGTCCATCTGGCTCTGAGGTACATATACTGCATTTGAGCTTCACACAGAGTGTGATACTGTTTTTAATATTTAATTAACCTCCAGTTTTAAATTAAATTAGTTTGTCTTTTTATTTCTTGTAAATATTATATAACACTAAATTGTTGGGTAACTGTTCAGTAACGAAAAATATAACGAAATAAAAACAAAAAAAAATCAATAAATAAATCTTATAGTAATAATAATTAACAGTACATTAACAAACTGGTTGTAGAAAAATTAAAATTATAAATATTTACATTTTTTAGCACGTATAATATCCTACACTGATATTAATATTACGGAGAGGTGATAGTAACTGTTCAAATGTTCGCCTAAATGTAGTGTTCGCAAGTGCCCCAACATCTAACTCGAGATTGAATTATAAAAATAAAGAATTATTAATTTTGTTAAAAAAACTTAACATTGTCATACATTTACTTGAATATTCATATAATAGTTTACAATAGTAAGGCTTATCTTATTAGCTAGTTTAAAGTATGTTTTCACGTGAAGAAAACAATAATAATAATTATATTCTACATCTGCTAAAACAAATAAATTGCCACCACAGAGACATATAATAGAACATTCTGCTGGAATTTTGTGTAAGAGGTAGAACTAGTACTGACATTACTTGAAAACTTTTCCAAGATTTTTTTTGCTTGAAGTTATTTTAGTAAAACACACCATGTTCATGCGTGCCCCATGTTCATATGTGCCCCTCTTTCCCGTATGTGTTAAAAACTAAGTAGATAATTTCGGAGATAAAAATCTCTTCTTTTAAGTTTTATACTGATAGTTTTTAATTTTGAAACAAATAAAAATTAGATTTTTTTGTTTTTGTTTTTGGCGTCATGTAGAATTTTTTTTTTTTTTCGAAACAATGTTACAACTCAAAAAATTTTAATTTTTTATTCAAGATTTCATGTTTTATGAAATCTTGTTAATAATAGCATATTAAAAATATAAAGGTATAAAGGAGAAAGTTTGAAAAATATTTTCTCATAAATGTTAAAGAAAATTATTTTCTTTCTGTCCCGTACGAAAGCAATTTTAAGCTTCTTAAAATTTTTCAACTAAAAATACTATAATAAATGTACAGTTTTTAGTTTATTTTTCTCATTTTGTAAGTGGGCTTCAAAAAATTATTCCTTTAAAATATATTCTAATATTTTTTTTTGCAAGTTTCGTATGAATGTGTGTTCGTGTGGGGGGCGTAACGTACGGGACAAATGTGTTTCGTACGGGACAAAACGCTTAATTCTTGTCTAAAACAGTACAAAAATTCATTTTTAGATTCTGTTTACGAGTTTGCTAAATATGGATCATTCTTCGAAAAGTAACTTTTCTGTCACACGCCTTTTGCAGTAAAAACTTTAAAGGAACAGGACTTTAAAGGAACAGGTCATTTAATAAAGTTTTTCGATTTCATTAAAAATATATCTAATTAAACCTGCTAACAATTTTTTTAATAATCATTTTTATTTTAATACATTTTTGGTTCACAGCATGTGAATTCTCATCTTCGTGACATGTCACACACCTGGTTGTTTAATTAAAAGTATATATATATAAGTGTCTCAAATACTATATTTAATTTTTTGATTTTGTGTATTAGCTCGTTTTAGTAGGATAGGGAATTATGTCACACAATAAATCCTCACCTCCGTTACCCAAACACAAAATGCCATTTCTCATCAACATATGGCACCAATTACATCGCATTTTATTTCCCATGATATAAGACAGCCCCCTTGTTTATTTTCAGCCATAAAGAAGTTGTGAGATTTTTGTTGAAAAACAAGAAGTCAGATTTTGTTTTAAAAAGCAAGTGTGTTTATTGTGAATTCTCACCTCCGTGAACTTGTAAATTAATGTAAAAAAAGAAGTGCATAAGTTTTCATACGCTTAACATATGCAGATCGTAGCAACGAAGAAAAAATTTCTTTCACTGAAAAATGTATCCATTATTGCAATATTAATTAAAAATTCCTCACCTCAGTGAATCTCACTTCCATGACAGGCCTGAACAATGTCATTATTTCTGAGGTGAGAATAAATGATGGAGGGTAAATATATCAATTTTAGACAGTCAACCAAAATTATAAATGAACAATGTATTCTCCAATTTACTTATTTGGAAATATATAAATATAATTTTAACACAAATTTGAACTAAATGTATAACTGAAATTTAAGCCGTACTATAATAATTAAGAGAGCTTAATATTAGATTCACAATAAACATTGAAATAGCCCATTGTTTGCACAACTAACAAAATTACTACTTTGATAGTAAATTGGCCTCTATTTTCAAACACCTTTTTTTTTTGTTGTAAGAATTCTTTCTTTTTTTTTTTAATTTCCATGAACAAGGTATTTTTCACTTTTTTTTTATTAATGAGTAAAATAATTGGAACTTAGATGGGCCATCGCTTGTGGCTACTTCTAGTAGGTAATACTTTCGTGTAAGAATGAAAAAGAAAACAGAAGATTTTAAAATTGAAAAATATTTTCGTTCAAAAGTTTCACATTCTGGACCCATATGTGTCAATACTGTTAACAAAACAAGGTACAAGTTATCATATGTACGAGTTACAAGTTATCATATCACCATTATTTTTGATAGCAGCTTGAACTCTAAGCATTATCTGAAGAAATCATTTGATTTTTGTAAGAAAGTAAATAGTTAAACTGTAATAATTTAGTTTTTAGATCTCTTTAATATATTCTTACCTAATTTTTTTTCCAATTTAATACATGACTAGAATGCTCCACCCTCTGCTCGCTTCGCTCGCCAGTTTACTGTGATGTTGCCTGGCGTTTGGTGCTGCGACTGGGACTTGACTTTTTGTTGGCCATTTTCAGGGAAATGGTCAACCGTTGGCAACTGGTGACCTCCAATCTAGAGCTTTAAATGAAATCAATAACATCGTCGAAAGTACTGAACAAAATAACGTTCCTTATGATAGAAAAACATCCTAGCAGTATAAAAGAAATTAAGTTTTTTAAGGATCGTTAATCTATCTATAACAAGAATCTCTACCGGGCACAGAAATGCTCCCGGTATGACATCTTGGCATGAAGGAACACATTCTTGAAATGGTGCTTGCTGGTATTGCTTGTTATGCAAGATTCTCTTTTGCATTCGGGACACTTCAAGGACGAAACTTCTTAAAAGAAGTCTCGAGTATCGGCCTTTCTCCAACAATGATGAGCGTAGTAATTTTGATGAGCTTTGTTGATTAAAATTAAGTTAGCTCTTTTTTTACTTTTTGCCTTTTTGCCCTCCCTTAATTTCAATGCAAGGATTAAATTTTCAATGGGAACCAATACTACTCACGCTGAGCTCTTCTTCTATTCCACTTCCTTGGAGTAATGGATTTTGTGGAAATAATTTGCATTTTTGAGTATTTACATTGAATTATTTTGACAGTCCAATTAGGTAGATCTTAATTTCCTTTTGACGCACTGGATTTGTATGCATATGCAGAGTTGGTTTATTACGTTTTTTTCCTTCTATTCTTTCATATTCTTCATTATTTATTTAGCCATTAGATTTAGTGCTTCTGTTACAAAGAGTTTCTGCAACTTCGAGAAGGGAATCAATAGAGTTCACCAACTTTTCAGTTTTTTTCCTCCTTACACGGACAAGTTTGTATAACACCAAAGCATTCGACATTATTAAATCTAATTGTTGAAAAAGCATTCCATATGCCATATTTTTCTCTTTAGATTTCGGAATTTCACTCGGGAAAGAAATCATTAATTTTTGCACTAATGCACCAAACATAAAAGTACTTATTTAATAATTGTATTCAAATGTTTTTCAAGAAAACTATTCGACATAAAGAATTTGGCCGTAATCTTACAATCATGAAATTGCAATTTCCGAATGTCTTCCATATTTAAAACGTTACTCCCAAAATTTAAATTTTATTTCGGAAATAAATTTAATTTTCTGAAACAAATACGTGCTGCTTCGTTAGCAGCAAATCTGACTGCTATATTTTTCTAGCGGCGGTTAAAAACCTAGCTTACAAGTGCCTATGATATTTTCTTGCCGCTGTAAAATATTCCCGTAGGGAATTTCGGTTCAACCGGAATATCGTTGTAATGGAGTTCAAGCAATACAATAGAAATTATATCTTTAAGTAGTTGGACAAAATATTTAAAATAAAAATAAACTCAACATTAACTAAATAATTGCTCCACTGAATGCTAGTAGACCTCAATTAACATAAGGAAGGTTAAAAACAAGAACTTTATCTCCTTATAATAACAAAATTAATTTTTTTACAATACTTTTTTGCAATAAAATCTTTTTTTAATGAGTGTCAATTTTTTAAAATTACTTACATTGTGCTTTGATCCCCCCCCCCCTTTTCAGAGATAACATTTTTGTAGTGACACTGAACATTTTCATATTAATATATTACCTGATAGGTGGTACTTAGAAAAGGATAAATATTTCCCCATTTCACATTGTCCCACAGTGCCCCATAATAGTTTTAATACTTTAAGTTTTTTTTATTTTATGTGTTGATGTCGTATTTAATAGCTAAAGTATTGAACACCGCTTACGCAGCCACACTAACACTTTTAGCTACGGGAATGCATTTATTTGGTATTGCATTGACACTTTAAAAATATTAGTAATTCTATAAAAGTGGAAAATGAAGTCACTGAGGGGGAACATTAACATGCCCTTAACGACTTAAAAAAATGACTTTATAACGATAAGGCATAAAATTTCAACTTCCTGATAATCTTTTAAATGTTATTATTAAAAATTTCTTTGAATTCATTTTTTTTATTCTATACTTTTGACATTTTCCGGGTACTTTCTTAACGAGCAAACATATCTGAAAAATAATATCGTGCTTACCATAGCTTTTTCCTTTCCTCGTGGAAGCCATTATTATCGTATCATCTCCTCAGTGGGCTTGAAATGCTTGACAATGTTGTAACAAGCTTTTCCACCGGAACTCAACGGAACGTTTGAACTTGTAGCAAGAACCGAGTTGTCTCACTTTGGAAAATGCGAGGGGAAAAGATAGCATTTTCAGACGACTCCTCTCCTTGTTTACCTCAAACAAGGCAACATCACTTTGTTTCTTTTCAGCTGTTGCAGAATGCCCTGGTAAACAGAGGGGCCATACTCTTATTATCACTTTGAGGGCTCTTTCCTAGGAGTATAATTTCGGTTATTATAAGGTTGTACAGAGGAGTCTGGGCTTAAGTGAGAGATGCGATCCAAGACCGTCGGGTGAGGCAAAATTTTGCGTCGTGAAAATGGGTATGTATAACGGCTAGTCTAAAATGATAGACATACGCTATTATTTTAGACTAGAAAGTCATCCGTCAAGGTACCACGGGTGCAAAATTGCTTCTACATTTGAACAAAGAAATTGCCTGTTTGGTAATATTTTGATAATTGAAATTTTAACCCTAAATCCAGTGGATTAACCCTAAACTCCAATAGATAGCGTTCTTTGCTGACCACTTTTTCGTGTCTTCCTTTCCCTGAAATGACAGTCTTACCAGTAAAACAGTTAAGATATCGGATGTTCAGCCCTGTCAAAATAAAGCATTTCCCTGCATGTCAATTATCAAATTATCATGCCGTGGTGCGAGTTGATGACGTCAGCGTTACTCGATCATTGGCTATTATATATATGAGGATACTTGTAAACAGTGCTGCAGAGTCGGAGTCGAGCTGATTTTGGGGTAAAGGAGTCAGATTGAGAGTCGGGAGGCAAAGGTTTAAAATTCCAAGAGTCAGCGTCGATTAATTTCCCTCTTTAAGTCAGCGTTTCCCTAATTGTTTCCAATGTTTCCCATGGAACTCAGGGCTCCAGGGAGATCAATCAAGAGTTCTTTTGCTTCTAGAAAACTTTAAAAATCTATCAAAATAGTGAATTTACAAAACTTAAAACTTAAATTTTAAAATTTAAAATTTTGTTTGTGTCTACAAAATCTTGTTTTCAAATTTTATTTTTTGTTAATTTTTGAAATTGCGTTTTGACATTTCAAAATTTTATTTGAAATAATTTTTTTATTTGAGTGTAAATAAAAAAAATTCAAGAATATTGCTTCAAACTATACAACTTACGAAAAAAACATGGATTCCACAAAAAACTGGTTATTTAAAAGGATTCCACTTATTGAAAAAAAGAAACGCTGTTCACAACTCTGCCAGTGCTTGCGGAGTCGGAGCCGGAGTCTGTCATTTTCCCTCCAATTCCGCAGCCCTGCTTATGCACTCCCATCGAATTGTCTTAAACCATTCCTCAACTACATATTACCGTTTACTACATAAAACGCTGTTTCGTTCCCCAAAATCGTACAATTGTAAGACACGTTCACTTTATCTTTCAAACGTTTTAGCTTTAGGTGAATCAACGCGCTTAGGGTGCCACACAATATGTATTTATCTTTCCTAATAAAAATGGAAAAAAAATATTGAAAAGTAGTAGTTGTTCGGGCATATTTATGAATTTTTCAGGTAACTTCTATCGCTTCGTATTCATTCATGTTTACAACATTGAAACATCGATGAATATTATAAAGCATTTCTTACTTTAAAAAGCCTCATGGCATGAATTTACTGAACTACAATGTATTTGCAGTTTACAGAAACATGTCACAAAATAAGTTGTTAAAACGAATTTACTATTATTTTTACAGTAACTACTTTTTTCCCCCGAGTAAAAACATATGTAGTGTTAAATAAAATTTTCTGTACATGAGATAATACGAAAGTGAAATGCTGTAACTGCCAATGTTACAAACCGAATTTCATATATGAAGAAGTATGATCGCTAATTTTTTCAAGCTTTCTATGCATCAGTTGTATGCCGTCGGAGAGCTGGCGTACTCTGACCGTTCAATCGGTCAAAGACCCTCCGTGTACGTCAATGGTTATTGATGCACGTTAAATCTGCCGTGCTTAAAACATCCTCCAAGTTACCATTACAAATCAGTACATCTGGGAATGCTGGATCAGGCTGCTCGGCTCATGATCTGTATCAAAAGGCCGATCTTTAGGGTCTTTTAAAACTGATAAATAATCTCTGTGGGAGGCGGGGGGAACCTGATTTAAGTTAATGTCATGAGTAAATAAAGAAAAGAGCTTTGTACCATTTCTTCCATCAGTGGTCTTATGCTCCAGCCGGATTGAACCAACTAATCATACTCCGAAACAAAAAACTAAACTCCTTTTATTGAGTAAGTTACCACCCTATAGCCAAGTCAGTCCTATGCCGGGCTGATGAGTGCTAATAAGCACGAAACTGCAGTCCTCGGTTGAAAATGATTGAGCTGGGCGGTGTATTCCTTTTTATTGGTTGAAGACGACTTTAAATGGTGCCACCGCAGTAATTTGTATGTCTGGCGGAGGTTCGAATTCGCGGTTGATTAAGGCCATAGGATGAAGTAATGAATCAATCGTCATATTATTGATTCATACTTCATCTTGTATTTGATTCAAACTTCATTGAAGTATGAATCAAATACAAAAGTTTCCCGTGGGTTCTTACTTTCCTGCATTAAGTGAACGAACCAACCTTAAGTCATTTTTTGATCAATACAATTGTAAGGAACAAAAGTTATTATAGAACGTTATCATAATTTATTCGATCATATACAAGGTACCAGTGATGCAGTTGTAAAACAATATTCGCGGGAAAGCACCATTTGGTATGTTACATGCTATGAATGAATAATTTTGTCAGTTGAAACAAAGTTGGTTCAGAGTTTTTTTTTAGATGGCAATGCCTGCTTTACTCGAAAATGTTTTTTTTTTTTCGCTTTAGAAAAAAGTGGTTTTAATATAATTCATCTTGAATCTACATTATGTTTACAATAATAAACCAAATATTTCTGGAAATAGTGTTCCCCAGGTTTTACCGTCCCCCCCCCCCCCTTCTCCAACTACAGCATTGCAGGGTACTGATGACATATGATGCACTATGATGTGACGTATGAAAGTACTTTAAAATGCAAACATTGCCGAAATATTTCTAAAATGTACGCAAGTCATCAAAGAAGCAGGGAAACTTTTATATAATTAGGTCATCAGCAGGTTTCGGGATGATTGCCTCTTCCCATCCCGAAAACATTTCACCGCCAGTACGAAGCTAATTTCCTTAAAGTTAAGGTGAGAATTCACCTAGAGGCCGGGAGTTGAACATAAGAAGGAAACTGTTGTCACCGAATACAATTGTCGGCTGAAGATTCGAATTTAACGCTCGGTAGCGACAAAAGGTACCGACCTCTTTAGAAGGGGAGGCGGAAGCTCGAATGAGAATGACGCTTCTTTTGTAGCTATCGGAGGACAGACGACGAAGTTCTCGGCGAGAAATCAGCATGAAATTTGCTCTTTCGCAGTCTCGACATTATTCTCGAAATAGTCCCGTGCTGCCACTTGGAAGGTGTGATTCACGGACCACCACTGATTCGAGCGTTCTCTTGCGTCTTGTGTTCTCTTCTTTCCCGTTCTAATAGAGTATAGGTTCCCAAAGTGGGTGGCACAGGGAAAGGCAAGGGCTGCCGCGAAGTGTCCATGATTTGAATACGACTTTAATATGAAGGCTGCATTTAAATGTTATTTGACTACCATAAATAACTTTTATTTAATTAGAAGAATGTGTCTCTTCTTTAGAAGAAGAAGTTTCAACAAAAGGGACATTATAACGAATAAACACCTTTGTGTTGAAAATTAAAATAATCAATTACCCAACGTTTTGTAGCACAAAAGTTGCAGATTACTGCAGACACGTGTTTCGGCGTTACAAGGAACACCTTTTTCAATGCCAAGAAGTGTGAGCTTCTGGATGAAAAGACATCCGAGAAAAGCAACACTGTGAAACAGGAGACAGTATATATACCAAAAACCAGAAATTTAACAAAACAAAAAAGACAAATTCCCCCTGGAGCCGAAATTTATTATATAATTCCATCAGGAAAAAACCGTTAAGTAATAAATTTTCAAGAAAACCCATAAAAAATGCAAATTGTCCAAAAATGAAACCACTCTGAATAAATTAGCAATAAATTTACCAGCGGGAAAAATTTTGTATGGAAGCAGTAACAAATGAAGAAATGCGGAAGAAAACAGACTGAAAGATAAATAAATTGGAATTAGTTGATCACAAAACGAAATAAGAAAGCAAAAAATGAGAAAATAAAAGTAAGAAATGCACAGACGTTTGCATAAAAATAATAGAAAAACTAAACCAATTTTAAAAATGGAGTCCACGCAGAAGAAAATACGGTAGTGCAGTAAGATCGTTAGCTAAATTACACCGGTTCCTCAGTATTGCTCAACACTGTTGGGATTCGAATCACTCTTTTGATTTTAACTCTTATCAAATTATTCAAAAATGTCCCAATTCATTGGATCTTGATTTTTGGGAATTTTTCCACATCCTGAGGAACCGGTCTAATTTAGTTAGCATTGTGTTATTATATTAGTGTTCCTTGTAACACCGAAACACGTGTCTGCAGTAATTTGCAATTTTTGTGCTTCAAAACGTTGATTAATTGATTATTTTAAAAGGGGCATTCTATTCTGCCAAATTTGTAGTTTCCTAGTTGTAGTACTCTCTCCGACGATATGCAAATAGCCTAAACTTCATTTAGTATGTAAAAACCTTCTAGTCTGACACGTATTCAGCGTCAATGTTCGAAAATTAAAAACTTTCTTGAACGCAAAGCTTTTTTTATCCCATAAACTGGATACAGAGGAAAATAAAAATAATTCTGAGATTACATATTCTACAATTTAGCTAGTAATCCAATTTCAAAAATTGTTAAGTCAGATTGAGTAAAGCAAAAACGTTGTAATTAAAAACTAACACAAAGATTGAACTATTTGAAACATTTTTGACTGCGTATTCAGTGGTGGATTTTTTTTTGGGGGGGGGGGGGAGGTGGCAGAGGGAGCCTGTGATTTCCTAAAGGGGTTAAAGTAATTTAAACTTTCCCGTTGAATATTTTAAAATTATTTTCTTCACAGCACAAATAATTTTTTCTTAAACGTAAACACACACACACGAAACATGAAAGTTTTAGGGGAGGGGCCTTTTTTTTTAGCTGGTGGCTCCTCCAAATATTGTCTTTGTATCCGCTCCTGTGCGAATTTGAGTTTACGTAATTGGTTTGAACGCAAAATCATTTAAAGGACCACAGGGAAGAATGATCACAGTCCACCATGCTCAAATTTCCCTCATTGCGTTTTTGAGCTTGAAATCTCGAATCGTTTCCAAGTTAGCCTCATTCTTCCCTGTTAAAACTCACTCACTGTGATGATTCTTGCCTGAATAATATTTCTCTTGAATACTGTCTGTAATAATCTACGTGTTCCCATAGGTTAACCAGAGTTTTTTAGAAAAATGGACTTTGATCGTTCTTCCCTTATTTACTAAAGTATTTATTACAAAATCGCCCGTCAAGGTATGACGGGTGAAAATTGTTTCTACATTAGAATGAAGCAATTGGCTGTTTGATGATATTTTAATAGTTGATATTTTAACCTTCACTCCGGTGCATTTAGACTAAACTCCAGTAGATAACGTTCATTGTTAACCGCTTTTTCGCTTCTTCATTCTCCTAAAATGACAGTCTTACCAGTAAATCAGTTCAGTTACTGGATCCAGTTCAGCTATGTCACAATAAAGTCTTTCCCTGCATGTTAAACATTATCAAAACATATTATGAAATTGTCATGCCGTTTTGCGAGTTTCATTGTTTATGACGTCAGGAGCGTTACTCGTTCATTGGCTATTAAATATATGAGGATGCTTATTTTTAGATACAATGTGTCTGAAACAAGAAATAAAACATTCGTTAAGCAAATGCAATTTTCATTCAAAAATATTTAATAATTCTCGACCTTCCCATGCTTATCCCACTGTTGTTTTTTTTTTTTTTTTTTTTGAAAAGTACATAATATTTTTACATAAATTGCTACTCACAAACAACAATCTCTTTCTCATTCGCGTAAGCAAGGGAGCCTTCTTTTCAAAAACATTACCGCGAACGCACCGCATAAAAAAGCTGGTTTCTTGCGCGTGACACAGACAGAGAGGAAGTAAGAGAGATGAAGATGAAAGATGATGTGCGTCTCGCGATACAACCACAAAAACCTCCAGCGCGTGGCTGACACGCGGCAACGACCACCGCAACTTCTTGAGGATGCACTTCTGAGCTGAACCAGTCTATGCGCCATGTTTGGTCATTCGTTTCTAAATTAGTTGTCAAGTCGCATAGCATTTTTCAGCAATATCTTTTGTGTAGATTTTGGTTTTCCTAGCTTAATGGTTGCATATCACTGTCTCAGAGCAACAGTAAGACATCTAAGCCCAGGAATAATAGTAAGGTATCCAACTGTTGCTCTGAGGCGACGATATCTTCAGCTGTATACTAACCAGTTGTCAAGAGTTCAGACATGAAGCCACAAACCACAATGTTAAAAAGAAACAAATTAAAGTTCAGGAGCTTCCTCCTTACACCTCGACTGAATTTTAAGGAAATATTTCATCATTCACCGTCAAATTTATGAATTTTAAAATTATTATTATTGTTTTGAATTTTAAGTGTTCGTGTTTTTAATTCTCCCAGAGTCACAGATTCTTATTAAAAAAAAAGAACGTACGTATGGTAAGAAATAAGGTATCAAATTGTTCAAAATTAAATTATGCATAACATATATTTTTTTCCAGAAAGTCGAAAATTTGGAAGGTTAAGGGTCCTTAGACCCCTTTTAAGGTACACAACTGGTGCCGTGAACTAGTTTTTGAAAAATCATAAATCCTGCACACAGATAATGTCTTCATTTCAACTACTGCTTTGAAAACTGGCTTTTAAAACCAAATTGATAAGCTATACAGCAGTGGTTCTCAACCATTTTGAGCCCATCCTTCCCCCCCCCCCCTGAAGGATGACTAACACCTATGGCCATCCTCCCTCTTCTTCCTTGAGAAAACTATAAGTTGGCGCTAGTGAACTTTTAAAGCACAGGCGTTGAAAGAACGTTCGTTTCTGAATGATGAATTTGATTTTTTAACCGCAAAGTACTCTTGCGGTTCACCGCATAAATCGTTTCATGCATCTGAATGAAAAGTTCTTCTACTCTGAGTTAAAGGTTTTAATTGTGAAAATCCAACTTCCTGAGATTCAAGGAAACACATTATACCAGTTTGATATTCATATTATTAATACTATTAATCAAACTTCAAATTAAAATAATATTTGTGACTATAGAATGGAATTGATTTTCTCACATAAGTAATTAATCGATTATTCTACTCAAATTGATAAACTTCAGCCCTATACTGAGCAAAAAACTAAAAGTAGAAATGTCAGATCATCCGAGAAAAGTGAAAAGTCATAAAAATGTAGAATACTATTACAATGAAACCACTCGAACCGGCCACCCTTGTTTAGTGGTCACCCCAGTCGCCATCTTGGATAAATGACGTCACACAGGACGTCTGACCCAAATTCAAGCAAAACCCCCGAGGAGGCATAGTCATATAGGCCATAAGGAATGTATTAGAATTGGTTTCACAATTTCCTCACGAAATTTCCCACGGAAGGTCTTTTTCCTTAAGTATGCAACTGGACTTTTAAGAGTGGCCACTAGGATGCCTCATTTTGCTTTTTTTTTTCCGGAGCGAAATGCAATACTTGCCAAAAGTGACCTGTCCCTGGATATTATACATATAAAATATTTTTAGAATCAAATAATATCTTCTGTAAGAAGTATGGATTCAAAATTTGAGCAAAACCACTAAAATGTTCTAAAAATCCGCAGAAGAAGAACAATAATTTTTTGCTTTACAGTAAATATTTAAATTTTGATAAGTGTTTCATATATTGATTCATGATTGTAAATAATTTTTGTGACTTTCAGGCGCTATTTTAGATTTAGGTAATGAAGTTTTTAATATTATTTGTGGTAAGCAAAAAGTAAAGTTTTCAACGCAGCAAATTTTGGAGAAAATGGAAATTTGGGAAAAAAGTAGTTTCTGTAAAACTGTAAACAAACACAAAAAGAATCATTTTTCCTAAAGAGGAAAAAAATCATGAAATGAAATTTTTTTTTTCTTTACTTCCTTTTAAAAAACATTTTAAAGTGTTAGTATAGGGTAAACCGAGCAGTGAGTGAACACCACCCAGTGAATGAACAGCGCGTCATTTTGTTTTTTTTAAATATCTTCCAAAATTCTTTTTCTGAATAAATTCACTTACAAAAGCGTTCTTTATTCATATTCTAAGCTATCTGACACCTGATTGGTTACTTTGGATACGTATTTTTTTCCTGGAAAAAATTTAAAATTTTTACTGCCGTGAATCGTTCTTCCTCTCTTTCAAAATAATAAGGCTGGTTTCGTGCTAACAATTATTTTGATACATATTATTTTTATGAGATAAATTTTATTTTTTAACTCTACGAAAGAAAAATTAAGTATACATATTTAGGCTATGGATTTAAATTTTTTCAGTCTATGCGGAATGCGTAGATTTTCAGGTAGAGGGGTGTTCAGTCACTGGGTACGAAAAATTGCGAAAACCCAGTGAATGAACAATGGCAAATTTTCCTTTGATTTAAAATGAAATTTGAAGTTCCTTTGAGATATTTTCATTTTCGTACTTTTTTGTAATGCAGATAGTTTATATGCTTATTTATTTATGTATTTCATTATATATTTTATAATTTCTTTATTTTTGTCTTTGCAAACAATGCACATTTTACTGAGTTTTATCTTTTATCTATCTATATCTCTATCTGTATATTAACCTACCTACCTACACATATCTTTCTATATCTTTATCTCTCTTGATAGATAGACAGGTAGATAGAGAAATAGAAATATATATATATATATATATATATATATATATATATATATATATACAAAGAGAGAGAATAGATAGGTAAATATGTATGTATGTTTGTATATAGATAGATAGATAAATAGATAGAGGAAGATATAGAGATAGAATAGGTAGGTAGATAGATCTATAGATATAGATAGGTGGATAGATATAGATAGGTAGATATATTGATAAGGAGATAGTTAGATAGATAGGTAGATAGATAGACAGGTAAAAAAGCAGGTAGATAGATAAGTATATATATATATATATATATATATATATATATATATATATATATATATATATATATATATATATATATATATATATATATATATATATATATATATATATATATATATATATATATACTAGCAAAAATACCCGACGTTGCCTGGGTCAGTAATAATTATGAGAAAAAATCGTTACTCGCTTTTGTTTTCTGTTTTAAGTGAAAGAATTTAAAACACATCTTTTTGACGTGATTAAAAATCGAGTTTCTTCCTTACCCATAAAACTAAAATAGCAATAAATATAAAGAACAAAATAGTATTGATTTAGAAACGAAAGCACTATATTTAAGCATGTACGAATTTCCAAAACATGAAATCAATCTTCTCATGTTTAAAAAGATTAATTTTTTGATACTTTTTTTTTAAACATGGAGTCAAAAACCTTCTCTGTATGGCTATTGAAGTACGAAGTTTTAAAAAAATATATAACCGCGCTCGTAATCCCCTTATACTTGCTTTAGTTATTTTGGGAAATTTCAATCATTGTGGGCTCTTGGTGCGATTTTACCGAATTTGCTTGAATCGTTTTACGATACCTTCGATGATGCTCCCCCTTTCTTTCCTAACTTTGTAAAACGATATATTAATTTTCGTTGAGATATTATCGCCAGGTGCTGAGATGTCACCATAAAATGGCGCTAAAGAGTTTCATCCGAAATGTTTCCAAAATAAATAGTAAAATTTGGCTATTGTTTGACCATGTGCAAAAAGGAAAATTAATGGAAGTTTTTGTGCTGTTTATGGATTTGCCTAATTTAGTTGCTGGATTATTTAACACAGTAAAAAAAGTTTTTTTAAGATTCTTTGATTGGCGATATTTTGTTTACATGGTGAAAGCTGAGAAACATTATGACGTAGCTTCGGCTTCAAAAACAGCGACGTTGAAAAAAACTGCCAAATGCATCAGCTACGGAAATCTTTCTGCAAAAATTTTGGCGATCTGCTGATTGATTGGATAATGAGTAAGTGTTCAATCAGCATAAATAATAATAAAAACCATTAATTACATTAAAGTTCCGTTTAAATGGAAAATGATCAGCCAAATCATGTATTATTTGCCAATCTTCTGCAAAAATCTTACTTCAAGATTTGACTTGAGAAAAGCCTTGAACGGTCACGAAAAGCAAAGATAGTCAACAATACAACAATTGCCGCTATCGACAGGGAGTTGAGATGATACACTAAATACTGTATTGAACTGAGGAAAGCCTTCGAACATGGAACTAAAAAGCTCATAACTCGTTTTTTATTCTACTTAGAAATTTCGAATAGGTGCCATCTTCAGCAGAAAAATCAGAGCTTTCGATGGACATATAATGTAAATATGTGAAAATATTTTTTCATCCCTATATTAGAGAATTTATACGAAAATTGTATTTTATTGCCCCCCTATGGGGGTTTTGCCCCCCATAACGGGACGAAAACTACCCTATGTGTTATTCTGATGCATAAGCTATATTATTGTAAAGTTTCATCAAAATCCGTTCAGTAGTTTTTGCGTGAAAGAGTAACATACATCCATACAGACAAATTTAATTATAATATTAATTATAATATAAATTAATTATAAATTTCGCATATATAATAGTAGTAAGATAGATAAGTACATAGATAGATAGATAAGTACATAGATAGATAGATAGATAAATATATAGATAGCTAGATAAAGATAAGTAGATAAATAGATAGAAAAATAGATAAGTACATTGATAAATAGGTAAATAGACATAGAGATAGACCGATAAATGTGTAGATAGAAAAATAGATACAGATAGATATAGATAGTTATATAAATAGATAGATAGATAAATAAATAGGGATAGTTATACAGATAGATAGATAGATCTCAAAGAAACTTAGTTTCTTTTTGAATCAAAAATTATCATGTTCATGCACTGGACCAATTTGTGTTCATTTACTGGTTCGAGGTGTTCATTCACTGGGTCGTTGTGCCATTTTTTCTTTAAACACCTAAAAAAGTCGGAAGCAGTACCATTTAAGTTCCCGCGATTTTTTAGAGATATCTACATAGATCAATTAAAATGTTTTAACTATTACGTTCTGTATAGTATAGAATTTAAAATTACTAGGCTTTTTAAAAAATGAAATTGTGCTTAACTGTTCATTCACTGGTCGGTCTACCCTAGCTCGAGTTCAATTATGAAAACCCTTAAGAGCGGCTACCCCTTCTGAGCGGCCACATTTTTACGGAACGGAGGTGTGGTCGCTCGGAGAGGTTTTATTTACCAATCTATGACATTTGTGCTATTTTCGAAAGTGAAGAGAAAAAGAAACACAACATGTGTGAAATTAATGCGAGGAAATGAACACCTAATACATTAATACGTGAATTTAAAAAGATATCACTCCTTTTTCTTAACTACGAGAGAAAGGATTTGAAATGGTATGAAATCTATACCATTCAAATTTTACTATGCCATGAATGCACAAAAAAGCCATTCTTTGAGCTATCACGATTGCTTATTGTTCTCATTTGACTGTTTTGAATTCCTATCATTTTATTTTCCCACCAGCACCCTCTGCCAGCACCACCGTCGCGTCGACCGGCCTCACGATGCTGCTCTTCTTGCGAAAACAGTCTCCAGGTTGCGTCCATATCCTAGACACACACGCATACACACACACGCCTACACAGACATACACACACTCATGCCTGCGCACAGACACAAACACACCCTCTTACACACACATACCTATACACACACTCATGCCTGCACACAGACACAAATATATATGCCTACATAGACACACACACACGAACGCCTGCACACACACGCGCGTACACACACAGCACTGCATACACAACACGCAGACACATGCATACATACACACACACACACGCACCCACACACATGCGCCTACACAAACACACATGCGCATTCATACACACACACGCTCGTGACTGCGAAAAACATAATTTGAATTCAAAATGCCAAAAATTCAAATTAATATATTTTTCTTTTCTTTTTGTATCTTAATTCTAAGCAAAATTGTTTTGTTGAGGGCATAAATTTGCTTCAGTCCAATCAAAAGATCTGATTTTTTTTTTTTTTGCATAAGTTGGATATAGTCAAACTCGCTAATTTAATCAGACAGTTCGTAATTAGTTTTAGGGAACGAGGAAATCTAGGCTCAGGGGCACTTTTTGTCTGTTGGAGGCCATTTTGAGTCTATAGTGCTCATTTTATGATTTTTTTCGAGTTTTGGAGGAAAAGGAATGGTTTTTGGCTTTTTCAATTTTCCCTTACCTTTTAATTTTAATTTCTTCTTATTTCGTTTAATCCCTTCTTTTGGTCCATTTTCGATCACTGGTTCCGATTTTATTTATTCAGCCATTTCGGCAAACCTTTCTTTTTCCATCATCAGAGCAATGTAACTTTCTACAAAACATCTTTTATCCATAGATGTAAGCCCCTCCTCGTTTAACTTTTCCTTTCTAAATAAGATTTCGAATTTTACAGGAATTCCTTATTGGAGGGGGGGGGGTGAAAAAACTCACTAATTTTAAGTTTTTACACCAATTAAACACACAAATTTTAATAACTAAGATTAACTTTCTTTGAAGCTTTTAACAGTGAAAAACTTGCATTTACAACTGATAGTAAACGGAAAATACGAGTATGTTTCCGCAATCCCTCCAAGAATAGCGCTAACATATCGGATTGAAAGGCAAAGAGACGGGAGGGAGAAGCACTGATCGAACCACACTGTTGAATTTCAACCCTAAACGATACTAATGATGTGTTGAATTTGATTCTTTAAACTGTGTATTATTCTTCTAAAGGTTAAACACGTAAATAGTTCTAAGGATGGATGAATCGATAACGAAGGGAAATTTTCAACGCGAATATGGGTCATTCCGGTGAACATGGTACATTTCAGTTTTCAAAACTTATTTTTTTTCCAAAGTCATCTAATCCAACAAGAATTAATGTCAAATAATGGCAAAAGGGTTTAATTTATCTGAACTATAAAAATTAATTTGCTCAACTTGGTATTAATATCCAATTTTCTCAGTTCTTTTATCAGAAATGAAATATTTTGTCCACTCTGTTACACATTTAAAAACAACAAGAAATTCAAAATTTTCAATTATTTTTAGAATTTTTTTTTTGTTTAATATAAACAAATGGAACATATCTTTCATACAAATGCTTAAAATGTCATTCTAAAAGGCACATTTAAGTTTTATTGCTAATTATCTTACTCGAAAATACAAAGTTTTAAAACATCATTTGCAAAAGTTAGATTATTATATGAAACAAACTTGAAAAAAGATTGAAGTTGGATTATTCTAGTTAGTAATTTTGTAGTTCTATGCAAATTAACCTTTAAATTAAATATTTAAAAAAAAATACAATCAAATCAGTTAAAATATTCCTGTAACAGAGTGGACATACCTGTAACAGATTGGGCACTATTATTGAAGATAGAAGTAATCTCTATGTTTAAGCAGAGAAAATAGATAGACAATGTTTCATTTTAAAAATTTTGTATTTAATTCAATATTTCTATAAATTTGTCAAGCTAAGCTTTTTGAAAAACATCAATAGCATATGGGACTTGTTTACTATTTCCATAAATATTGTCCACTCTGTCACACAAGAAGTGTAACAGAGTGGACAAATAAGTAGTTAAAATTGTTTTCTGAACCTAAACATAAAGTAACAGTTAAATAGTAATACAAAAGCAAAAAGTAACTCTAAAATTACTACTTTAAACGTAATTTAGATTTTTTTTTAAATTTTAATTAGTAAAATTAATGTAACATAGTGTACATTTTGTTACTCAAATTTACTATCAGAGACAAAGAATGAATCTTACCCAGCTTGTTGACTGCTGAATCCACTAGGGTTAGCTAAACATGGAGTTTTTCCCATCTCGTCATCTCAAAAGTATTATTAGTTTTTTTGTAAAAATAGTTTTTTATTCTTTAATAACTGTAACAGAGTGGACATTTCAAAATTTGTAAACTGTAGGGACAATTGTAAATTCCCCCGCATCTTCATTAAAAAATATTTTTCTAAAAAAAATTTATTGTTTAAATTGTTACAATAAAGGTGTTGCAATATAACTGGATTTTTTTTTTTTTTTTTGTTATTGCATCTAAGCAGTTACTTAAATCACTTTTTAACTGTCACGGTTTTGAAGCTGGGACATCAAGATTTTGACTTTTTCACTAACATAATTTTTTTTAAAAAAATTCCTAAATCAAAATATTAAAAACAAAAAATACCTCATGATACAAAATTGCCTGAAGAATAAAGAAAAAAATATGATTAATTCATATTAATTATCAAATTTTCTGTAAAAAATCCAAAAGGGCCGGACATGAAATGTACCATTTTCGTCGGAATGACCCATATTCCCGGGATGTAACAGCATGGGTTTTTCTATTAATGATCAATTACGAAGGACAATTTTAAATGCTGTATTTCCTGGATTTTAACCCCATGAATTAAGGAATGAATTTAGTGCGAAGAGAAATTTTTAACATCGGAATTATTTGGGCTTAATTTCTGTGATACTCTAGAGAATGATTTCTTTTTTCAAAAAATTCGCAACTGCTAAAAATGAGGGAAGCAAATTCCAAGAAAACGAAGTACGAACCATTGGCATAAAAAACATAAAATGTGGAAATCGTTACAAAAGAAGGGGGATGGGAGGAGAGAAAAGGCTTTCAAAATCTTGTTTTTTTTTTTTGAGAAATCAAGATTGCTAATTGTTTTCACTTGACAGTCCTTGATGTTGTTATTTCTTTTTCAGCTTGAACCAGGGGCCTCTGCAGCACCACCGCCAATCGGTCCCTCCAGGCGCGCCTCCTCTAGTCCTGACCACTGTCCCTCGGAATCCGGTGGCGTACATATCCTACACACACGCGCGCGCCTTTACACACACTAACACACTGACACACATACACGGTGACACACCCACACCCGCCTTTACACACATACACTCACGCTTTTGAGCATTCACGCAGATTTACGCATACACACAAGCCTGGCCTACACATGCGCACGCACGCCTACACACACACACACAAGCCTAGCCTACACATGCACGCCTACACACACAAAACTATACATAGGTAACCGCCCAGGAGGAGGGGTAGGCTTGAGGGAACAGAAGCCGTTTCTAGAAACAGTAACTCCAATGATTAATGTCTTGCCGAAACTCGTGATTGCAAAAACATAATTTGAATTCAAAATTTCAGAATTCAAATTAGTTTTTTTTTTTTCAAATTTAATCAATAACTTTTCGTTTTAATGTGTAACGTTTTTTCGTACAATTAAATTGCAAATTCAGTCAAATAGGATTTTACCCTTTGTAAAACTATGTGTACGTATGCTCATTCTTCTCCCCTTTTTTCTTCCTTTTTTTTTTTTTCTCTCTGTCAGGATGCCAGCAATATTGTACATTGTATCAATTTGAAATGATAAATACATTTTACTATGCGCCAAAATGAATTGTCAAACCACCCTGTATTACATTAAATTAACTTTTTGCATGTTTTTTATTTGACCTTTTAGTATAACTTAAAATAAATCTCTCCCGTAAGAATTTCATTCGTAGTTTTGTATTTTTTACTTTTTTTATTATTTCTACCTTGATCTGATAGCAAAGAGATCTTAGGAACATTTCTAAGAAACTTTGGGAAACATTCTGAGTGTAAAAAATGGGCATAAAATGTAGCGTAACAAACTTTTTTTCATAGAAGTAGTTCAGTATTCAAACACACAGAAAAAATTGCTTGTTTATCAATAAATTTTGAAACTACAGATAAAATTCTGAACTGTGAAGAAACTGTTGAATTATAGTATTTTATTTATACCAGAATTGATGAGAAATCTGAATGCAGTGAATAAAACTTTAACCTGGACATTAATGTCAAAAAAAAAAAAAAAAAAAGCTAACAATGACTAAGTTATTCGTTGTTTTTATAAGCTGTTCTGAAAATTTTGTTTGCGTGAGAAAGTTGGTACAATACTGCTTTTTTGCTAAATTTTTGCTTTAATTTTTAGAAGCAATATAATTAAACGTCAAAGGGTAATTCAAAAAATGAGAATTAATTTACAAATCGGCCCATTGCAGGGTTTTGTTTTCTCTAGTACTTCACGTTGTCTAAGTTTTAGAACATAAGTTACCCCCCATTAAAGCCATAATAAAAACCAGTGGCATATATAGCACCCCCACAAACCCCACGGAGCAGGGGGGACGCAAGATGTATGAGGGCGCACGCTCTGAAAAAATAACACTATGTCAAAATTCAAATCTAAGTATATGTAACGCTACTGATAAAAACGATTAATCGGTAGGATCGTCTGTATTACATTAACTATAAATAAAAGTTCCGTGCGAAAATATTTTACAGTTCCATGGGCAATTTAGCAAGATATTGTTCGTCAGATACCTTGCCCAAACCATGTCGGCGTGGAACATTTACCGGTGTGTGGTAAAGGCAACAAACAAGGCAAGGGGTTGTTTATCCCCACATCGGTTGGGTCCAGATGGGAGATCGAACGCAGGGGAAGCTAGGGCAGAGGAACATTCGACTCCCCAAAGGGCAAAGATTCGCAGAAAGCAAACCGGAAAACGTCCGTGTCTGCACGGGAAAAGGGTATTCACGCTCATTATAGTTGGACCATGGGCAGCTGTGTGCTTTTGGAAAAAAGTTTTCCAAAAATAACCCCTATCTCCCCTGATGATACATGCTTGTTCATTTTGTAAACGGTTGGAATTGGTAGGAAAACCGTGCAACGGTTATCTGATATTCTGTGATAGATGGTCTCATGTTGCAAAGAAAACATGTGCCTAGGTCATTAGATGGCTCTAACGTTTTATGCAATTTTAAGGATTGTTCTGTGGTTAGATGAACAAATTTCTTTTTCGAAACTTAGTTATTTCAGTGCATGATTAGCACAGAGCAGTTAGATCTTAATTTGCACGTTTGGCATTATTGTAAGCATCGAGGGTAAAGTAAGTTCTATTATTTTAGTTTTTGAATGCAACTTAGTTTTTACTTGAAGAAAAAAATATTTTGAAGTCTTAAATGAATTGTCTCCAATTAGCATTCAACTATTCCGCATAAAAATCTGCTTTATTTCCCCTTTTCAGATTCGTTTTTCAAGCTCATTTTTTCGCATAATTCCATTGTTCTTTTTGTATTTTTCCTGTTTTTTTATGTACCTTGTTTATGCGATCAGTTTTTTTTCTCCATCAACTTTAGGGATCTAAATTTTTAAAGTCAGTAATTTAATGTTTAACAATTTTCTTCAACTGAGGCAAAAATTTTTCGTTTCTGTTAAAAAGAGTCTCCCTGTTGGGAAAGAACTAAATCAAATTGTTGCCAAGGAACACGGATCATTTTAATCAACTTTCTAAGCTAAAACTTTAGCAACACAAAAATTTCAGCTCCATATTGTGTGTTGTTAGTTTATACCCTTTTAAGTAAATATTATTTAAGACCTCTTTGGCAAAATTTTACAAAACAAGAGTTTTTCACTTTTTTTTAAATCTAACAAGGATTAATATCAAACAGCTATGCTTTCGCGGGTGAAAAATGATCAGAAAAAAAAACTCAGGATGGACAAAGGTGACCCTTAGTTTCTTCAAAAACTGGGGCTTTTTTGCCAATTTTAACTAGGCTTTATATTTTACCATTTGTATTATTATGTGTTTGTTTCTTTTAATAATAGTCATTATTTGCTTTTTGAAACGCTTGTCTTTTCTTAATAGTTTTATCGTTGAAGTAAAGTGAAAATAAAATGACTTTAGTAAAATGAATATTTTATTTTCAAAAAGAATCTGGTTTAGTTTCATACTGCCGTGCTAAGTGGAAAAGTCGTATCTGCAGCTGAGTTTAAAAGGAGAAATCGCCATTTAAAGTTGTTTGTCTCCATGTGTTTGATTCAGATGCAACTTTTTCAGAATTTTTTAAAAAATACTTCCCGTTGACGAATGACTATAAAACTTTGTATTTAGGTGAAATAAGTGATAACGAACAACCTGGTGACCGTAACTCAATTTTGACAAAAAGTGCAGATACGACTTTTGTGCTTAGCACGGCAGCATACCAGTTAATCAGACCCTCACTCAAATAAAACATTATTTCATTTCTCAAGTCGAATGTTTGTACAAAATTATTCTCTAGGCAATATATTACAGCAGAGGTGCTTTGGAAACTATCCCGCCCATTTAATTACCAGCAACTTTCATTTCAAGAAAGCCTTTTTCTATCATTACAATTTTTATTTTAGTTATCAGAAATTTCTGATTAAGTCATAAGTATTTTCACGCTTAGCTATATGAGCTTTTTTCCTCAGGATTTCTCTTTTGAAGATTATGGTTTACTCTCCAGCCGTATACGTTTTATCCCCTCCACTAAAAATTTTCAATTAGTCAGGATGACTTTCCTCTCTATCAATAAGAATGTATCCTTAGTAATAGAAATTTTTTAAGCAGTGATTAAGATTTTAATATCAATCAAAATTTCTAACCTTAGTCATCACATTTTTTCAGTTCATTTTCCACTTGTAACTATTTTCATCTTAGTCGTTTGGATTTCTCTTTTAATTGTTTAAAGATTTTTTTTCAGTTAGCTTTTAGAAGTTTAAATCATCTGCAATTACTTAGTATTCCTGTTACTTAACTCTCATGACTACATCCCCCATAATATATATTTGGAGTTAAACTCTTCAATAAATTAATAGCACAAGCAAATCAAGGTGTTCAACATGAATAAAGGTTCTCTTAGTTATTTTAAGGAAATCAAAGAAAAACATCAAATTTTTATATTTTGGGATGTTATTGAAGATTTTGATTATAGCAAAATTTTCAAAACTTTTTTATCACGTTCTCACCAGAATAAATCATAGATACTTTTATTGTTGAGTAGACTTGTTTGTTCCGTATAATACAATAAATCAGAGGCCAGCAGTTGTGCGGCACTTTGTAAATCCCTGTTTTAGGACGAGGGACTGAAAAGGGGGCGGAAGGGGGTCGGATCTTGAGGTCGCGTGCCAGACGTGTGACTCAGGACCAAACGGCAGTAAACAGAGTTTTGCTCCTTCCCATCCTTTGAACCGGAATACAAGGAAGAAAAGCGTGCCCCAACTCTTGCAAATAGCTTGTTTTCGAATCACACTGCGAAATCAACAGCTTTTGTTGGGGAAAGGTTAAAGGGAGGGGAGGATGGAGCTCATATAACGGCCTTTTGCTTTCCGGTACGAAATGAATTAGGCTAGCCTGTGGATTTTTTCGTGACTAAGAGCTATTTTGAAATCGATAAGATATCCGAAGCACAAAACATGATGCATATTGATTTTTTTTTTTTTTTTTTTGTATTTGGTTTGAAGCAGTGAGAAGCAAAGGGATGTTAGTCAAGGACGGATCCAGAAAGTTTTCAAGGGAGGAGCGATTGATTTTTGTTACTTACTTTTTACTATGTATACTAATTTTAAAATATTAATCACAAAGGTTTTGAACTTTATTTCCGAAACAGTTCCGAGATAGGGTCATAAACCAAAACCTCCCTTCTCCCATTAACAATGAAACTAGTCTAAATTTGCGTTTTTTGAACTTCATTTTTGAAAAATTACTGGTGGAGAGTCCCTCAAGGGAGGGGCGATCGCCCCCATCGCCCCTTTCTTGTATCCGTCCCTAATGTTAGTGGACATTTTGTGGTTTTGAGTAGTCTTAGATAGGCTTTCATTGAAGAAAAGATTTTCTAAATCGTACCGAACAGCAGCACCTACCAGGGCAACTAGTACTATCTCTTGCCCCAAGACAGAGGAGAGGTTCACCTATTATTTGTACTGGTTATCTCCAAATTTTGTAATTTTTGCACTTACATCTCTTTGCTTCTAAAAGACTCATTTGATTTTTTTGAGCAATCAAGATTGCTCAATGCTCATTGTTCTCACTTTTGACGATCTGGTTTTGCATAAAAAATATACATTTCAGAAACTTACTAGTTAGTAATGTACTGAAAAATATCGTCAGAAATTTAAAAGTAAGTTTAGTTAAATAAATAGAATTATTTTATGGCTACTTCTTTTTGCCTCTTGATACTGATGTTTTCCCTCGCAAGCGCTATTCATACATCATTTACTGGAGCTTAGGTAAACTCATGTTTTGATTACTGAGAAAGATTAGTCTGGAGTCTCTGAATGGCAAAACATGAAGTAGGAAAATTTCTGTATTTGAAAAGTATTTTAAGCAATCAAGATTTCTTGTTGTTCTCACTTTTGACCTTCTGATCATTTTTCATAACAAAAAAGGGAATGAGATTTTGAAGCAGCTAATTAAAGTATTGTGAAAAATACCGTCAGAGATTTAAATGGGAGTTCGTATAAGACAATTGAATCAATTGCAATATTTTTTATTTATCATCATTTTAAATTTCATTTATTTTTTGTTTTTTTGCATACTTATAGTTTTGTCGTATCTTATTGTTGGTTCTTTTTTTCGCAAGCGTTATTTATACGTAATTTGCTGGAGCTTAGATAAAATCATTTGTTGAACAACGAAATAGACGGCGCGCTGCATCCCGATAAGTAGCACAAATGCTAAAACATTGAAACACACTGATTTTTCCTTATTTGAACTATAATTTTTCATATTTGCTGCAGGGAAACTGAATTAGTGTATACAAAGGAGACTATATTAAAATCTGACCACTGCAGTTTTATGCAGGCATTTTGCAATGAGGTGAGAAAAGTCATGAGACACCTACTAATATCCTGTTTAGAGATGTAAAATTTCCGGAGATTTTGAAGTGGTGGAAAAAAAACGTTTTTTTTCGGTTTTTTCTGAAAAAAATGGAAAAATTGACTTTTTTATGAATAAAAATAGGGATTCTTAATAGCTTTGTTTTTCCTGGATTAAAAAATATATGCAATCCACACACCTTTTTTTTCTGCTTGACAGAAATACTCATAAAGGTAAGTTTAATTAAAATAAAACTTTTTGCTTTAAAACTGACAGCTTTCTTGGTCAAACACCAGAAATTAGTCGAATCGTCGTTCAACCAATAATATTGGGTAAGGTGTGTCTAATCATAATACCATTTTCTATTTTAGATTGCCTTTGAAACTTGAAATAATAATAGTAATTATTGACTTACAAAACATGATTGATATTGTTTGAAAGAAAAATAACTATGATTTTCCTTCCTTGCAATGGAACTTTACTGTCTGAAAATGAAAGCTATTGAGTTTTGTTTTTTTTTCAATCCTGTATAAGTTCAAATCAAAACTAAGTTGTTTTTCTTTATCTCTCCAACAGAAACCCCAAAACAAAACTGTGAAATAGTTCTAAAGCTGAACCAAAACTTAAACTGTAGTTTCCGTTAACTATACGACCGTGCTAAGCACAATAGTAAAAGTAGTCATACCTGCACTTTTGAACAAAAATGAGTTAATGTAACCAAGTTGTTCTCTGTTTATTATTTTACTTAATAAATAAAATGTTTTAGGATCATTTGATCGGGAACTATTTTTTTTAATAAAAAAAAACCCATAGACATATGAATCAAACATATGGATGAGCCTAACAAAATTGCAATATCTCAGTTTGAGCTCAACTGCAGATTTAACTTTTGTGCTTAGCATGACCAGTTATACATTTGGTTCGCACAGTCAGCAGAAACATAGTTTTGTGATTAAAGTTATGCTTTTTTATGAAGAAGGAAAATAAATTCTTCAATAAGGATATTGATTTTGCTAAAGAAGGTTCAGTGTGTGGAAGTTCTCTGTGTGAAAGTATCATTAGCAAACCAAGCCCTCCATTTTTCTCAAAACTTGCAGGAAATGCAATTTTTTAAAGTCTTGACGAAAAATTCATGGATGAACAAAGTTTATCTGATAATCATTCACCAAAACACACGTATTTTGGTGTTTTAAGAAACGCATTTTTAAATGCAAGCAGATGAGACTTTCTATGAGCTCACATTTTTCTGTAATAAAAAAATAGGTTCATTGTAATTTCAAAACATATGTCTGTAATATGTTTTGCTATCTTGCACTTTCAACGCTGTTTTATTTCATTTATTTATTTATTTATTTTTTGACAATTTCTTGCTGATTGAATCTATTTGTAGTATCGGGCGCAATTTATATTTTTTCATCTTAAATATATTAGGTAAAATTTAAAATTTAAACAAGCAGTTATAAATAAAGCTCTTAAAAAAATATAAAAAACTTACATCGTGATATTAGGTTGGTGATGCATCGCGATGTGGAAATTCCTACATCGCTCAACCCTAATAGCTATAAATATGCTATCACCTCTAATGGTTCCCCTAAATGATATTATTGAGATTATTTTGTAAAAAAATTTCTTTTTCTGTGCAAAAAGTATTAAATGTCTTTATCTATATGCAAATTATATTATCATACAACATCTTGCATTATCAAAGTTAGACAGTATTTTAACATACAAGGGACATGGAGGGAAAAGGAAATAGCATCAGAACTTAATTATGAGAAATTTCTTATTTTATCACTTTTTGCTGAAATTTTCAATTGAAACTTTTTTGAAAAGTTGGAAAAAATCAAGTTTTCAATTTTCCGGAGTAGAAATAACCCCTTCGAAAAAAAAAACGTTTTTTTCCCCGTTTTTTTCCGAAATTTTCCGGATTTTTTTCGGACTGTTTTCATCTCTAATGCTGCCGGACCTCTTTTCGTTCAAATAAATGAAAATCGGTGTGGCAACGACACAACAAGTTATTAGAAGTTCCCTACAGGAATTTTGAGCCATGCTGTCGCTGCAGACGTTCATAATGGGGTCATTTCCGAAATTTTAAAAGTATTTCTTTCTCAAAAAGCATGCTTAAAAACACAGGATATGACCTTTTTTAAATAATTTGTTTAAGTTTAATATTTAAAAAAATTACTTAAATCGGTGCGCTTTCATTGTTTATGCTTCTGCGGATACCAACACAAACGATGAAATGCCATTCAGTGTTGCCATTCACAGAACAAAGAACATCTAATTCGCATCTTTACTCACGTGTATTGGCAACGATAGGGTTGATAGCAAGCGTAGAGCGCAATTTTAATTCGCTTCTTCATTATCATAACATGGAAAAGCAATAGAAAGATGCGCCAAAGAGCATCATTTGTGACGTCATCAAGACCACGCCTTGTTTGAAAAATCGGACATTTTAAAAAATTAATTAAAAAATAACTGTTGGGAAAATGATAGTATTTTCTGGGTCCATGTTATATTTTTCAATTTTTATCATTTTTAGTGACAAAAAGTACTACTTTTGATTGCAGGAAACAATCCCATTGCGAAAACGTTGCCGTTGCAGAAATTTTTCGAGGAGCTGATCTCTCGATTACGTCCCATAAATGACTGATGGAATTCCGCCGTGGTCGGGTAAAGGGCAGTAGCTGCATGTTTTTTTTTTTTTTTTTTTTTAAATCTAGTGCACGTTAACTTTACTGTACAAGCTTGCTAATTTCGTTTCCGCTCATTAAAAAAGCAGGAAAAAAACGTCGAGTTCCAACATTTCCTCATTGTTAATATTCAAAAAAGAAATGCGTTTTTTAAAAATATCTCGAAACTCATTTCTGCAGATACTGCCGTTTCCTGTCCACGGCGGGGGGGGGGGGGGGGTTAAATCAATTGGTGTAGCTGTTCTGAGTGTTTTTCTAGCCAAGTTGGATTGTTTGTGATCGGATTACAGAGCATACTACTCTCCCTTAAAATTCTATGATTAGTTTGATAGCTAAAGTCTACATATAAATTGCTGTAAATGGTCTTAAATTAGCTGATATAACAATTTTCAGTCAGTCATTTAGGCTCTGTTGGACTAAAGGATCTATTTCACGCCACGTAAAAACAGTCCACATCGTTACGGAATCAACACCAGATTGCAAAGTGCTTTGTTGGCAACTTATGTTCATGTCTTCGTCAGCTGCATGTCATACTCACTCAAATCCTACCATCAGCTCTTTTCAGCTGAAATCGTGACTTTATTGACAAAGCTACAGTTGTCCAAAAGTGTTCGAAATTCTCCAAAACTATAAAACCTGTACTAGAATAAAAATTTATTGAATGTGAACATTCAAGTATCCATATATATTTGAAACATATAAAACTTATTGATGCCGTTGATTCTAATAATTTAGTTACATAGAAACAATTGCAATAGGCAACTGTTCGATAAAACTTTAAATTGGGACGCATATTGGGAAAAAAGAAATTTCAATATGTAAAGACATACCAAATTTTTTTAAATGTATTCTAAGAGTAATGCATATATTTCTTTGTGTGTATGTAAAATGTATATATCGCTATGAGAGATACATTTCCGATGTCAATTCATAAGTGCTGCAATCTGAAATTGCAACAAAAATAATACAAGCATCGATGTGGACACGAATGAATTTCTCCAATATTACAAAATAACGTAACATTTATCAAGAGTTTCGAGTTCTCACTGATATCCTAATACAAAATCTTTATCCGCGCAACTGTGATCGTCATCCCAACGTGATCATAGAAAACGTTCCAAGTCTAATTCGACTTAAAACAAATCTCAATTTTCACAACTGACGTTGTTCAGAAAGAAGATATTTAGTAACTTTAAAAATAGCAACAGCCAATCTGCTGCGAAAAGACGTGGGTTTGTGAGCTCTTTCATAATTTGGTGTTGCTTTTCTATACGAATATTCCTGATATAATATTGAGTAACCAGGGTTGGCAAGTTTCTGCCGAGGTGGTTAAAACCACTGGTAGAAACCGGTTAAAACCGGCATGGCAAAAACCTCTTTCTGCCACATTTGCAGCAGAAACTGGCAAAAACTCCCAAAACGATAAAAAGAGTAATTATTGACATACATTAGAAAATGCATGGAAAAAAATAATTAATTGTTAACCAAAGCACAATTTAAATAATTAAAATATTATCACAACCCAAAATCAAATGTTACATTGTTTGGACCCTGCAGTTGCCTCTTAGAAAAGATGGTTTCAAAAATCTAAACAGTTTCTCAATTCAATATGCACAAATGAGAATCTTTAGAATATTCTTGCAACGGAAGAGCTAGCAGGCAATGCATCAACGAACAAGCAATGTTCGTGAAACTTTAATCCATTGCATATTTTTTTAAAAACTGGTTCACTATGTAGTAACTGAGGTAGTTTGACTGGAAAAATAAATTTCGAGAAATGGAGCCAGTTTGTTTTGCAAAGCTGTGACATTAGGTAAAAAATCTTGGTTAATATTGGCAAGTAAAATCCTGGCACTCTCTTTTTGAAGCACATGATAATTTCAATCAGAAGCAATTTAGATGAAGCATATAAGCGAGCAAATTACAATTAGTAATGCCTGTTTAATTCTGTATGTTACTCCTCTTCCTTAAGCACCCATATGGTTTATAATCCATTGTTAGATTAATCCAAATATTAACGAGCATCTGCAATTGAAAAATTTCCTTTCCGAACTAAATCAATGGCACTAGCATAGGATTTTATTTTTTCCAGTGACGAAATGAAGTTTAATTTTCAAGTTTAATTAAATGAATATCATTTTGTAATTACTTGAAATATTAAAGACTTTTTAAGTTTTTGCCAGTTTTTACCGGTTATAACCAGTTTCTGCCACTGGCACGGCAAAAACTAGTTTCTGCCGGCAGAAAGCCAACCATGTGAGTAACAAACCAAAAACAGAAAAACAATATAATGTCTAGACGTACTATTATCAAATATCTTTTCCAATAATTGTATTCAATTTTTGTTGCATATTTATGCATGTGTGCAAATGAGGGTGTTCCAAAAATTGTACAATAGTTGATCTTAATGATTTTTCAAACGACGAAAAAATGAATGAATGAATTCAATATCATACACATACATATATGGGTCGTTCTTCAAAAAGTAACTTTTCAGTCACACGGCTTTTACAGTAAAACTTTAAGGAACAATTCATTTAAGAATGATTTTTAATTTCCCTTGAAATATATCTATTTAAACCTACCAACAATTTTTTAATAATAATTTTTATTTTAGTGTATTTTTGGTTCACAACATGTGAATTCTCACCTTCGTGGCATGTCACACACCGTGTGTGACTGTTTATGTTGCTTAATAATTTGTTTAATTAAAAGTTTATACTTATTTAAAAGTATTTACTTATTTATTGATTATTCCTTTCACAAGTATCTCAAATGCTAATTGTTTAAGTATATTGAATTTTTTCAAATTGTGTTTTAGTTCGTTTTAGTAGGACAAAGAGTCATGTCACACAATAAATTCTCACCTCCGTTACCCAAACACAAAACGCCATTCCTCATTAACACGTGGCAGTAATGACATATAAAATTTTATTTTCCATGATACAAGGGAGCCTTTTTGTTTATTCTTAGCCACAGTTGAAGTTGTGAGATTTTTGTCGAAAAACAAGAGGATAGATTTTGCTTTAAAAACTTAGTGTGGTTATTCTGACTTATCACCTCCGTGAACTTAAATTTCAAGGATGTGAATTAATGTAAAAAATGAAGTGAAAATGTTTTCACATGCTTAACATGTGCAGATAGTAGAAACGAAGAAAAAAAGTTTTTCACTGAAAAATGTATCCATTAGGCCTATATTAATGGAAAATTCCTCACCTGCGTGACAGACCTTATCAATGTCATTATTTCTGAGGTGAAAATAAATTATGGAGGGGAAATACATCAATAATAGGCATTCTACCAAAATTAAAAATTGCCAGTATATCCTCAAATGTACTAAACACTATTTTTTAACACACATTTGAGACTAATTAAGCCGTACTTTATATAAGATAGCTTAATATTATATTCCCACTAATGATTAAAGTAGCTGATTGTTTGCACAATTAACTAAGTCACTACTTTGAAACAAATTGGCCTCGATTTTTAAATATTAAAAAGTTTTTCTTTTTTTTTTTAAATTTCCGTGAACAAGGCATTCTTTTATTTTTCTTATTTATTAGTAAAATAATTTTAACTTAGATGGTTCATTGTTTATGGTTACTCCTAGTAGGTAACGCTTTCATGCAAGAATGAAAAAAAAAAAAAAAAAAACTGTTTCGAAATTGAAAAATATTTGCGTTCAAAAGTTACGTTTTCTGAAGAATGACCCATATATATATATATATATATATATATATATATATATATATATATATATATATATATATATATATATATATATATATATATATATATATATATATATATATATCAGTAGCGTAGGTGTCATCTGCCCCCACCCCTCAAACAAACAGAAAAGAACAAAAACGCGAAAAAAGGTTTTAATGTTCTATAACAAGCATAAAATTTATACTACCTCCAAGTGTGTTTGGAAAAGTAAGGTTCGGGGGAAGTCCCCCGGGAACTTTTTCGAAGCTGTAGCTCTAAAAACGCAGTTTTAGACAAACTTTGGTGATGTTGCGGGGAGGAGAGGCTTGAGGGCTCATCTCGGGAAATTTTTCTAATTCATATTCTTAAATAGCATTCTTGACTATCTTTGGTCTGGAAACTGTTAAGGATTGAAGAGGTTCGGGGTTATTTAAAACATTAGGAGAAATTTTCTGAATAAAAATATTTTTATTTTTCAAAAAAATGTGCAATTTCACTTTGGGTGTCTCCCCCAGATGGGTGACACCCGGGGGCGGACCTCCCCCCCCCCTGTAGCGACGCCACTGTATATATGCATATATGAGACTCGACAGCTGTGGTGTAAGTTTTCTTCTCTTGACTACAAATGAAATTACCGTAGTGCCACTTCATGATCTGAATCTAAATAACCATCAATCTGTTCTATGAAAATGCTGGTACTTTGTTGCTAAAAATTATCGAGTTACTACTTTTTCTTACAATTTAGTTTTCAGAATTATTATATTAAGAATAGAAATTTCACTAATTTAAAAATATAAGTGCTTACATTTTATCATCAATTTGTTATTCTTCGTGTCTATGATTTAAAAATGATTTTTCGTTAAAACATTGTGTTAAACATTACTATACGCTGTTCTTAAGTATTTATAAAATATCTTATTCTCATTGTCACTTCCAATATTATTTTCTTTCAGATCTCACCTTCAACTCATCAGAACGTCAGCATAAAACAGAACAGATGCTGAAATCTCCCACTACTTCACAAAAATAAAAATGGGGTGATAATAAACTACCCTAGAGTCTATACTAAAAGAGGACATTCAAGATTTTAAATAAATGTAAGTTTCTCGTCGAAAATTTGGTGCAAAAATACTTGCAAGAAATATTAAAATTTAGTAATTTACTCATTTTGAAAAAAAGAAGGCACACATTTTTAGGATTTTCGAGACACAATATTATAAATTAGACAAGATGTTCTGTCCGGAACTAAACAAGCCTACTTTCCCGTATACCAACGTTGACTTTCTAGTAACTGATCAATATTCTCAAAATTAGCGAAAATCGCAAATTATTTTAAACATAACTTTTTAACATTTAAACCTGAATTCTAGAAATAAAATAGGCCTTGCTCATCTGAAGAAAAAGATGTGTAAAAAATAAAATAAATAAATAAATGAATAAAAGAACTAATTTAGTAGTAAACCCTTTCAAACGAATCAGCTAATACAGTTTTATCCAATATAAAAAATCTTAATTCGCTTTCAAAAAGAAAAAAAAAAGGAAAAGAATGAAAAGTAATCAGCTCATTAACATATTTCATTATGTCAAAAAAAAAAATCGTTTGTTTTTACCCTGTTGCCAAAAAAAACTTTAAAAAATGAATAAATGTACTTTCAAAATAAACAAAGAACAATAAAATGTCAACTTAAAGAAATAACTTTCATTATCAAAAAAAAAAAAAAAATCGTCTGCGCATATCTTTATGTAGAAACATAAAAGACCCCAAACTTCTCCACCAAACACTGAACACATCAACTTTAGCGTGAAAATAAAAACAAATCATATCAAGAATAATTATTTCAAAGTAAAAACCATGGCTGCAGAGTGGAAGTCAGTCTCATTTTGAGGGAAAAGAGTCGGATTCGGGAGTTGAAGGTTTTTAACGCTCATTCTTTCTTTTTTTTTTTTTACATTCTGAACTTTCACTTCACACTCATGTTTCCTCACGCCACGCTCTTGTTATTTCTGCGTCTGACTTAAGCTTATTTACAACAAAATTGAATATTTTAATGAAGAAAATCAATGAGAAAACCAGAGAGTGTGTACTCAAAATCCGCTTTTTTATCGTTTTCAAAAACTGAAAAATAATAGCAATTATAAAGTTAATTTTGTTGAAAAAGTTAACAAAATAATTTCATGGCTGGACTTAAGCAATGCGGATTACGCTTTTAAGCCAATGAATTGACTTGAATCAAAGAAATTTTTAAAAGTCTGCATTATGTGAAAAGTTTAAAATGCCCCAAATCCACAACCACAAATATAGGGGAGGGTGGCCCAAAGCAGGTGGTTTTCTAAGATCGCTCGAAAATTGTAGTTTTTTTATTTTTATCGTAACAATTTCGGCTTTATTTCCTAGCAGGGTTCTTGAACTTCAAAATAAAAACTGATTTTTGTGTTATTTCAAACCCAATATTTATTTATTACCAAACATTACGAACACTTGAAAAACCCGCTTTGCCCTACCAAAGGGCCCAAAACGGGTAAACTTAACTAGTTGTGATTTGGTACATTTGGCAATCAAATATGAAGCTATAAATGATTAAAATAAGTGACTAAATACCAGCCGCTATAAAAAAATATGTAAAAAAGTTTTACTTATCCAATTTAAAGACAGCATATTTGTTTATAAAACAAAGAAAAAAACTGATTAAATAAATAAATTAATTAATTGCCATCCTAAAATATAATTTTTTAAAGTTGTACTTCTATGTGTCAAGAAATCATAAATAAAAATATGTAATTAAATCTTATACCCGCTTTGCCCGACCCGCTTTGTCCGAAGGCACGTTTTTTATTTCAATAATTATAACCCTAAGTTTTAAAAAAAATGACCATCGTAGTTTGTAGCAGGGCTGTGGAGTTGGAGTCAAAGAGTCGAAGTCTGACTGATTTTCGGGTAAAGGAGTCGGAGTCGTTCGAAAACATGCCGACTCCGTTTTTTTTTTTTCTTTAAATTTCCATGACTCTCCTTGTATTTTTTAAAAAACTGACTATCAATTAATTTGATTACATGTATACAGGCGTACTAATAAGAAAATGCTTGTCATTGTGGCAACCAGCTGGCTTGATTGTTTATCGAGCTTTCTGTAACAGCTACCTACGCAGTTTCCTAGTTTGCTTATTTTTTAATTTTATTTAACTGAAAGCAACTGTCAGCAAACAATTTTGTTGCCTAACATTTTCTCATTAATCACTTTCAAAGAAAAATAATAATATATTTTTTACCGCGGTCTCAGGTATAAAATAGTAAAAGGAATGTATGAATCGCTTGAACAAGTCGGGAAACTTCTGAGGATGCTTGGTAAATTCAAATAAGTGTTGGTACGAAAGCGCAAATCCAAAAGATCCGATAAAATATAAATGTTTTTTTTTAATCTAAAGATTTTATCGAAGAAAGTTTGGTCATCACTAAAAAGTACAAAATAAAATCAGTACATGATTTATTGGTTACAACACTCAATTATTGTAGTTAATCCTAAAATCTTCATATTAGGGTAGATTCTAAAGTTTCCAATAAAATTAAAACTAAAAATTTAGTCAAGAAATATAGGTATAGTAAAAGCTATTCGTACAAAGCTGTATACCGCCGCATTTTCTGTAAAATTTGCTGCAGACGTACGTGTACCCGACCTCTCCCCGCAATATAGTGCAATATTTTCATTAAAATTTTTAAGACGAAATTTAAGATAAATTGGAAAAAAATTTTAGATTTTTTTAAACCAAAATTTTATAAACTCCGAAATTAAGTTGAGGTGTTACCCACCAGATGGGTGTCACCCGGGTGGGGGAAGCCCCCTCTCAAGAAAAGTCTTCAGATTAAAAAATATATATATATATTTTATAAGGATCTTTTGGATTTGCGCTTTCGGGTCAAGACAACACTTTTTTGAGTTTACGAAGCACCCTCAGAAGTTTCCCGACTTGCTCAAGCGATTCATATATTCCTTTTACTATTTTATATCTGAGATCGCGGTAAAAAATATATTATTATTTTCATATGAAAGTGAGTATTTAGATAATGGTAGGCAACAAAATTTTTTGCTGACAGTTACTATCAGTTAAATAAAGTTTAAAAAAAATAAGCAAACTAGGAGACTGCGGCGTAGGTAGCTGTTACAGAAAGTTCGATAAACAATCAAGCCAGCTGGTTGCCACAATGAGTTATTTTCTTTTTGTAGGCCTTTATAAATGCAATCAAATTAATTAGTAGTCTGTTTTTTTTCATTGCAAGGAGAGTCAGAAAATTAAGGAAAAAAAGAAACCCGGAGTAGGAGTCGGCCTGTTTTCAAACGACTCCGACTCCTTTACCCCAAAATCAGTCTGACTCCGACTCCACAGCCCTAGTTTCCATCACACAAAAAGCTTTCAGATCAGAATTTCAATGCCTTCGCAAAAAGTTTGACTTCAAGAAACCTAATCCATTTTTCCGCATTTGTATAGCTTTAATTTTGATAGTCTGCTATTACCACATCTTCCCCTGTAACCATTGGCGGATTTACCATGTCGCAATTGTGAGAAGCCCCCACGACTACCCGAACGGGATTCAAAAATGCTCATTAAACATAATTTACGTATTTCTGTGACAGACAAAGGTTCCCTCGAAAGTGCATTGAGACGGGCCCCCAAAAGTGTGAAGTCGCCACTGTCTATAACATTTTGTATTTCACATTCAGCTCATCAGACTATGAGAAAAACTGCGGTTGTAAACATGTCTTATTACCACGCTCCATAAAAATGTTGTAAGAGACAATCTCAGAGTTCATTACTTAAAGAGTACCTACATTAAAAATTTTAAATAAATGTACATTGCTCTTCGTACATTTGTTAATAAAGTTACTTGCAGGAAACGTAAAAATTTTAATTAAAAATCACTGATTTATAGATTTTTCGCAGACAAAGTATTGTGTTAGGAAGTTAAAAAAAATTAATGAAAGGATAAAAAAAGTTTATAACAAAACTAATAAATAAAACTTAATCCTTTTTTTAGCATTTCCGTGTTCAAATTCGAAGTTTTTTCAAAATCCCTTCCTCTCATATCCCCTGACCTTTATTATTATAACAGACTTACATCTCTATGAAATTTTACTTTACAAAATGTCACTTTGTCATAGCCAATATCCTTTTTCAGTTCAAAACTCACCACCAGCTCATCTGCCTAGCTGAAAAGAAAAAAAATAACAGTAGTTATTGTTATCTCGTACTAGCCCATTTAAATAACACAAAAGTTACGCCCAGAACTAAACGAGTCAACTTTCCCCTGTACCAACATCGATCTTCTAGCATTCAATCAATATTCTCTTAATTAGCGAAGTCTGCAAATTATGTCTGTAGACATACTTTTTTAACATTTAGGATTTTAAGTCGATTTCTAAAAACAAAAAATGCATCTCTCATTTGATGAAAAAGACACATAACGAGCAAAAAAACTATCCATCTTTCTAACAATGCAACTAATATATTTTTTCTCATAAAAAATTCCTCAATCGTTTTCAAAAAGAAGAAATTAAATTTTTTTTAATCGTTTAAAAAAATAAAAAGACTCATCAAAATAAATTCATTTTATGAAAAAAAAATCCTTTGCGTTTTGAATTCATTTCATTTGATCCTTGTGTCAATGTTAACTTTACGAGATATGGTATTTTGATTTTTATTTAATAACTTTTTTTCGATTTCTTGAAATGAAATATTGAGGATAATATATGAATCTTCACAACTTTTTGATGCAAAAAAAAAAGATTTTTTGTGTTGTCATTTATGTTAAATAACTTTGAATTGCTCAAAAAATACCCTTAAATTAAGTAAATCAAAAATCACTTTTTCCAACAAAGTTTGTTTAAAGCAACTCTGCCTTTAAGTTTGGGATCCATATTGGCTTTAAGTTTCCCCGTAGGTACTAATATTAAGATTTTCTGCACTGTTCAAAATTGAACTAAAAATTATTCAAATCAAAAAGTAAAATGTGAAAATGAGATGTCCTTGCCGAGATCTTCCCGGGAAAAAAAATGTTCTTTCGAATCAGACTATTCCCTCAAAAGTTATTAGGGAAGGGGGGGGTGTACAGACAGTCACACATTTCTCCAACTCAAAACCATACTTGCGAATTTTTAATGTTTCAGTATTTATCAGATTACTAGCTGCGTTGCCAGGCGTTTCACGATCTACCTCGAAAATAAAAGCTCTATCAAGTGATGCAGGTTCAACAATCAGGTTTACGCAAAAGAAAAAAAAAATAGCGTAAAATTTCCAGTCGACGTGTAGAAAAGAGCAATTTCAACGCTAAAATTTTAATTTAGACCGTTTTGGATTTTTTTCAATTACAAAAATTCAGTCACTGTTATAACTAGCTGACCTGTCCATCAATTGTTTTGCGGAAACATTCCGTTTATGAATATGAGACGTACGTATTAAGCCTTCTGTCGTGCTTTTTTTCCTTTCTTTGATGTTCACTTGAAAGTAGGCTGAAAATGGGGTAGTAAAAACAAGCCGTGAATTCATTTTTAAGAAGGTATCCAAGACAATGATACAATAAAGAAAATAAGTTTTTTTTTCTTCTTCTTTTAAGTTCCTACTTATCACTTAATTTTGAGAAATAAAGTTATGCTAACACATTTTGTCTAATTGTTTATGTAAAATATGGATAGGATTTGAAGATACCTTAAATCTTAATTACTTACAGAATTTAATTCCTTAAAGCTACATTATTTTGGCTATAATCTTTAAAAAAAAAAAAAAAATGGGTTGAATCACCCAAAAAGTAAACCTCTGTTCACGCTCGTTGCTAAAAGCTTTTCATCTTTTATCAATATCAGAATGAATAAGTAAATTAAAGAAGTCCTACTCCATCAAACAAAACATGTATTGGATAATCAAGTAAAAAGAAAGATTTGAACGATTCTCAAAAGAAAAAGAAAACTTTATCAATCAAAAAGTTGTTTCGATAGTCATGATGTATGAAAAATGTAACCAACTCTATAGGAAGTCCGACTTCATCAATCAAAAAATTGATTGGATAATCAAACAAAATTCACAGAAAATTTGGTCAATCAGAACAAATCCTACTTTATCAACCAGAAGACAGATTGCGTAACCTTACCATTTTTGTAACGGAGCTAGTTTTCATAATGGCATAAGCCATAATCACTAACTATATCCCTTGCCGTTAAACGAACAGTTAGCTGCCTGCCAATCTTGCACGACGAAGTAGATGGCAGATTAGTAGCGGTAGAAATGCATGGAAAATTCCCCTCCCTTTAGCAATAGGTCGCCATATACCAAGTTACGTCACGAATGTTTAAGTCGATTTGTTCTTTGACAAAGGCATTTTCACGGATTCCCGGGATGGGTTGCGTTCCCTTCTAAACTACCGATTCATAAGCCATAGAAACGTGCTCAGGAATTTAGGAATTCGGTCCTCCGAACATCGTCTTAGAATTTCTCTCAGTCAGCGGTCAGAATTCGGAAGTAGGATCCAAAAATCTTTAGTAGGATTGCTGTTTCATCCTCAATTGGGAATCGTGGATTGCTTTTCATGGCTTAAATAAACGGACAGATGAAGTCAAAATCATGTAAATCTTCATTCATTGCCAATGAATAGATTACTTGAGGATTACATTTTTCCGATTATTGCTCCAAAAAATAAACTTTAATTGCGTAGGAAAATAATCTATGGAAACAAACCAACACTGTCACATTACGAATGGCCAAATCAGTATTGTAGACGCATGGTTTAGGGTTGCAAGAAAATCCTTTGATGTAATTAATCTCTTGGGTTACTTATACCTCTAAGCTCACTGCTATTTCATTGTCTTTTAGCACATTTTTAGTGAACTTCGTGAATTTAAATGGCTACACTTCGATAAATTAAAAACTAGGAGTCTACGTACCAAATTTCAACTTTCTAGGACATACCGTTCTTGAGTTATGCGACATACATACACACATACTGTCTGACCATGATGTATGGAAAGACAAACATCTGTTTTACAGCCGAAATGGACGAATCTATTTTTTATAGCGACGGCAGCTTTTGCAGAAGCAGAGTCTCATTCAAATGAGCGGAATACCGGCATCAAATTTTTACTTTTACCCCTCATTCACATAGATTCGTCTTATCTGGGCGTTTGAAAATTCCATACAATCCGTGGTTGGACAGTACGCACATACGCATATCCGCACATACATACATACGTACATACGGACGTCGCGAGAAAAGTCGTTGTAATTAACTCGGGGAATGTCAATATGGATATTTCGAGTGTTTATACGTTCTTAGGCACTTATCCGCGTGTGGTCGGGTTGAAAAAAACTCAACACTAATTGGGGGGTGAGCAAAATGGAAATTAAGGCCGAATTTTGAGTGAAAATTTTTTCGCGAATACAATACTTCCTTTTTGGTAAAAGGAAGTAATGAATAGAAATTATTTGCAAATGCATTGGACTATAGGGGCAGACATTCAGGGTAATTTTGATCCATGTCGGTTTACTTTGAACCACTTCAAAATTTTCAGTTTACAGTGAAATCCCGTTACAACGAACTTCAAAGAACCGCAAGTTTTGTTCGTTGTAACGGAAATTTTATTGTAATGGAGTTCAAGCACAAGTAATAAAAATTAAATCAGGACTGAGAATTTATTTTATTGAACCGCATATTTCGTTGTATTGGCATTCGTTTTAATGGGACTGTATTTAACTGAAAAGATAAATAAAAAGGCCCAGTGCTCCATTCTCCTGGCATGGTTTTAATATGTTTCCTTCACGAAAAAAAAATATTGTAAATATTATGCACAGCCCATTGCCCAATTCTAAACTTACTGCACAGAAGCTATTTTTAAAGTTGTTGACATTGCTCTCCCTTGTTTTGCAATATTCCATGCAGTATCTATCAATCATCAATACATATAATAAAATAAGATGTTTGTGTGTGTGTGTGTGGCGCGCATCCCGGGAAAACGGTAAGGCCTAGAAAGATGAAATTTGGTATACAGGTGTAATTTTTGCTGAAGTTGTGCACCTCGGGCTTCGATTTTTGATATTTTAATTAGAAAAAAAGTTATTTAATGTTTTATGTGATTTTTAGCACTTTTTAGTACTTTTAACTTTATAGACCCCGAACCAATCGCGCTAGACAAATATTTTTTGTACTATAGGGTTAGAAATTTAATTTTAAATACGATGAACAAAAAAATTTGGAAAATAGAGCAATTTTTGTATTTTTTATAAATTTTTGAAAAAACCTGTATTTTGCATTTTTTTCTGGGTTTTATATTTTTCTAATATCATCCTGCGAGAAGTATCATAGCCTCATTTCTGAAATTTAAGTTGGTAATAGTAAAAACATTTCGCCCTCTTCAGAAGAAAAAAGTTCTTAAAAATACGCAATAGTTATTTTTTTTACAATTTTTTTAATGCTGAACACATCATGTCTTTCCACGCATCAGTCGAAAAAAGCGTTCTTCAATCTTCTATGGCTCTAACGTCACTACTTGGATTTCGATTCGATATTTACGACGGAATCTTAATCGCAAACAATGTTAATCTTTTTTTTTTACTATATAGCTTACTTCTAATTTTATGACGTGATGACCACGTGTTTTTCCGGCAGCGCTTGCTTTTTTTCTTTATTTATTTTTTTGTTTTGTTTTATTTAGGGATTACATTTATTTCTTCTTTCATTCTCACCCCCCCCCCCAGGCTGGACGTTTTGTTGTATCTATATTACGTTACATTTCATAGTTGTGCGCATTTAAGTCACTAAAAGCAGCGAGATTTTTTTTTTCTTTGTCACTTACTTTACTTTGTTACTTTTGGCACACCACGGGGAATTTTGGAGATAACTTTTTTTTTTTTTGCTCTACTTAAATAAAAAAGCGTTTTTTTTTTTATATATCTTTGTTTTTATTAGGAAATGAGCTGGGAGGTTAAAATAAATAGAGATGGATAAGAAATTTTAGAGATAGATCGTAAAGATAGATAGCCTCCGAAGGCGTTAATCTTGGCGTAAAAATGTGAATGGCACAAAAAAAGATAGAGATGGATTGATTAATACTGCTGCCAAATTTATTTAAATAGCCGCCAAAGGAGGCAAACTTGAATTAAAATGGTAAATGACAAGTTAGCCAAACAGCCGCCGTAGGTGGCTGTTTGTAGAAAGGTGAATGGCGTAAGAAGGCGAACCAGCTGGTCGCCGCAGGCGGCTAGCTATAAATAAATGATACGTTGTGGTGTGACTGTGAAGTATAAAAAGAGAATTTTTAACATTTAGAAATTTTAATTTCTCTACTTTGAAGTTGCGTTACTCTTATTACAATACTTTATTTTGCAACCCATTTCTGATGAGGCTCAAAGTTATCCTAAATGCAGGATAACTTTAAACCAGGCTGACAATTTATTTTAAATAGATTTAAAAAATATCATTTCTTAATTTTGTCTACCAGCGCAATACTTTAGGAGTTTTCTACCTACAAACACAGTAAAACTAATGCTCTAGATTGGTAAATAGTGAGGAATTAACAGATTTAAAATAAAACGTGCATTAATGCTTGAATATTTTTTTCAATATTTTTAGTCATAAAAAAAATAGGTTTGAAATACACTATTTCATGTTCCACCGCAATTTATAAATTGAATAACTTCTTATTTCAGCTTTCACTCATATCCAAAAGCCATTTAGTGTTAATTTTTCAGTGATGTAATGTGAAACGAAAAAGTTACGTTATGATAAATAGTAAGACATTTGTTTTACGAATTTTATAAATGTATTTTTTTTTTCTTCATTTCTTTTCACAACACAAACTGCGGCAGTGAATAGCAAGGGAAAGTAAGTGGATATTTTACACTTATATGTAAAACGTGTTTAAAGTTTAGATCCTTGGTGGACTTTCTTGGAACTTTTTTCTAAGTCATGCTGTACAACAGAACCTACAAGGGCAATTAGTACTACAGTCGTCTCTCGCTACTTCGCGCTTCGACTTTCGCGGCTTCACTACATCGCGGTGTTTTTTTTTTTTTTTTCAAATATAGTAATTAGCCTTTTTTGTGTGATAGTGTAAACTTTTTCCTACTAAAGGATAACAGAGTATGTCTTTTAAGTAAGATAAGCTCTTCTGAAGGGCTGTAGGTTGAAGGAGTGAAGGTATAAAATCACCGAAGAAAGTATAGGGAATCGCTATCTCGTTTTAACTGTTAAACTCTAACTGGAAAGTAAAAATCACTGTACTATTACTAGAGGATAAACACATCAATACACACAACTCTAGTAATAGTCAATGGTGTTCAACAATGTACTAGCTTTTTAAGTTATATACGTATAACGGGGGCACATACGGTCACTAACTGGCAATTTATTCCCCATCGAACAAGTTAAGCTATTTTCATAGATTAGTAGTGTGTAAGAACTGCATGTGTAGTTTATTTCCCAATAATAACAATGTGATAGCTATTACATCTAATGTATCTCCTTTTATCATATTTTGTGCAATATATTCAGTAATAAAAATGTAATGGTGGCAAAGGATGCTGTTTCATGCCTAGAGGTTCTAACTGTGCTAAAAACCTATTTAAATTGTCGTAAGTAAGTTTTATGCCCTCTAATTAGGAAAATATTGTGTTTATAAGTACAGAATCCTACTTCGCGGAAATTCAGTTATCGCGGTAAAGTCTGGAACGAATTAACCGCGATAAACGAGGGTTGACTGTATCTCCCTTGCCTCAAAACAGGGGAGGGGTTCTCCTGCCATTTGTAATGGTTACCTTCAAATTATAAATTTTGGTACTTACATAACTTTGCTTCTCACTGTCTCAATTGGTGCTCCTTGCTCCATTGCATTGAACTGCCCCGTCTATGAGGCAGCATAACTCAACGCGGGGAACATTTTTCACGCAAGTGTCATTTCCCATTCAGCACTAGCACCATGTTTCATGCTAACATCATTTGTCACTTTAAGTGAAAATTTTCACCTCACGAAGTAACAAAATTTCTCATGTACTTAGATGTAAAAATAATTCATCACTCTTCTACCGTTTGCTTATACCCGTGTACATGCTGATTTCCTGCTAAGTACTAACTGCGCGGAATAGCTTCTTTTTCGAATCTCTGTGCGCGAAAGATACTTGTGATTTAAGTGAATCATAGTTAGAATTAGTACTTTTAGAGTTTTGTCATTGCCACAAATTACTGGAAAAGTATCTTAAATAAATAGTGTTACTTTTAGGTGCATATCGCTGTTATAATCACACATTTACAGTAGGAATTTCAAACAGTTTTGGACAAAATTTTCCAGAGCAGGAATCCGGGGAGTGGGTTATGGAGGAGTCATGACCCCTCAACCATCACACGATCAAAAATAACATAAAAATGCTTTTGGGGAGAATTTTGAAAAATTGCCAAAGAAATCCCTAGATTTGCTATTTGTGGGTGAATGGGCTGTAGGTAAATGTACAGTTATGCCCCCCTCCCCCCCATCCTCGGGTTTCTGGGCTCATATTTTAATAATGACTTCCAGAAAAACCAGAAGCTGGATCCGCCCTTGATTCAATTGCTCTCTCTTTCTCACTCAAAAGAAAAAAAAAACGCTGTCAGTATTTCTCAATTCTATTATGAAGGAAAAAAAATAGTGAGATCAATCCTTTATACTAAAATGTTCTCAGTGTGTGTGTGTATCTTTATGTATGTAGCTAATATTTTGATATTTCAAAGAGTACGGTGTTATCGTATGCATTTCAAGTAAATAGAAAATGTTTTAAGATGCTTGGTGTCAGATTGCGTACATTTATTACAGCTCGATTTATCTAGCAGTTGTTTTATCAACTATTTTTCCTTGCGTACTTGAATGATCTTCATATATTGTATGGTTTGTTCCTTCAGTCACACTCAAAAGATAAAAATCCTCCTCAAATATTAAGTATAAATAAATAACTACCCATCTAGAAAAAACGGGAAATACCGCTTCAACGTCCCCCATATGAAAAAGAATAAAACAATCGAATGGATATTGTTTAAAAGAAAATGATAAACGCAAAAACAGTTCCCAGAATAAGCGAAAATCACCCCCCCCCCCCCCTCCCGATGTAAAATAAACCCGTTCTTCAACTAAAGTGACTAAACACACTTTAAAAAACCAAAAACAATTCTTTGCAGTTTAAAATATTTCACCAAATGAATATAAGAAATACAATAAACTACATTAACAGTAGTAAACAAATAATCACGCAACTGTATTGCTATGGCTAATGTCGCCAAGCCACCACCTGTTCCTGTATTCCAGCCGATCAGTGAGCGAAGCGAACTCCGGCCGATTAGAGGTCATCTTTTGTTCGAAAAAGTCATATATTTTCCTAATTTGTACTTTCCACCAAAGATAAAAATTTTCCACTGCACTGATCGTGTGTGTACGGAACTACCCTGTTGTAATTTATCTGGACGAAAATAAAATTTGTTTCATCTTCAAATTCCACCGTCTTTTCCTTTAATAATGCACTGATTAGTTTGATAATCCTTAAAGTATTCTTGCCATTGGTACCAAAACTCAGATGGATTTGAACCGAGAAACAAATGTTATGTATGGTACTATCCGATCATTTGGTTAGGAAAACCTAAAGCACTGATCCGGTCACATGGTTTAACTACTACTAAAAATATGCGTTTTGTGTGAACGTAGTGAAAAAAAATCCAATTTCTTCCGGTACTTTACTTCAAAATATATCACTGGATCTAAAATCGTTGCTTCCAAGAAATGAAGGCTTCACTCTTGCTCTCTTTCTACGTTTTAATCTATTCTCAATTGACATATCACAGTAGGAAATTTCATTACAAAAAGCAGAGCTCGCTTTCTTATTTGGCAACTGGTTAAATATTTATTTCAGTTCTCGCTCAACACTAGGTTAAAATAAATATTAGTCATTTGGGAGATATAACCATCCAATGTTTAAATAAATAAATTAATTAACAAAAACGTTTCCGATTCGATCCATCGCGCTTCGAAACCATGCTTGCCACAACTTAATTAAACACAAAAAATTTGATCAAAATCGGTCCAGCTGTTTAAAAGCCTTATGGTGACAAACGTCCGCACAGAAGATTTTTATATATTAAGATTTATTTAAAGAGTGTTCATCGCTTTCTTCTGCTAGAAACATGTTTCAGCTGCTCAATACATTATAATGCTTTCATGGAAACTTCTTAAAAATGCATGTGATTATTGAATAAAAAAAAGACACATCAACCAAATACCTTTTATGGGGCTTTATAATTATGCAATCGCGGAGTTGGCACAAGATAATCTTCAAGAGTTAAAACGATAAAAACATTTCTCTATAACTTCAAAGCAGTGATTTCACGACTGGAAGAATTATTGCAAAACGATTCTTTCAATGGTGAAAAAGCCCATGCCTTTTAGCATGTATGTCTTCGTTTGAATTTTTATTCAATTTGTTTGCATCGGGAAAAGGTTTTTGAAAAATGCTTTACTCTATCAAAATCTATATCTTCAATCCGCTACTCGACTGTTCAAACCACAGTTCAATTTACAATTGATCTATGCACCATACTACCACAGATATGGTGCACAGATCATGGTGCATAAGATATAATCTATGGTGAATCATAATATGAATCAAGATATAATCTATGGTGCACAGATATAATCTACAATTGAAACTGAAAATAGATTTTTTATAGATGTATATTTCAATCAATCGTGAAATTTTTCAAAAAAATTTTTCCTCCAAGCCAATTTTAAAGAGGCGCTAAAAAAAAAAGTGACAAAAATCCACATGATGATGTGAATCAAACATTGATTTTTGAATATTTTGTATGAAGTAATAGATTCAGTTTCGAATGAAATTAACACAAGATTTGATGATAATTATTTTTCTGTATGGTGGCTGGGATTATGGTTATTTGGATTGGATTTTGAAAACGAAAAATAAAATGTTTTAACTTTGAGTAAAATTTTTAGCATGAGGCAAGAAAAATTACAAGCAATATACCGACAGAATGGTTTTCACATTCAGAGACTTCAGTTTCGTCCTTGTTATGGACTCATCATATAGTCAATAATGAATAACAGACCTGGAGGCAGATGATATCTCATTAAAGCTGAGAGCGCCGACATGACTAGATTATTCAATGATGAACAGTTTAAGCCCCTCACAGTTTTTGAAGTAGCCTGGGTGGTTTTGAGGGGCAAGATATAAAAAGTCTTTTTATACATAACTTTGTGTTACTTCAAATATTTTTCAACTATTACAATCATCTTAGCTAGTAGAGAAAGATTTTTTTATGTCTCAGGAGGTTAGAGAAAGATTTTCGAAGCACAAAGGGGAAAAAAAAAAATTATGCCTTTTCCAAAAGGTATAAAAACTTTTGTAGCGAGATGTTTTGTATGATAACTTTTTAGTCAATGAATCAAAATTTTAATTGTTTCTAAACACTGATTTTATTCATACTAAACCGATTTTATGACAACTTCTTGTTAGCTAATGTGTGTTTGGTTTCGCTTTGGGGTTATACATATTTAAGAAACTCGACCCCCCAAATGAAATGGTGAAATGCCGCCCCTGCGCATGTCTTTATGACTAACTATATTCCGTTGAAGTTTTTAGTTTCTCGAATAAGCCATACATTTTTGTTAAATTAACCATAATTCGATTTTTTCAGCTTTTCTTGTTCATTGCAGTATTTCGTCTGAAAAAGTCTCGCAATATTTATTTTCCAATAAATGTGCACTGTGCACGTAGAGTATGTCCTGCACTTATGAATAAATTTTTTTCAGTATTGATTAGCACATTTGAGTTTGAATGTACTTACACATGAGATATTCCTTTCTGATATTATTTCTGACAGTTAAAAATGCTCGATGATGCTCGTGTTTAGTATATGCTTGTGGCCTTTTAGTTAATGGCTACAGACATTTATCATCAATTAACTCATCTAATTGATAAATAAAAAATACGGTATATGTGAAACGAAACATACTTAATCTACTGCAAGAAGTGAAATACCAAATTATTACGACAATTTGAATACATTAAAAAGTTTACGTACGTATGTCAACCTTTCACTCAGGTGCCCAAAAACAATACTGCAATTAGCCACTGATACAGTTATTTTCTATCAAATTTGGAACCCTTTCAGGAAGTCTTTATTTGTTCTCGAAAAAGGCATTGCTTCTCAAATACGCAACTGCGTTCGTATGAATCCATCTCTCTTGGCCCAACCACATACTGATTCTGCAGCCTCGGTCAATAATTTGACAGCTCTCTCGCAACTTTGAGTGTGTAATGAATATAGAGTAAGGTCTAGTGGGAGAACATTCAATTCTTTAAGCTGTTCCAAAGATAAATTTGCTGTGAAAATTGGTTCAGTGAGGATCTCTGCGTCCCAGTCGATCAGTTCAGTAAGATTGCAAGCATCAAAATTTAGCGACTGCGGAACTCTAAAAGATCATAGTGCTGTTCATCCTTGCTCATTTCCTACCCTAATTGACATTAATTTCTCAACAGCAAAAGCTTTTTCGTTTATGTTATGAGAGTAGGGAAGAGCAGCCTTACTTTTATATCGCAATTGCAAATATAGTGGGCCTGGACATTACAAGTTTGCTTGCATGGAGCATCATCCTCACCGCATAGTACAATTTTACATGTGCACAAAGCTATATTGAAAAGTTTATCAAATTTAAGCTCATACCGTTCTTTAAGTTTTCCGTGCTTTGTTTCGAGCTATCTCAGAGAATAGTGACCAGCTCCGGCAAAGTCTTTGTCCTATTACTTTTGTGCTATAAACAATAGGTTCCTTTAACGCGCAAAATAGAACTTGACTATCGTTCTGCAATCTCAGCAGCAACATGGGAAAAAAGATATTTCTCGTTGAAACATTGCGCAGGTCTTAATTGCTCATGAGCATTTCATTTTACTGTAACTCGAGGCATCTTTGCAAACAGTCACGTAAAGTTGGAAACTCGGTAGGAAATTTTTGGGGCCTCCTAGATACTCACTCAACTTAATGCTTAAAGCATGTCTGGTTTTTTTGGCAGCAGAAGATGCCACTGTCACTATAAATAATTATAAAAAAAATTATATATAAAGTGTTCTAGGCGTCTTGAGTTAGAGTCGCTATATAGATAGGCCGACGCATCAGCTTAAGTTTAGCCATTTTGGATCGAATTTTTCATTGTTGCGCTGTTAGGGTTACCAGAGCAAAGTTTTGGATTTCGCCAAATTTGCCGACAATAATATTTAATTTAATAAACAATTCACGTGCCACTAATAATCTTCACAATGAAGAATCAGCAATGCGATAACTCGCCAGAAAAGGCAACCATTCAAACACGCGCTCCGATCCAAAATGGCTAATCTTAAGCTGATGTGTCGACTCGGATATATAGGGGCCTTATCTTGTGTACCTGAAGTTTGAAATTCACAATGTAGCATACTGAAGTGGTGCAGATGAGTGTTCAGCTGAGCAGCAAATTTATCAGGGGTAAAACTTAATGAAATATATTGAAATACTTTTTGCCGATACCTCACAAAAGTTCACAGGATATTTTCGGATCATGATATAACACGATGACAGTAGATTTCGGAAGAGTCAAAAGTTAAGTCCGACTTCTCCGATGTTTAAAATCGTTAGTCTTTCGCTCGCCGGATTTTTAGTGAAAATCAACCCCTCCCTTTGACAAAACAAAAAAGAAATCCCATACTGTCTTTTGTCGGAAAATGCAACTGGGATTAAAAGCTTGGGAAGGATGAGAGAAATTATTACCAAGTCGAGTCCGCTGGTCAAAGATTATCTTGGGAGAGTAAAATGGTGTCGCTGCCCAAGATGCAGGTGACTTTAAAACACCCCCGCAGATCGGCGAGCTGCGTAACGAAGATAGTAGTGTCAATTGACCGGTCATCGGTTTTAACAAGAAAGATTATTCATAGTACACATTTATTGACAAATCAAAATTTCGGGACTGTTTCTGCCGAAATACTGCTATGTACAAGAAAAGCTGAAAAATCGAATTTTGGTTAATTTCACGAAAATGTACTGCTTATTCGCGAACTAAAAACTTCAAAAGAATGTAGTTGATCATAAAGACATGTGTAAACAGTGTTAAAAAGAAGCATTTGAATGGTATCAGAACAAAAATTTCAAACATTTTATTTTCGTAAAATTTTTTGGAAATTGACCATTTTTTACCCTTTTTTCAAACTTTGTAGCTCGTTTCCCGGTAGCTAAACCGTAATATTTTTCAAAAATAATATCAGAAATCAATTTCTACGGGGCAAATACAGTGCATCCTAATTGCGCAAGTCAATATTGAAAAAAAAAAAAATATATGACATACCCTAATATACATGCATGTCTGCGGTATATGTGTATATGCATTATATACACAAATAAATTCTCAACGTAATTTCTGGTGGCACTTCAGAAGAGATTCACTATAGTTGGGGCAAGCCTAACCAGAAAATGTTGTATAATACTGTGATTAGGATCTGCATAACCTTTACAATACTGCCAGGTTAGGTTTGCCGCCATAATAGATGTGCAAACTTTTTAGTGAAATGATGTTTTATAATTTACTTCATTAATACAGATATTTAAATTATATTAAAAAATTTATCAATTTTTGTGGTTCAGCAGTCAGTCCGGCTGTGTAGCTGATTGAGCCCCGGTAAATTTTCTAATTTCCAAAGTTACTACAGGGTCGCAATATTCCTTGCTTCTCTCTCAGGGCTTTGGGTTCCATTCCCAAGCTCTTCTAGAAAGGGGGTCCAAAACTTCAAAAAATGGAAGCTTCTCCTGTAAGAAATACCGAATCGCGGTGGACCGTAGACACCTAAATTCCCCTCACCTTGCAAGAACCTCCGCCACCTAATTCCACCCAAACCCCCCTCGCAGAAACCATCCATTACGGGAGTGAGGCCAAGACAACAAAAACGGAAACAATGCTTTGAACAACTTATTATTACTCTGCGCCCTTCGCCGCCAAAAGTCGTCGCCATTTCGCTGGAAAAGAGTAGCGGACATTCCCTTGATGACCTCATTATCTTCCAAAAAGCCAACCCGGGGACCCCTAAAATAGAACTTTTCTTGCTTTGGGGGGGGGGGGGAAGTGTGGCGAATGACGCAAACGAATGACTGTGTCTGACACGGTAACTGTGACCAGACGTTTGTTTAGCCCTTGTCAAACTTTCATATTTCTGTGGAATTGTTTTCTTTCAATCAGCAGTGTATGTCTATTCAATATTTCAATCTATTAGCACGAAATTAGTGTCAAAATGTAACTGAAATCTAAAAGCTGCAATACAAAAATTTCCTGCATCGTATTTGTAATGCAAATACAAAATTGTTGGTTTTCAAAATAAACATCTAAATTTAAAAAAAAGAAAAAAAAGAAATCAAGTGTATAAAATATTTACAGAATACAGAGTTTGATTAGATATTTAAAAAATATCTCCTTAACAGCGCACTCAGGGAACACCCCGAACACACGGGAGATCGTTGTGACCTTCCTTAAGTTTACCCTATTCGGCACATTTTGTCAGACGATTTGGAAAAATTATTATCATTTCGCAAAATATGGAGTTTTATTCTGAAAAATTATCATTTGGCAATGGTTGGAATTTTATTAGGCAAATTGGGAACTTCCACCCTCTCAAATATTCAAGTACGGGGAACCTCTACTAGTGCCGTACATATTTTCTTACGAAATCCTCTTTTTTTTTGCCAGTGATTAACTTTTTTTTTTTAGTTTACAATGTTTTCAGCTGAAGTCTTAGCTTTCCAATAAAGCATTGATCGGAAAACTACTGTAAATCAGTTTCATGATTAATTAAGTTACATTGAGTGAAAAAAAAATGCTGCAGTTAAAATTTCACATAAAATTAAATACAACACTTGAAACATTTTTGACTGCAGATTTAAATTTGTGCAACTGATTTTAACACACAATTATCAAAAATCTCTGCTTGTTTTTGGAGACAATATGACCAAAAAACGAAGCAGTTAAAAAGCTGATGCAATTTTAAAACTTGAATAAATTTCAACGAGCACTAATTTACTAGAATATATGTGTTTACCAAACAAAATCTGCTTGACTTTCGTTCGAAATCAGCTTAAAACTTTAATAAATTTCAATGAGCACTAATTTACTAGAATACATGTGTTTACCAAACAAAATCTGCTTGACTTTTGTTTGAAATCAGCTTTTCCAAATTAAATGTAAATTACAGAAGAATTGAAGAAATGTTGTAGCCTGAACAAGTTTATATTCATACATTTTCAAGATTACATAATTACCCATACCTTTAATAACATTCAATTATTAAATAGAAAAAAGCAATGAAACTATTTTAAATAAAATAGCTATAAAATTCGCAGTGGAAAAGAGGGTATGTGATGTTTTTGCATAAAGCCTGCTCGGTTTACCTATTCGCTTTGACTTTTCCACTTCGCATGGTATTTCAGTGCTAAATTATATTAATAGTTTAAAACTAATGGGTCATTCTCACGAAAATAGTTGAAACCTTGTCCGATTTCAACTATTACCGATATTTTTGAATGTTGTATATCAGTTTCACTAATTACCAGCGAGTAATCATATTTTTTATATTAGTTCTGCATTTTGTGGTGTAAAATCAAGAACCAATGATTAGTACATAACTAATTAATGAAGGACTTAAAAATAAAAAGTTGGAAATTGGAACAAGAGGAGGAATAACAGCACTAATGGCTTCGAATCATTAGGGCTGAAAATATAGTTCAAAATGGAACTGAAATGCAACAGCAACATAAAATACGTATTAATCAAGTTTTATCTTTCATTTGAAAAAAAAATCTTTTATTTATGTCGAAACATTTTCTAAAGTTCATGTTGTACTTTGTATTGCAGTCATTTTGAAAATAAAATTAAGTTTCTTTTGAGTTTTCACTTTTTTCTTCCTTTTTTTTATGGGGCAAAGTGAAAATTAAATTTTTTTTAATGAAATATTTTCTATTCAATTCTAAAAAACGTTTTGATCAAATGTATCAGTAAATAAACGGTTGAATGAATTAATGATGAGATAATGAAACAATAAAAGAATAATTTAATTAATTAATTAATTAATACAGGAAGAAAATAAACGTATGAGTAAAAGAGTGAATGAATAAGAAAATAAGCGAATGCATGAATAAAAAAACGGAATTACTTAATGAATGAATATAAATAAATTAATTAATAAATGAATACATAAGTGAAGGATTAAGAGAATAAACGAAATAAGCTATTTCTCTTTGCCCCATACACTTTGTCCCGCATGAACTTTACTAATTGGATAGAGTATTTAAAATACAAATAAGCTTAGTATTAACCAAATAAATACTGCTCTGAATATTAGAAGGTCATAATCAATAGTTAAAATGTTAATAACAAAAACTTTATTGATTTACAATACCAAAAATTAGTTTTGACTAACAACAAATATTTCAATAAGAAAATCAATTTTTGAAAATTGCCTGTACGGTAGAACTCGGTTATAACGAGTGCGAAAAGACCGCGATATTTGCTCGTTATAAAAAATTATGACACACAAGCTTCGTTTTTCTAATTTCAGTTCAGTACCAGAAAAGTTCGTTATTTTGCTTTGAACTGTCTTAATGTGTCTTTCTTGCGTTGTTGTGTTCGAGGAGTTCATCGCCCGAAGACCATGGTCATTTGCACCTCTGATTTTGAAAATCGTTTCTACAAATCAATAGCTATGTTGAGGATTCTTCCTCATGAAGTTTTTCCCATTTGTCGTATCTTCGTCGCTTTCTATCGTTTTTTCTTCAGAATTAGCTTGAATTTGAACCTCAATATCCTCGAAAGCTCAATTAAATCCTTTGTTGTATTTATTTAACATGAAACAATTCTCATAATAAAAAAGTGGTTATTCATTGGAAAAAAAAAATTAAATAAACAATTCATTTTAATTAAAACCCATGTACATAAGAAATTAATAAATACCTTTGTGCGGAAAAATAAATGGTGATCACCAACGATTTGATACTCAAAATTAGCATATTACTCTGCTAATTTTGTGCGTCAAAACGTTGTTGATCAACATTTACCCTCTGGGTCATTCCATACAGGTCAACGGATGAGTGCGCTCGACCATTTTTAATTTTTTTGAAACTCATATCCCCAAAAGATGCATATGAATGATGTTTAAAACCACTTTTATTTTTTCTCTAACCTTAACCCTTGATTTTTTAGGGGTCATCAAAAGTGATTTTCTCAGTCAAAAATGGGACTTTTAGACCTTTGCATTTTGGCCAAAATCTATTTGAATTACATTTATGGCAGTTAATTTTACGCTTTGATGTTAAAGTGCATAAGATGATAGTCTTACATGCTGAGTTACGTGGCTGTAACTTAATAATTAAAATAATGGCAACAGGTTAAATTTCAAGGTCAAATGTAAAATTTTTACTCATTAATTTAAAGGGGGATAACTCGCGTAGAGGACGGAAACACAAAATGAAATGCGGCACAAACTAATCACTGGAACCATGCTTATAAGAATATGTAACTATTGCTGTGTGTTTGCTTACCCTTTATTGGTTACAGCCTCTCAAAAATCAGAAAAATGACAAAAAATGACATTTTTAGACCCCTGTAAACCAAAAGGGGATGGAATTAAAAATAAAATTTCTTGGCCAATTGAATTTTCCATTCAAGTACTATACATGTTATATATATTGTTTTGTGTATTTGGTTTGTAAAAAAAGATACAGGTCTTTGAAATTGAGCAATTTTGCTAGTTAATTTACGCACTAAAAAAGGAATAAAAATTGTGAAAACTTCATTGTACTTTCTTAAATGGCCTATATAATATATTATACTGAAAAAACATATTTTAAGTATAAAAAACACTATTTTAATTTGATAACTTAGAAATATTTGGACATGAATGAGTAGTTTATACTTGATTGACAGCTTAAGTAGTTAATTTATGGGCTATCTACACACACAAATTTTCAATACACACAAGCATATGCTCTATATATTAATGTATCTAAATTGCCTTAAACATATGCAAAAACATTATATATACAAAATTTAAATTTTAAAAAGTGCGTTTTTTATTTCTTGTTTTAGTGTAGTTTTGAAAAAATGAACTCACCTAGTAGTCCTATAGTTGTAGTGGTGACTCAAGTATATGACGTTTCAGGATGCTTTACCAAGGCACGTTCATAATTTGATACTTTGAAAATGTACTAGGACCAAGACAATGACAGGGGTTCTAAATTTAGTGATCAACTCAAGCTTTGTAATAACCTTTTTGACAATAATGGGCATCTTCTTTTGATAGTCTTTTTAGTAACACGCTATTCTTCATACCTATTGCTAGAGGACAATAATTTTACAGTGATAACTTTTAAATACGGTGGCATAAAGCAGTGATTAAATGTTGTATTGGGAATTTTATTTGCAGAGTCAAACCTTTCTTGCAGCATTTTTTCAGCTAGTTTAATATACTGAATGCTCACAAGGATACATGCAATGTTAAGTAGCAAAAATGCAGAAGGTATAAACTTCTGTAGGAATTAAAATGTGATTTCTAGTAGTTCTTCGCAAGCTAGTCTTAGTAGTATCAATTCTTTTTACGGTTCCTTCTGATTCTGTTTACAGTGTCCATTACCGTGTGATATTGCATAGAAATGCCATTCAGCTCTCAAGTTGACATCCGTTTCGTGATTACATAAATTAAGAAAGATTTCTATTTTTGTTGTGCATTTGAGTAAAGTATTTCAGTACGCCACATGCTGTGTCACCAAGAGATCTATAGTACTACTGTGTGAGTTCATTTTCTTAAAACTACACTGAAGCAAGAAATGAAAAACGCACCTTTTTTTAATTTCAACTACGTAGATAATGCTTTTGCACTTGTTTAGGCAAGTTACATAAGTTAATTTACAGAGGCGTATGTTTGTATGTATTGAAAATTTGTGTGTGTAGTCTATAAATTAACTACTTAAGCTGTCAATCATGTATGAACTACTCATTTATGTCCAAATATTTCTAAGTTATCAAATTAAAAATAATTATTTTTATACTTAAAATATCTTTTTCCAGTATAATATATTACATAGAGCACACTATACGTAATTTAAGAAAGCGCGATGAAGTTTTCACACTTTTTATTTATGTTTTAGTTTGTGATCTAACTAGCAAAATTGCTCAATTTCAAAGACCTGTATCATTTTTAAAAACCAAATACACAAAACAATAATATATAACATGTATAGTACTTGAATGGGAATATTCAATTGGCCAAGAAATTTCATTTTTATTTCCATCCCCTTTTGGTTTACAGGGGTCTAAAAATGTCATTTTCCTCAATTTTCTGATCTTTGAGGGGCTGTAATTTATAAAGGGTAAACAAACACACAATTACAAGCTATATTTTCTCATTAGTGCGACTAGTTTGATTAGTTTTTGCCATATTTCACTTTGTGTTTTTATCCCCTAAGCGAATTATTACCCTTTGAAATGAGTAAAAATTTTAGATTTGATCTTGAACTTTGGCCTGCTGCCATTATTTTAATTATTACGTTATAGCTACATAACTCAGTGTGTGAGACTACCTACCTTATGTACTTTAACATTAAAATATAAAATGTTCCGCCATGACTGTTATTCAATTAGATTTGGGCCAAAATGCAAAGGTCTAAAAGTCCCGTTTTTGACTACGAAAATGACTTTTGATGACCTCTAAAAAATCAAGGCTTAAGGTTAGAGAAAAAATAAAAGTGGTTTTAAACATCAATCATGTGCATCTTTTTGGGATATGAGTTTCAAAAAAATTAAAAATGGTCGAGCGCACTCATCCGTTGAATCTGTATGGAATGACCCCTCTACATATGTTTTCTGTATTACATGCTATGCGCTTTCACAGAAACAACATTCAGGAATGGAACTCTACGAAAAGATCATCGACTGATACAGCACACAAATCAGAAATCACTACCCTTTAGTTACGTTAGCCTTGTTCTCAGAGTTTATGAATTATCAGTTGACTTCAGAATGCTAAAGGATTTTTTTCAAAAAAGGATAAGCTGAGCTGAAAGTCAATAGAAATTTTATGAATAAAAAAATATTGCTCGCTTTAAGAGGAATTCCCTCTTCAAAAGCGAGTTATAGCTATAGACTTAGCATTGTACCAACTAAATCTTTCTGATTTTCTCGCTAATTCCGGATTTTCATTAAATCACGGCTCGATATAAGCGAGTTCGGCTGTATTATCAAATGCTACACTCTTCGGGGGAATTTTTCTTTTCGGACTGGAATAGACTACATGTGCTACTACATAGTCACAATATTACGAGATAGGTGGCGCTAAAAGCAGAGTAAATATTTCACCATTTCACTTTGCCCGCTAATTTACTTTACTCCATATTCCCCTACTTATGCACTAGGGCCGTAACCGGTTTTGGGGAGGGTTTTTCAAAATACAATTCTCGTGAAATCTATAAATCAATCAAATTTGATTTCATTCGTATATTCTATTGATTTTTTCTCTTTTTTTACTATAGTTTACAAAAGGGGATACTGCTTTAAGGGTACTAACATGAGTACAAATGTAAAATACGACTTATCTATTTAATGAAGAAAGAAATCTGATGTGTACATAACATACTTCACTCTTGTTAAATATTTGGTGCCTTTTTAACAACTTAAAAGAATAGATACGTGTACTCATATACGGGAATTTGAGGCTCTACTTCTCAAATTTATATTTTGTTGAGACTAATAAAATATAGTAAATATTATAAGAGATAGCATTTTTGAATTCAACATTTGATGCTTTTGTTAGGATCAGGTATTCAAAAGCTGAAGGAAATGCCATTTTGTAAGAAATTATGTTCGCAATAACTGCAATAAAAGAAATACTGCAGATAAAGCACAAAGTTTATACAATTTGAAAAAAATCAATTTTCAAATGAAATTTAAAAATAAATAAATAAATAAACAAATAAAAATAGTAATAATCTATTTTTTCAGCAAAAAAAAAAAGTATGATGAAAAGCAGTTTTTGGAATAGTTTTGAAACATTTTGTAGGGGGTTTGAACCCTACAAACCCAATCCTTGAATACTGCCCTGTTATGTGCAAACCTTTGATACTTTGTTCTACGTAAACAAAGAGAGAATCAATACAAAATATAATTAGTTGGCCTCAGTTATTACTATTGGTAAACGAAATTTAAAAGTGCCGGACATGAATTGTTCCATTTTCGTAAGAATGGCCCTAATCAGGGTGACGTATGTCAAGTAACTTATGCTTACTTTCCTTTAATTTGCTTTTTTCGATTTCAATTTTTAAAAAAAATCTTGTTTCCGTAAGTATTTTATTTTTCTCTTTCCAACAAACAGACAGTGGTAACGCTCTGATGTGCAGCATCTGCCCCAGAAATAAAGTTCTTTAATTTGGGAAACATACAAATTTCAGTTCTTAAATCCTCTAAACAAAATTCTATTTTTATTTGTAGAAATATGTACCTTAAGTACTCTATTTATACGTACCCTATTTTCAAACAAATCTAAATAACAATCAGACATTTCTTTCGGATCCGAGCTAGGCTGCTTTTCTTTATAAAAACATCTCCCCCCCCTCTCTCTCTCTCATCCTCCCTCCTTCTCTCCCATCCAGCGTCAATTGCTTAAAGCTGTTATTTTTTTTATCAAATATGCCTTTTTACCGAAAATCAATCCTCAATGTATTACTTGAAACTGATTGAAATAAATAAATCAACCAATATAAACAGATAATAACAAGTTTCATGCATTAAATAAAAAAATAAGTGAATGAATGAATAAATAAGTGAATTATTTAATGAAGAAATGTAAATGAAACATATAATAAATGAATACGATTGAATGAATTTGATAAAGGATTGAATAAGCAAATCACTTTGCCCCGCATACTCTTGACTAACTGTACAAAGCATTTAAAATACAAATAAGCTTGCTGGGCAACAACATACAAAATGCTGGGCAGAATATTAAGAGGTCTCGATTAATACTTAAAATGTTAATAACAAGACCTTTATCATTCAATGACGACAAAAAAAATTTTTGACGTGACGTTTTGAAAAAAAGATTACAAAATTAGTATCCATTTTTTAAAACTGCTTGTGTTATCATACTCTTTCGCTTTCAGAGGTATTTTTTTCTTTAATGGAATAGACTACATGTATCTACTATATAATCAACATATTACGCAGCAACCCTCGGCGTTAGAGGAACCAATTAAACATGTTTTGAATATTTATTTAAAAAAAAAGCTATACGTGTTTTTAATTTTTTTCCTTCTCTTCTTTCCCCTTATTTTGAGACAGCTGCTTTTAATCTATCTTTAGATGCTATACATGATCCAAACAGATTCAAAAATCACAAAGCAGTTTTGAGTTCATTACATATTTCAATCATACCGGATAATTTGTAGTGACCTCACATCGATACCTTGTATAGGAAACTAAATTATAAAACTGAAATTGTATATTTCCCTTGGAATTGTCGAATTATAATATTTTTATTTTCATTGCAGAATTTTAGGTGTGAGAAGCAACGCAACAGACTTGTTTCATTGCTATAGAAGCAAAATGCTCAATTACAATATAAAGGATATATTTTTCTGTATTACCTTGATTTTTAAAACTTTTCATCTCATCGCCTACTATGGCATGTACTGCTGAACTATAGTTTTTTAACACTGAAATGTTTGAAAAACTTTAAGAAATACTAGTACATTGAAGCGCGTTTGAATGTAATGTTAGTTTCATTTAAAAATCCATTGAAGATTGAAAAATTTTAAACATTTTTCGAAAACAAATAAGAAATTGAATATAATATCTTAAAAATTACTATATAAATAACTGTTCATTTCTGCGCACCTTTTGAACATTTTTTAAACATTGCGAGCATTTTTTTTTTCAATCACTGAAGCTTTTGATGATTTTTCCCTATCTCATAACCATATTTTCAACTTTTTATTTATCTATATTATTGAATTACTTTTTACGGAGACGTTAAGCTTTATTATTCATTTAATTTATCAATTCAATTATTTATTTATTTATTTATTACTTTTATTGGAAAGTAAGCGAAACAAAAAAAAAATAGAATTTCTGCCGAAAGCATCTAGGTGTTTTTTTTTAATGAAGTTCAAATCAACCGCTATAATTAATCAACTCATCAAGAACAGAACAAATGCAGCTTTATTGAATTAGCCTCTTTACTGAATCAGCCGCTTTATGAAATCAATACTATACTGTTTAGAACAAACGCGATTCGTATAAGATCGACGACCACTGTATTTGATTTTACAGGACTACCATTACGTTACAAAGTTTGAATTGATGATGGTTATCATTTTTTAATAGAGTTTATTTTTCAAGGTGAATTTAAATGAAAACTACTTACTTTTATTAGAGTACTTTTTTCTTCTTTGGGGGGAGGGGGGGCACATGTGAGCAGGGGACACTAGTGAACGCGGTATGTTTTATTAAAATAACTTCAAGCAAAAAATGTTGAAAAGCTCTCGAGCAGTGGCGGTACCAATCCAACCTCTTGGCCAAACTTTTAGAGCAATGATACAGTTTTTGTTTGTGTGGTGGAAAATTCTTTGTTTGAGCAGGTGTTAAATGTAATTTTATCACTGTCTTTTACGCGTGAAAACATATTTTAAACTAACAGTTGAACTAAACTCAATTACTCCAAACCATTATATGATCATTCAAGTAAATTTATGACAATGCTTAAATTTTACTATTAAATAATGATCTCCTCTTTTGCAAGTTTGTTCTGAAGTAGATGATCGGCAACTGTAAATACAACATCTATGGGCAAATGTGAAAAGATTCCACATCCTTACTGTTATGCTAATATTAGTATAACATATTATAAGTGTTTAAAAAATGTGTAAATATTAGTAATTATTATTTCAATTTATAATTTATTTATTTATTTTTTAAATATTAATATTCATTTATTTTTATTACTTTTATTTTTAAATTCTTTCGTTTCTAAATATTTGGTCTAAAATTAAGTGTTATATAATTCTTGCAGGAAATAGAAAGACAAAAAATATTTTCATTCACTTAAAAATTGGAGTTTAAAATCATTTTTTAATGAATTATCATACTCTGTCTAAACAGCTTTGAAGACCTGAATGAAGCAATATTTAATTAGAATAAATTTTACGTACTTTTTTTTTCGTATTGTGTAGTCCTATAATTTTTTTTTCGTGTCTATCAAGTGATCAGAACAGGTTACGAGACTTTAAAATTTAACAGTGAGTACATATTTGGGGGAAAATATTTTCCCTATGACATAATTACTGTACAGTTTAAACCGATGCAGTATAGGTTACACAGAACACACCCTTTAATGTAATTGGTATATATATATATATATGATTCATGTTAAAAGTTTTTCTTTAAAATATGCTTGTTCTGCTGTTTTTAAGCGTGTCTATATGAGCCACAGCCCCCTATAGGGGCACATGTGAACAATTGAAGACATCTTTTAAAAATACCATAAAGTAAAGTAATGTAGGGGAACGTGTGGCAAAGTGAAATAGTTAAGATGACTGAGCTTTTTCAAAATGAACAAACTCGCATTTTGTTTTGAAAATTACAGTATATAAAGAAAAAACATTGCATTTCACAATAAAATTTGCATTGAAACTAATTTTTTTTTTTTTTTGGTTGTAAAATTGTGCCTTGAAAAATGAAATTTTCGAATAAAATATTTTCTATTCGATTGGGAAATAGATTTTTGAACAAAATAATGAGTAAATAAAAGGAGAATGAATATAGGAAAGTATAATTAAACAATAAACAAATTAAATAATTAATTAATTAATACATGAGGAAAAGAAAATAAGTGAATAAATACAATAGTGAATGAATGAGAAAATAAATGAAAGAATGAATTATCAAATGAAGGAATTTAAGTAAATTAGTTAATAAATGAATACGTAAGTGATTTAGGGAATGATTGAGCAAAGGAAATGAGCTATTTCACTTTGCACCCCCCCCCCTACCATTCAATTTTCCCCGCATGCACTTGACTAATTGTAAAAAAAAATTAAAAATACAAATAAGCTAAATAATAACTAAATAAATACTGCTGCGACAATCAGAAGGTTCCAATTAATATTCAAAATGTTAAACAAGAATTTTATCATTTGATAACATCAAAATTTTATTGCAACTTGAGTATCCATTTTTAAAAAATGATTGTATTATCATATGTTTTTATTCTCAGAGGATTTTTTTTTTTTTTTTTGACTGGAATAGGCTACATATGTTTCTACATAGTTAAAATATTACGAGTTAAGTGGCACTAAAAGAGGAGTAAATGTTTCAGTATTTCACATTTCTCCATATTATATTTTTTAATCTCATGAAATTCCATCAAATACAAAGAAAAAAATAAAGACTCTTCAATCATAAAACTTTTTTTCACTGGTGTTTTTTTTTTTAAATAAAAGAAATGAAAAATAAAATCCTCCCTTCCTCCTACTTAGAAATTGGGCTTTTAATGACATAATTTTTTACTTTAGCCGGGGGTATTTTATAGAAAATAATTAAGTTATTAGGATGTAGTGTGATGTATACTTAATAGAAGAAGTGAAATAGTGACTCAATTTCTCATAGAGCAGAGTCTAAGAATTTTTGAAAAGCTTTATTGACTTATTGAATATTGAAATATGTCCTCGAAATGTTCCATTCTTTCTAAACACAAAGAATTTTTATGTAAGTGAACGAAAATATATTTGTGTCTGTTGAAAAGCATCCAGTCCTAAGCAGATGAAGTTATTGAAAGTAGTGAAGAAAATATGCAGCTTGCTTCACACTGAAGAATCTTCACCAACCACTAAAATTAACACTACTAAAAACGTGAAAAATGTCAAAAGCATGAACTTTTGTCCAATGGATGGCTGTGAAGAGCTGTCTCCTTTACCTTTATCATTTTAGGATTTTATTTTAAAGTAGGGGAATGTAGCACTAAGTAAAATGCCGAAATATTTACTCTGCTTATAGCACCATCTTCACCTATCTGCTGATATTTCAACACATATAGTTTATTCCAGTCAGGACGTTATCTATGAAGATCAAACCACATGATAATACAAGCAATTTTCAAAAAATTGTAATAATTTGCTGTAAGTCAAAGATTATTTTTGCAAGAATGTGTTACTAAGTAAAATGGGGAAATATTCACTTTGCATGTAGCGCCACGCATCTGGTAATATTTTTACAATATAGTAACACGTGTAGTCTATTCCAGTCAGGTTAAAATCATTTCTGTAGATCAAAGCATATGATACAAGCTATTTTCAAATATTGTAATATTTTCAATAAGTCAAAATTTATTTTTATCACTATAAAACTTTAAAATTCTTGTTATGAACATTTTAAATATAATTTGAGACTTACTAATATTCGTTACAGTATTTATTTGTCTAATGATAAGATTATTTTTATTTTTAATGTTTTACCCTGGTTTACATGCGGGCGAAATGAATGCTGCAAAGTGAAATAGTTCGTTTCGTTTACGTTCTCAGTCATTTATTAGATCACTTATAGATTCATTTAGTAAATAATTTATCTACATTCTTACACTTAATAATTCTTTCATTTATTCATTCACACATTTTGTTTGTTCATTTAGTCGTTCACTATTTTATGCACTTGTTTATTTCGTCCCGTATATAAATGAAGTTCTTTATTGATTTATTCGATTCTTGTTTCATTATTTATTCATTAATTCATTCATTATTTTATGTACTCATTCACTTGATCAAAAATATTCCTTATAATCAAATAGAAAGTAAATCATTAGAATATTTTTTTTCTATTTGCCCCATAAAAAAATAAATGAAAGTTTGCCCCCTTTTTTCTCCAAAGGTGCAAAATTTACTGTCAACAATAAAATAATGTTTCAATGCAAGTTTTCTTATAAAATACGTTGCTGTTTGCTTATGAGTCATTCTTCAAGAAGTGTAACTTTTCTGTCACACGCCTTTTACAGTAAAACCTTTAAGGAACAATTCATTTAACAATGTTTTTTAAGTTCACTAAAAATAGATCTATTTAAACCTGTCATCAATTTTATAATAATATTTTTTTAAACTATATTTTTGGTTCACAGCATGTGAATTCTCACCTCCGTGGCATGTCATACACCTGGTGCGACTGTTTATGTTGCTTAATAACTTGTTTAATTAAAATTACGTATTTATTTATCTATTTATTATTTCTTTCACAAGTGTCTCAAATACTAATTGTTTAAGTATATATTTTTTTTTTTAATATTGTGTTTCTGTTCGTTTGAAGGGGATAAGGAGTTACGTCACACAATAAATTTTTACTTCCGTTATCCAACCCGAAATGCCATTTCTCCTTAATAGATGGTAGTAATGTCATCACAATTTATTTCCCAATTTATTTATATATTATTATGCTACAAGAGAGCCTCCTTGTTGATTTTCAGCCATGAAAAAGTTGTAAGATTTTTGCTGAAAAACAAGAAGATAGATTTTGTTTCAAAAACCCAAGTGTGGTTATTGGGAATTCTCACCTCAGTAAACTTGAATTTCAGAGATGTAAATTATCGTAAAAAAAGAAGTGCACATGTTTTCATATTCTTAACATGTGCAGATTATAGCAAAGAAAATATTTCTCTCCTTGAAAAATGTATCATTCAGGCGTATATTGATGGAAATTTCCTCACCTCCTAAAATCTGAAATCCGTGACAGACCTCATCAACGTCATTATTTCTGAGCTGAGAGTAAATGATGGAGTAGAATTACATAAATTTTAAACAGTCTATCAAAGTTATAAATTACCAGTATATTCTCAAATTTACTAATTTGGAAAAATATTAATACTATACTATTTTTAACACAGATTTGAATTAAAAGGAAAACTAAAGTTAAAGCCGTACCTTTATTAAAAGAGCTTAATATTAGATTCACACTAATCCTTAAAATAGCTCATTGTTTGCACAATTAACAAAATTACTTCTTTGGTATTAAATTGGCCTCTATTTTCAAACATTAAAAGTTTTTTCTTTTCTTTTTTCCGTGAACAAGGTTTTTTTTATTGTTATTTATGAGTAAAAAAATTGGAATTTAGTTGTCGCATTGTTTATGGTTACTTCTAGTAGGTAACACTATCATGCAAAAATGAAGAAAAAAAGGGAAAAAAAGGTTTTGAAATTGAAAAAATTTTTCGTTCAAAACTTACACATTCTGGAGAATAACCCTTAGATACTGTAATTATCGAAGCAAATTTTCAATTTGTTCATTTTGGAAAAAGGTAAACTATATGAACTATTTCACTTCGTCCCACATTCCCCTACTGTTAGCATTGAGCAACCTTATCTAGAATGATTGAACAGCAAACAGATCCATCTGTAACTTAAGATTATTATTATTTCTTTTTTTTCAAGTGCTCCATTTTCATTTCAAATTTGTCCATCTTCTTCAATTGCTGTAGCAATCCTTGATTACGGAAGACGAAATTTTTCAGAAACATATTATTATTTATTTTTCTTTTTCGGTGATAGTTCCACTTTTATTTGACCCATGGGCACATGAAGCACAGGCCCAGGGCACCAACGTTAGGAAAGCACCAGTTCTGTACCATAAGTTTAAAAAAATGAAATTATTTCATATTGTATTTTAGTTTAGTGGGGGGCACCAAATATTGATTGTGCCCAGTGTTTTCAAATGTTATAGTCGGGTTTTGGCTACATGCAAATGTTGGTTTTTTACGAACAACCACACTGCGCATAGATAGGCGTGTCGCAACCGTAAATAATGCACTTTCCGACGTGGGAAAAAAATAAAATCGCTAGAATATTGTTTACTTCCTCTTAAAATTCAAATAGCTACTCGCGCCGCCTGCCCCGACGTTGTTTACCGTTTTCACGACATCCGTCCTCGCAAGCACAGGTGCGTTGTCGCCACGTGTAGGACACGTGAACTGCACGCGTCTGCCGTCAACTTCAGAATCTTTTTTCCTCTTTATTTTTTTTCACTCCCTAACACTCTTCCCTTACTTCCGTTTTTTCTGCATGAACCTAGACCAGCTCCCCAGCTGGTCTTTTTGCCACCCCCAACTCATCTCTTCATCTTTTCTCTCCCTCCCTCCTTTTGGGATTTCCGTTTCTTGCTGCACTTTCGTCTGCCCAGCTCCGCTCTTTCTCTCTCTCTCTTTTTTAATTCTCTTACCGTTAGCCATTGTAAAGTAACACGCAAAAAGGACAAATAGGTCACTTGGAAAAGCAACTGTGCAGGGGACAGTGCAGTTCTTTCTGGTTGAAAGCAAACTAGTTAAAGTTATTGCATCTATTCAGATCAGCCCCGTCATTTCGAATTTTTCCAAAGGGAAGTGTGGATGTGGGATGTGTAATACAAATTTATCGAAAAACAACAAAATACCACGACCACTTCAATGATAAAACATTAATTTGTTAATGCCAGGTAGGTTTCCCCCCCCCCCCTTGACCCCCTGATTCAGATATCTTTAGCAATTTTTGTAGATGTTTTCTAGGACATTAATTACTTTCATCAGCTTCTTTGTTATTAATAGGAAGTTTTGAACGTTTTCTTCATTAGTGTCGAATCTACGATGTTTGAGAGCCCGAGCAAAACTTGAAACTTCCGCCCCTATCCCTCTAGCTTTTTAAAATCAAGTTTCGAAAAACACACACACACATACACAAAAATAGAGTGAATTGCCAACCCGCAGAAATTGCCATCCACAGCAAGAGGCCTGAGCGGCAAATTCGGCAATCCCTGCTGTCTACCTTCTAAATCCGGCACAGATCTTGATGAAGAAAATGTAAACCACTATATGCTAAATGAATCAAGTAATTGAAAAGTAACAACTAGCAAACGTGCAAACTAAGTTGCTGTTCATGGGCACCCCGGTGGGAGCTCCCTGTGACTTTTCAAAAAGTTCCTCTTTCGGCGAATCTTGTCTGACGATTTGTCAAAATTATCTCCATTCGGCAAAATTTGGAGTTCCTCTCGGCAAATTGATTTTCCGACCTCCCGAAAATTTAATTTCGGGTCGCCCCTGTTGCTATTGCAGATACTTATTTCGTGGTTAAAATGAACACTTTTCATCCAACAAAATTAGAGCTAACGGATGAATACTACTATAAAAGAAAAACAAGCTTATAAAAAGCACGACCCCTTGTAGGCAGAGCGTCGAATTTGTCTCTTTTTTAGATCTAAATGAATGGGATTATGTGACTTGTAATTAAAATATAACGTTCCCACGTTTATCTTTCTGTATAAAAGACCCAATTTTAGACATTTTGACGGGGAGAATAGACTTTGAGTTAACAGAATGTAATTTTATTTACGATATTATTTTTAAAAATGGTTCACAGAACTCAAATAAAATTTTTAAACTGAAAATGGACAAAGTAAATCACGAAAATAAACAAACTATTCACGAGTTCTAAAACGTTAAAATTGCAAAAAAAAAGAAAATAAATTTAAAAACAAATTTAAAAAAGAAACCTTTGACAGAGAAATTGTTGTGATAAAATTCAATATCATTTAACATAATCGGCTGTCGATTAATTGATAATTGGTGAGCAGTCGATATGCTTGTTGATGCATCACTACTTCAAATTCCTTTTGGTTCTTAATGATTATTTCCAGGATGAAAAAAGCCTTTGGTTAAGCTATTAACAACTGAAATTATTTTCCTAAAAATGATGACGACCGAAACACGTCGTTCATAACTGCCGCTTCAAAAATTAATAAGAAGAAGAGTTAGTAGTGTTAACAATCTACATAGATCTATCAAAAATACTCCTGTGATTTAAAACAAATTACTTTCGCCCCCAAAGAACTCGTATAGCTTCCTCTATTATGTTGCATTCTGGGGTAAAAAATTGCTTGTGGAAAATAAAGAATGAAAAAAGTGTCTATTGTAATTTAAGATCAACGGCATATTTCAAAAATAAACTCACAAAAAATAAATTCGTTTTATAACAATTAATTAATTAGAATTTGATTTATAAAATTTTATTTATAAAGTTGTATGATAAAACGCTTTAATCTGAGTTTTTGCCATAGGACCACCTACGATGTCCGGCAATCAAGCCAACTAGTCACTAAAACAATATTTAGCTGCTTCTCTGGGTAGGTGTTGGCGTCAGTTGGGCGGTGCAAGGCGCCAACTGCCTAAAACCGCTAAAGTATGTTCACGCACTGTCAGGCTGGAAGCAGAAACCACAATGAAAAATTATCATCCCTGCGCTATTTGTGGCACCACAAGGAAAAAGAAAAAATTTTTAAACCGCATTAATACCACGGTTTGCATTCTATTTTTAAATGCGCGCTTCCGACTTATTGTTGTTTACCTTCTTCATTAGAAAGTTTTGTTTGCTTAAAGGAAGAAATGCTTGACGTTCTTTTACCTTAACTCCTTTGAGCATCGAAAATTGCTCATTGGAAAACGAGTGATAAGTATTCCTTTCAAATCAGAAAGCACTTAGGTTTGAAACAAACCTCCGAAAAACAATAGAATGGAGCGAAATTTCAACGAAATACAAATTTTGAAAATATTTATCCTATAAGAACGTAATGCCTGTAAAGGGAAAATTAGCGATCGTAATCGACCACAGGGTGACTAAATGAAAAAAAAAATGGTGATTAAAAATAAATTGCCAATCATCACCATCTTGAAAAATGAGTTAGTAACCTGAAAGTGTACAGTGAGCCTCAAGTATTTGATAACATTTCCCCACCACAGTCAAGATGCAGCCCTTATGAGCAAATACATTAAAATTATATAACTTACATTCTAAAAATGAGCTAATGTATTTAAAATACATTATTTCCATTCTACAAATGAGATAATGGGTAAAAAAAGATTATTAAAAGTATTATTACTGAAAATGAGCAAATATATTAAAAAGGTATTACATACACTCTAAAAATGTGCTAATGGATTTTAAAAAAATTTCATTCTAAAAATGAGTTAATGTATTAAAAATATATTATTTACATTCTAGTATATGCCAAATAGGGGGAGAGGGAGCGCCTTAGTCCGCTTTTTTGCTTTTCATTTTTTATCTCATCAAAAAGTATAATAAACAGTTCGATTTTCTACAGTAAGTTTCACTAGACATTTCTCAACATCATAGATTTTTTTTTTAAATGTTGAATTAACATTTGTTACATTCATTTTTTTAACGGAGCCTTGTAAAGTGGACCGACATACCCTACGTGTGGGGTACGTTGGTCTGCCTGGTGGGGCACGTTGGACCGCATAACTCAAACAACATGTCTTATAATTTTAGTGATGAATAAAATACTATCAAACATTGTAATGACCTTATTCTATTTTGTGTGTAGAGTGAAAAATGTGAAGTTTAAAGATCAATATAACATATTAAATAGATTTTAATTGATAAATCATCTTCAATTAAAAACAGCATTCACCATTAGTAGATAATTATTTTTTTAAATCAAAAGAAAAATCAATTACGGAATATTCATGAGAAAATTATTGCAGATTAAAGTTAATAAAAGATGTGTTAAATGATATCTGGGAATATATAAAAGTGCTACTTCCTGAGCTTTGGAAGTAGCACTTTTATTGGACTGGGTTTTGAAATATTTGCTAGGGGGGGAGCTCTTTTTTTTCTTCATTACATTGCGTGAAACAATTTCAAAAAGAAAAGAAACCTGTTATACTAATACCATATACTTCAAAGAAAAAGTACAACAAAATTGACTGCTTTAAGTTTCTTTGTGTAAATAATTTTTGTGCTCTAAAACCACACATAAAAATGAAATTAGATACTCTTTCTTAAGTAAAAGTATACTTTTTTATTCTTTTAATCAATTAAATGTTTTATTTTGTTTCTATGTAGAATGCTTGTTTGGCAAAAAAAATAAAAAATACTGCAGGAACTTTATTACAGCATGTATTACATATTTTACTTTTAGAAAACAATTATTTGCAAAAATTTAGAAGTATGTTTGAAAATATAAATAGTACAAAAGTGCAGATATGAAATAAATCTTTTGGTAAAATTAATTTAGTATAATTTTTGTTAAATAATTATTAAATATATCTTTGCTTTTTTGCTCAAAGTTTTTCTTATTATTTCGAAACATGTGTAACATGAAATGAAATGAATGTTATAATGCACAAACACTTAGAATATTGCTATTATTATTGAGATTTAATAGAAAAAAAAAGGTTTTAAATTACGTGGGGTAGGTTGGTCCGGTTCAACGTGCCCCACATAATTGGTCTAATATTTTTTTGAAAGTAGTTATTAATGGATTTATTGAAATTAAATGCGGCTATCGGCCGTTGGCAACTAAAGAATTTCACCAGTTGTTTCCTTTAATGCCAGACGAAGCAAAAGATTCTCAATCCAACTGGGAGCAGGCAAAACATTTCTGGGTCTGGTGTATTCGCCACTCTTGCCCCGAGTTGTCAACACACCGGCCACGACTTAAATAGACAAAAAACATCCAAGTTTTTAGTTGTTTTTTTTTTGTTTCTTTTACCCTAAAAACTTTTGAATCATTCCTATATTTGAGTGTTTAACAGGTATAGGAGTATCTTAGTCCCCGTTGTGAAAGAGGCAAATAGATAATTTGAGCAACCAAAGCTGCAGATGAACATACTAAAGTGAGTAAATCGTGAGTAAATTTGATGAAATGATCGTGAGTAAATTTGTTTAATACAATTAAATATTAGTTTTATTTCTTATATTATTATATTACTTATATTTTTTTTCTAATTCTATTTTTAATGTTTTAATACTTGGATGCATCGGCATCCTTCTTTTGAAATTCAATAGAAAGAACTATATCATAAAATAACTAATATTTTTTATATTTTTAAGAAAGCACAACTAGCTTTACTTTTTTTGGAGGAATTTATTACCGAACCTTTACTAGTTTTCTTGCGTTACATATTAAAGTTCTAGGTTTTGGAAATAAAAAGCCCAGCAGCAAAATTTCTTTTAGCAGTCTGCGAAGCAGATTGCACGCTGGCTGCTAAAAGAAACCAATGCAGGCTGCTAAAATAAACCCATAAACAGACTGAAAGATGAACCGTCATTCAATTAATCGTAAAACCTATATCGGCACCGAAAAATGCTCAAAAATAAGATGCTAACTAAGGAGCTACTAGTTCGTACTACCTGTGGATTATGCTTCAAAAAATAGATACAAATCTTCGCTCGCTGAAACGTAAGTTTGTTTCTTTAAAAACTAGATAGAAACCCATCATGATATGACGGTATACGCCCAAAATGTCGAGGGACAAAATGTCACGGACAAAATGCCACGGCCAAAATGTCGCGGATCCAAAAAGTCGCCGGCCCAAAACGTCGCCAGTCCAGAATGTCTTTTGAGCCTAAACCATGATATGACAAGTGTAAATTGCCCTTTTAACAGGGAAATTGGCCTTCAAATTTTACGTGTTCCATTAAATATCTGTACATTAAAACCAGACTAACGAAAGTTACATTTTCACTATTTTTCAGGAGAGCGTAAAAGCACCCTGTGCATTGGAACATTCACGTGATACCCAAATTATATTGCCCATAAAAACAATAGATGTGATTATAACCATGAACTTTTTGTGAAAGTAATTCTCGTTGCGTCTTGCATTAAATGTCATTATCTGCTTTTGGAGGGGAAAAAAATGATTTTTAGTCATTACAAACAAGAAAAGGATAATATTGGATCTTAAGAAAAAATATGCTTGTATTTTCATTAACTCGTTGTTCACTGGCGTATCCGAGGAGGGGGGATTGGGGGGTCATCATTCCCTCCCCATGAAGTAACAAAATTATATGTATGTACTGTTTGTATGTTTTGCACTGTGTTTGTATATGTATGTGCCGTCGCGCAATTTCAAGTAAAAGGGCCTGAAATTGCGCTTTTCGACCTTTAGTTTGGAAAATTTCCTTGTATTTCCTTCTCTCCTCCCGCCCTCCCTTGAAATATTTCTCTTTATGCTACTGTCGTTATTTTCTAACAAAAATGTACATTTTCATTTTGAAATAAGTTTTAAATATTTCACCTAAGCAGTTAAAAACAAACAAATAAATGATTGATGTGAGGAAAAAAGATTTTTGTCTTTTTATACAATGATTTGATTATGTTGGGTGTTTTTTTTTTATTTGTTTATTTTTTTATTTATTTAATTTTTTTATTTTGCTTAGAAAAAATCGATTAATCATTTTGGTTAGGACTATTTTCCTCTCTCGGAATTTTTATTTCATTCTGGATTTCTAATTCATTTCTTAATAATGGATCGAAATATAAAAATATATACCAGTTAACCATTTTTTTCTAAAGTGATATAAGCGATATCATGCATAAACACATACAATTACTACTTTACAGAGAGAATGTTTCTAATTATTTTTATTGAGTAACAAAGATTTTGTTCTGCAGTTTTTTTTCCACATTGTTGTAAAAAATGAGCTCGTGAGTGAATTCTTAAGTTCGTTTTTGTTCTACGTTTTGGTAACGATTAAAAAGCTATGTGCATCTGAAAACAAAAAAAAAAATGATCTCATTTCCTTAAAAAAAAAAAAAAAAAACTACCAATGAAAAGAAAGCTTCCACAACCAAAATGATTATTACACATCTTTTCTTCCTAGCCATCATTCCTTACCCAACGTTGCCGAGCCTCAAAGCATTTTATTAGATACAAAAACGGAGCCATAATTCACTTTTCTTACCTCTTATTGTTTTCATGGGCGACCTACATAGATTTCTCCCTGGAAAGATTTTGATTGGTTGTCACAATAGTGGAGAAATGAAGGGTCCGATTTCATAACCAATCCGAACAACTTTAACAACTCGTGGGGAGAAAAATCGATAGCATGTCGTCTTTTGTGATTTGCTGTCTCCCTTCTAATAGAAATCGATAATTTCAATCTCTTGTTTTTCGCTTTTTTTTTTTTCGTAAAAGACGTGTCAACTTTCATTTTGCTAGCGGTATGTAAGTTATGGATCATTTTCCGCAGGAAGATCTCTCATTTTTCATTTATAAATTATTGAAGGGTTCACCGCTTCGCAGACGGGAGTAATAAGTTTCAGATCTTGTCGCTTGAATGAATTTCTGATGTTTTATGGGACATAATTTCTGATTCATTTGTGAGAAAAATCATGGTAAAATCGTTCATTACTTTCTTCTATATCTAATACATAGAAGAAAGTATTGGATTCGTGCAAATTTTCGAATTTTGACGGATTCGAACGTTTTGAGGTGTGCTGAGTCCATTTCGACTATTTTTGGAAAATGTCTGTCTGTCTGTGTGTGTGTATGTGTGTGTGTATGTATGTGTGTATGTGTGTGTGTCACGTCTGTGTGTGACCAGTTTTTTGTGGCCGCTCTACAGCAAAAACTACCGCATGAAATCGAACGAAATTTGGTACACATATGTGCCCCTATGTGAACTTGTGCCCATTGGTTTTTGGCGCGAATTCCTCCAAGGGGGGTGGAGCAATGGGACGTTTTTTGAGTTACGCGTGCTTGCTATTCCTCAGGAAGTAACTGGCGGAATCAGACAAAATTTGCTCCATATGTTGTCATTAACAGGAACAGGTGCTGATTCAATTTTGGTGTCAATAACTCAAACGGGGGTTGAGCTATAGAACGTTTTTTGTCGTCGATTGTGACTGCTGTATCTCAAGAAATAATGAACAGAATGAAAGAAAAATTTATCGGCAAGTAGTCCTTAGTGGGTATAAGAGCTGATTTTATTTTGGTGTCAACAGCTAAAAAGGGGGTAGCGCAATCGCCCGTTCTTTTTTTAGTTTTGTGCTTGCGAGAGGACGGTGTGGACTTGTTTTTTCAGAAAAAAATTGAAACAGGGTTTTGATATCGAGTCCTTAACACATTTTAAAAATTCATAGAAAAGCAACAAATTGTGGTATGATCATGCGGTGCGCGTTATAATACTTCACAGTTTCAAACATTTTTTATGACACCGTAAAATAAGAAAAAGAAAAAATGTAATTTCAAGTGTTTTCCGTGACGGCCGCACCGTTAGAGTAAGAAAAGCAAACGTCATGTGAGGAGTGAAGTGTTTGATCATTTCATTTAACAGAAAGCAATAATGGGGTCCTTTCCAAAATTTTAAAAGTTTTTTTTCTGAAAGAGCATGCTAAAAAACATAGGATATGACCATTTTTTAAATAATTTGTTTAAATTTAATGTTTTTAAAAAAATACTTAAATCAGAGCCCTTTCCTTGTTTACGGCTTCTGCCGATGACATCACAAATGATGAAATGCCATTCACTGTTGCCATTCACCGAGCAAAATATTTAATCCGCATCTTTACTCACGTGTATTGGCAACGATATGGTTGATAGCAAGCGTAGAACGCAATTTTAATTCGCTTCTTGATTATCATAACATGGAAACTTGGTGGAAAGATGCGGCAAAGTGCATCATTTGTGACGACATCAAGACCACGTCTTGTTTGAAAAATCAGACATTTTAAAAAATGAATTCAAAAAAATCTGATGGGAAAATGAAAATATTTTCTGGGTTCATGTTTTTTTTTTTTTTTTTTTTTGGCTCATTCTATCCATTTCAATGACTAAAAGTAGTACATTTGGCTGAAGGAAACCACCCCATTTTCATTACTACAAGTGAATGTGTGCACCGTATGTCGCGCGAATCGCATCTAATCACATCCCATCTCCACAAACGGCATACCATATTTTGCTGATTGCCGAATATTTAATTGAAACAATTTTATCTGAATTTTTTGAAGCAAAACAATTTAAAATGTAAAATGTTTATCTATTTTGTGTCGTTTGTTAAATTCAAATACATTTAACATCCTAAATTTATCTGCATTAAGTACTTGTATAGTAATTATTTTAAAATAAATCTTTACTAATAATAAAACTGAAAGTCTCTCTGTCTGGATCTTTCTCTGTCTAGATCTCTATCTGTCAGGATCTCTATCTGTTAGGAATTCTGTGATGCGCATAGCGAGTAGACCGTTCGGCCGATTTTCAGGATATTTGACACAAAATTAGTTTGTAGCATGGGGGTGTGCACCTCGAAGCGATTTTTCGAAAATTTAATTTTGTTCCTCTTATATTCTAATTTCAAGAACATTTTACCGAGCAAATTATCATAACGTGGACGATTAAACTACTAAATTATCATAACGTGAAACCGTAACATGGGCGAGCAAATAACCATAGCAAATTACGAGAAATTCATCATCCATTATTTGTAAATATACAGGCGAACCAAATGACCTTTTAATTTTATACTACGGGCAAAGCCGTGCGGGTACCACCAGTAAGAAATAAAGTAAATCATTCCAAAAAGAAAAATCAAAATTAAATTAGTATGTGACTAATTTGGTGTACCTTTTTGTGTTATTCTGTATAAATTGATCATTAATTTATTTCCTGTACCGTCATCTCAAAGCAACAGTAAAATATCTTAGTGTTATTCCTGGGATTAGATGCCTTACTTGCTCTGGGTCGATGATATATGATTTGAATACTTGCACAAATCAAGGTTACATGTTATGTTATAAAGATTCCTGCATTTACCTTACATGTACAATTAAAAACATTGACTGCAATCTGAAAATGCAGTAAGCTAAATGTTCCTTCTCGAGAATTTACTATTATTCTACTTAGATTACGGTGATTAATTTAATTGGTTGGTGTTCAAACAATATTTAAAAGTTCATAGAGTAAAATTTCTGAAATTAAAATACTTCAAAATTGTATGTACAAGTGCTCCTTTTATTATTAATGGTTTTTAAATATATGTGGAATGGTAGTACTTTTTTAGCTGCATATTTTATTTAGAAAAAATATCAGTTAATTGACTTTAAATATTTGTAAACTCTTACTTTTTCTAGTATTTTCTTTTTTTTTTTACTGTTTCATACTTAAATGAGTTAGTAATAGTACAGTAATGAAATATGTGATACGATTTTTAAAAAAATGAAGAGCAACAAAATTAATGGTCAAGAGATGCCACACAGCTGGCAGTGAAGCTCCCGAAATACATCTCCGAAGGTGGTGCACACAAACCCGCCACAGACGGTGAGTTCGAACCAGTCGCCGAAGGCGGCCAGTCTAGTATTAACTTCCGAAATACTACAGTGAAATTCTGTTACAACGAACTTCAAAAACCGCAAATTATGTCCGTTGTAAAGGGAATTTCGCTGTAATAGAACTCAAGAAATGTAATGGCAATTAAATTGAGACTGAACATTTGTTCGTTGAAACGAAAATATATCGCTGCATTGGTATTCGTTGTAGCGAGATATTGCTGTACACTCTGTAAAATTAAGTATGTTCAATGATGCATAAATTTTCTTTTGTTAAAAACCTCCAAAAAGTTTTAAAATTTACAGCTAAAAAATTATCAGACTGCGTGGACATTACAGCTTTTAATACAAAATCATATATCAACTTGAGTTATTTGTAACAAGAAAAACTTTATTCTGGAAATTAATTAGAAATCAAGATCTTAAAACCATATTTCAAAAAATGTGTGAAGATTTTAAATGTAACACAAACAAAGTTGTAGACTGAGTTTCACAAACCAGGAGTAGTCGAAATATTGTTTTATAGATTTTTGATCTAGCTACATAAAATGCAAAGCTTTGTATTCATAGCATTAAATTGCTAGAAATACTTTGGAATATATACAACTAACAGAATTATTTGCATAAATGTTAATAATTTATGTGTTGCAGGTGGCAATTTTGATTCTAAATTTTGGTGTTGAAAACTTTTGAGGATTGAAATAAATTTCGATGTAGAAAACTTTTGTAGATGGAAATAAATTTTGATTTTTACTGCATTAGGAAAGAGCAAATTATATTCAAACCCAAAATTTTACAAAAAAGAATAAAATCCTCAAATAAAATGTATGTAAACCACAGTCAAAAAAAAAAAATAATAATAATAATAATAAATAAATAAATAAATCACTAAATGCAGTTGCATTTCTTAGCATAATTTGAAATGGGAAATTTCGCTTTTAATACCCCCCCCCCCCCCCCCATCAAAGGAAAATCATTTTAACTTTAATTTCGAAGTTTCTGAAAACAAACAGGCTAGAAGTTCACAAAACATACAAGTGTTCTAAAATAGTTGTGTAGCTAATTTAATATCAATAGAAAGTCACTCCACTTGTTACAAAGAAAATAAATAAATGCATACTTTATAAAGTGACAATCAAATTACACCAAAAATAAAACTAGTTAAAAAGCTTTTCATTTTCTAAAATAATTATCAAATAGTAATCAAAAATCGTTTTATGGAGAATATCTTATAAAAATGTTCATTACTTTGTAAATTTTCATAAATAACTTTCATCATTATTTTGTAAATTTTCACCTTTATATCACGAAAAGTTCTGTCTCGCGAGCAATGCAATTTATTTATTTTTTGATATCTAATAATCCAAGTTAATTCAATGAAATAATCAACAAACTAGTTGATACGGTCAAGCATCAATGAATTATAAACAATAATACGAATAACCAAATTATAACAATAACGGAACTGATTTTGCAAAGTCATACGATGAAATTATGTTTACCAGTACAGGGAAGCACCGTTTATATGTTTCTCTTTTGTACGTTTTTATCAATTATAACTTTTTTTTTATTTGGTCCCTGCAGAGTTTAATACAGATCAACGTATACCTATTATACGCTTTTTTCTTACAGTCCCTTCAAAAACGTATAAACGGTGCTTCACTGTATTTCCGCTGTCCATACGTTAGTAGGCACGGATACACGTGCGGAAAGGCGTAAAAAACTGCTCAACATTCATTCGGGGGTGAGTAAAATAGACATTTAGGCTAAAATTTATGTGAAAAAAAGTTCGCGATCACAACACTTCACTTACTGTGGAAGGAAAAAAAAAACGTATAAAGGCTTTAATTGGAAGGCAAACAAATTTGCAGATTGAATTTCAGTCTCAGAGTAATTAAAACATGCTGTATACATTTTTGAGCTACCTACAAGTAGTGCGAAGCTTTAAATTCATAGCATTAAATTTGTTACAAATATTTAGTAACATATACGACTAATATAATTATTTGAATTAATGTTAGGAATTTAACCGTTGCAGATGGCAATTTTGATTTTAAATTTTTGATGATGATAACTTTTTATAAGCGTATGATAACTTGCAAAGCATACTAGGAGATAATTGGTTTTACTTATTAGTGTAATTTAAAGATTAAGGAAACTATGAATCACACAGCAATATCTTTCTGCTGCAAGCAGTTTTATACCATTTCGACTTACATTCACATTATTTGAAATCCAGTTCAGTAGTAAGGTTCTATTTTAGTGTTGTTTGAGAAATATACTTTTGACTGATACGGAAGCCGTTAATGCCAACAAAACCTAAGGTAAAATGAGACCAACTCTTGATTCCGAAAATTAATGGAGCAAGTCACTTAATCTGCAGTTTAGATAGATAATGTGCGCATTAACGACTTTTGAACCAAAGTAGTAACTTAATCAAATAAATACTTGAGGAACTCACAGTCACAATTGCGGCAGTGCGAAGCAAATGAATAAAATGGAAAATTAAGAAATAATCAATACAAAAGGTAAGAAAACCTCTCTTCTGTTTAAGGCAAGAGATGGTACTAGTAGCTCTGGTAAATGTTGCTATACAGTACGATTTAGAAAAAAATTAAATAACCCAGGATCTGTACTCGAAGCCCGTTTCAATCTAAACTTTAAAAAGTCTACTTAAATCCCTTTGCTTCTCTTTGCCTCCATTGAGGCAGTGAGAAGCAAAGGGATGTAAGTGGTAATTTTCATGTTTTGAGTAAAACGCGTTTATAGATAAGGTCCTAGGTAGGCTTTCATTGAATTTTGTTTTCTAAATCATGCTGTATAACAGAACCTACCAGGGTTATTAGTACTATTTCTTGCCCCAAGACAGAGGAGAGGTTCACCTTCCATGTGTACCGTTTATCTCCAAATTTTTAATTTTGGCACTTACATCCCTTTGCTTCTCATTGACTCAATTGAACTTCGACTTTTGTTCCGATTGTTATCAACTAAAATTTGAGTGTAAACGATAGAGATTAAGAAAAAATTATTGTCCTCGAAGTTATGTCATTATTTAAATGAGATCCGACGAGCGTGGGGAACGCCAAAAGTTTACAATGAATGGAATAAATGTAATTAATAAGTAAATTTTCTTTTAACTACAGTCAGCCAGGGTAACTTAATATCAAAATTTCTCTAATCTACAAAGTCCCATTCATATTTTGATAGCCTTACATACATTTGATACCATCAGTTGGCATAAAAATGACGAGAAACTCCGTACATGTACTGTTCCTTTCTATTGTATAGTCGCCAGGGGAAAAAAATTAAAAACGTGCTCAATCTATTTGCACGAATGACATTTTCACGCATATATTCACACTTTATTCCGGAATTTCAAACGCTAACTTAAGTAGAAGGAACCATTATACAGGGCATATGAAAAGTCCTTAACACATTTCAAAAATTCATAGGCAAGCAACAAGTTGTCTTAAGAATAAGCTGTTTCTTCAGTAATATTTTACAGGTTTAAGAATTTTTATGATAACTTAAAAAAATTGTGTAATTTTAAGTAACTTTGGCGACTGTATACTGACCTTAAAAAAAAGTCGGTAATGTTGAAGTTACCCGTGACCACGAAATTGAGAAAAATTGCCGTTAGGTTCACCTTTTTCATTTTATTTTTTTAAAACATCCACGCCTCCCTTGAAATTCTTCTTCGTCCCCTAGGGGACGCACCCCATATTCAGAATCACTAGTTTAAAACAAAGATAAAATGCTCTTTCTATCCACAATATTTATACAAAACTAACGTTATGTACAATGAATAGAGTCACATCGTTAAAACATCAGTTTTGGAAGAAAAAAAAATAAACTTTAATTATACCTATTAATTGGAACAAAAAATCCGAACAGTAAACATAGGATCAAATATTTTGCGTGTGCTGTAGTCTTCTTAACTAATAATAAAGCTGAAGGTCTCTCTGTCTGGATATCTGGATCTCTGTCTAGATGTCTGTATCTTTGTGACGCGCACAGCGCCTAGACCGTTCTGCTGATTTTCATGAAATTTGGCACAAAGTTAGTCTGCAATAATGGAAGTGTGTACCTCGAAGCGATTTTTCAAAAATTCGATTTTGTTCTTTTTCTATTCCAATTTTAAGAAAATTTTACGGAGCAAATTATCACAACGTGGAAGAGTAAATTACGAAATTATCATAACGTGGAACCGTAATATTGGCGAGCAAATGAACATAGCAAATTGGCGAGAAATTGGTCATCCATTATTTGTAAATATACAGGCGAACCAAATGACCTTCTAATTTTCAACTACGGGCAAAGCCGTGCGGGTAAACTAGTTGAGAATAAATCAGTTGAAAGTTGTATCAGGCCAAACCTAAATGTTCTCCAACCCTATTTCTTTTTAATATTGCTACTATCAATGTCGAAGAGTTTCGCAACATCTGCTACGGCTTAGTACATGTGCCCCTGCGGTCCGTAGAGAACATTAGGTAAAAAAAGTTCAAACCACGAAACAAGTGGAGCCATTTCTTTTAATTCATAATCAGATGGAGGTAGATATGTGCACAAACAAAAGTTCGTTATTACATAGAAATCCTCATATTTATTTATCTATCTATCTATCTATTTTTTTATTTATTTATTTATTTATTTATTTATAATAGCGAATTCACTGATCAAGTAACGCTCTGACGTCATGAACAATGAAACTCGCGCCAGAGCATGAAAATTTCATAACATTTTTTGGCAATATTTGACATGCAGGGAAATACTTTATTTTGACAAGGCTGAACTGGATCCGGTCACTTAACTGTTTTACTGGTAAAACTGACATTTTAGGAGAATGAAGAAACGAAAAAGGGGTCAGCAGTGAACGCTATCTAACAAAGTTTAAGGTTAATCCAATAGAGTTAAGGTTAAAATTTCAACATCAAAATATTATCAAACATGCATTGCTTCGTTCAAATGTAGAAGAATAGAAGCAATTTCTAGTCTCTGTATATAATCAAGATTTTAAATTAATAAATATTCGACTTCGCGTTAAATCTAAATTTCTTTATTCATGACTTATGAAAAATCAATCACGCAACACTTTAGAATGCGATGTAAACACCTTTTCTTGAGCTGTTCAAAGATAATCAAGAGTGAATGACCTGACTTTGATGGTTTTATTAAGCAAATAGACACCCAATCGGGCTCCTCCCTTTTCATGTTCAGTAAAATAATACACTGCAGGGTGGGAAAAATATCATCTGGTTATTTAAATATGAGAAAAAAGGACTTCGAATCTAGGCAATAGTTTCTGAGAAATTTGCGAACTCGCTTATTTCCAGCTACGAGAAAATTTTGAAAATATCGTTCAGAAATATGTTTCACTCGGACAAAAATTGCATTTTTCTCGTATTTTATATACATTTTCACAGGGGCATGCGCAGATATTTCGGAGCTCGTCACTTTTACACCCGACTTTTACGCCCCCCCCCCCTTCATACTGTTTACCCCCTTCGTCTCTCACATATTTCACCCATCATTTTAAAGATTTCGGTCCCCGTTCAGGCTCGGGCCCGGGCGAACAGGTACCACTTCTGTCCCCCCCTCTCCCTTGTGCACGCCCCAGCGTATACAGACATACTGAGCTTATACTAACTATAAATACAGAAGGAACAAATAGAAACTATAAATTGGCGAATAAAATAAAAAGAGCAAAATATGTAACCGCTGTGTTCTAAGGAGCTGCTCATTTTTTAAGTCACACTTTTTTTTTCAATATTTTTGACCCCCCTTCTTTCCCTCCCGTTTGTCACAAAGTGTCAAACTTCACTTTATCCCTCCCCCCCCCGTCACGTGTTAATGCCATTTAAGTTAAACATATCCTTGTAAAAAATGCGTATACCACACTTCTTCTTGCCCCCTCCTTCGCCCTTGTCACAAATGATCACAATTTCACGACCCCCCACCCCCTCCCTCAGCGCGTGACATCATTGTGAACACAAGAGGCCTTGCCAGCGTAGTCGGAAACTTGAGTTCCGCTCAGAATCGGAGAAATTTTATTATCGGAGAATCGGTTAAATTTTATTAGTTTTATAGGGGGAAGGTAGAAACGGCAATTAAACTGACAAGGAACCTGCATTGACTCTCGACGTTCCTGCTCAATTCACGCAAACGAAAGAAAAAGTAGAGTTGAAACACTGAAATTTCTGTACCCCAATTGACCCTAATTGAAAGATTTAAAATAGACAAATGGGAAAATAAGAAAGTATCTTCCTTGGAAAGTTCTTCAGAGGTTGTGTCCAGTTACGGATCACAAAAATGTACTGGAAATTTTTCAATGAGAGCCAAAAAACAAAAAATGTTAACCAAAGTGGCCAAAGAGCTTTATTTAAGACACAAATAGAAACATTTAAAAACAACATAAGAAGTGAAGGGGCTATCAAAATTTTTAATCATTTTCTATCAGAACGTGCTAGAAAGAGTTAAAAAAGCGTAGAGAAAGTACCTACCTATAAAATCAAAAGAACTAAATTACAGATATCAGCCCAGTAAATCAGTGCGAAAAGTGTCCTTTTTTAGTTAGGAACTTTCAAATTTTAAAACCCATCATTTGTTAATCAGTAAATTTAATGTCTACAATCAAAATTATTTGTGCTCTGAATTCGCCTCACTTTTACTCGTTCTATTTAAACTAAAAAGGCGTTTTCTGTAAAATTCTCAAGATTGCAACACTTTTTCGAAGAACCTGAAAGTTTACAGAGCCTTTCTGTTTTTAAAGGTATTCCAGACCTCATGTACTGCTTCAATACTGAGGAGGTTTTTTTTTTTTTTTTTTTTTTTTTTTTTTTTTTGAGCAATCACGATTGCTTATTGTTCTCACTTGACTGTTTTGATGTCCTTTGATTTTATTTTCCCACCGCCACCCTCTGCAGCATCACCGTCGACCGGGTCCTCACGATGCTGCTCCTATAGCGAAAACCGTCTCCAGGTTGCCTCCATGTCCTACACACACGCGCATACATACACAACTGCACACGCACGCACAAACACATACACACAACTACCCACACATTCATGCCTGCACACATGCCTACACACAAACACACACGCCTACATACACACACTCGTGATTGCGAAAAACATAATTTGAATTCAAGATGTCAAAATTCAAATTAATTTTTCTTTTTTCCTTTTTTCTTTAATTTCTGCTTAGTTTTGAAAAAATGTTTTCCGCACACACAGTTTAAATAAAAATAACATCAACTATTTAACTCACCCTTTTAACTAGAAGTGTTCAGAAGACAAATTGATAAAATCACGTTTTCCATCATGTAGAAGTAAACAAAACTTTTGACTCCGTGTGTTGCCAAATTTTAAAACATAAACCATGGGTTTTCACTTTTAAATTTTAAATTTTGAACTATCAAGATGGACTAATTAAGTGTGTTACTGTTTAGAATGAATGAAGGAGAAAGTAAATCCAAAATTCTGTGTTACGGTGTTTTCATGGAATTAGACAACTTTACTTCTATAAATTTTTAATGTAGAGAATATCGAATGTCTGACCTCCCTCCCCTCCCCCCCCTCTCTTTACTAATTTATAGTTTATGGCGGTATTACTCGGTTCCAACGAAATATTATTCCTTTGAAAATGTCTACTGATGCATTTCCATGTTTGGTTTTATGAGTGGCGGTACAGGGAAATTTAATTTGAACGAACAGTATCTGAAAGAATTCATAATGTAGAACATGCACAAAATGGTGCTTTTTGTTTGGCTATTTAAGGATATTTTTAGCACATAATAAACTTTGAACCTGTAGATGAAATTCAAATCCTTTTAGTTAAAATACTGCATGCTCCATTTTTTGCTTTCGGTTTTTCAGAACAGAAAAAGTTAATAATAAAGTACCAATTGCATTTTTCCGTAGACTTAACATTGACGAATGAAGTTGAAAATTGATTGAATGAGTAAAAGTGAAGTGAATTCAGAGCTCAAATAAGTTTTATTGTCTAAGTAGTTATAGTATAGGTTGACCATAATTGAAGACCGTATTTTAAGATTGTGCAAAGACGAAATTTTTGCTCAGAAAGTTTTAGAAATATTGTATAGAACATAATAAAATAAGAGATGGGAATTTGTTTAAATGCATAAAAAGAAGAATTCAAAATTTTACCACTAAAGGGCGTTTTGAATGAACTTTTAATGTAATGCCTTTAGTAAAAGATTAGTGATTCACGACTTTAATCCAGTTAGTAAAACTACTTCGGATTTCCGAGGCTCTGTGGTAGGAGCACAGACTAATTCTTTGGTAGAAACTTCGTCCTCTAAGCCCGAGGTCATGGGCGCGATTCTCACCTGTGTCCTGGGTGTTATTTCCTTCTCTTGTGTTGTAAATATTTCCTATTTGGGTATGGAAGCAAGGTGCGTTGTTCGCAATCCTCTATGTGTGTGAAGCTGTTAAGTTTCTTTATAAACAAATAAATAAACAGTAAAACTGTTTTTACTGTGCCGAAAGATGCTCGCGATGTTTCATTAAAAACGAAATTACGTTTTTGTGAAGCATGTTTTTAGAGAAAAAATGATGGATCAGCACAAAATTTTACCCAAAAGAAATAAGATTTCCGGACCGAGCGGTGGAATGCGCTAGCTCTCCCAGCTGCCGGCGTGCAGTAAGGGAGGTCATGAGTTCGATTATAGTTGTTTCCCAGGGTGTTACCTTCTTGTTTTGTGATGTAAACTGCAGTCTGATTCCTGTTTCTCAAAGCCGGACTGACGTAAGTCGCATTACCATTACTTCGCAGAAGAACGTGATAACTTTTATCTGTGCCTACGTAGGTTGGAACTTGCGCTCTCATAACCCTGGAAAATAATCATAAAGTTTTTTCTTTTTTTTTTTTTAATAGAATTACATTGCAGTGGCTCAATGCGGAATGGAATTAACTCTACATGCAATCCAGTTTTCACCTGAAACTCGTCAGCTTTGGAGTTACGTTATTCTGGCACTGAATAACAGATTTGTGTTATCGTTTCTGTGTAATACTCACTGTGGAGTCTGTAATAATTATATATGTATAAAATGTCTGTAACAATGATATTAAAAAAATGGGGGAATTAGCATCCAAAAATCGTATGAGAAATGAACTTGGGGTTGTCGACAAATGATGTCGCTATTTTTTTCTACATTTTTGATCCTCCTCCCCCATTAGTCACAAAGTATCATACTTCAACTTACCCCTTTACCCCCCCCCCCTTAGCCACACGCCCCGCTATTTGTCATAAACATATTCTCCCAAAAAAAAAAGATGTCCCATTTACTGATGCCACCTCCCTACCACTTGTCACAAGCTGTCACATTTTTACGAATCCCTGTAACCGTGTGATCATTTCTGGTAAGCCCCTTTAGACATCTATGAGAAATATTTTACGCAAACATAGTTCTTAATTTTGCCAAGAGTCTTTTCTTTGTAAAAAATACTCTTGTCAACGGTCCATGATAGCTGTCAGAGTTTTTTAGGGAGATCTTAACAATGTCCTAGTTTTTAAATGCTCCGTTTCGAGAGCTTAAAATGGCCATAAACAAATCTCTGCCTCAACTCATGCAAAAGCACATTAATTTTATCTCTATCTGTGATGAATTTAATTAATTTTACCCCCCATCCCTCCGCAGTTCTTCCCGACCTTTTCTTTTTGGAGTATCGTGAGAAAGGGAGTTGTTGGGAGTGAGGAAGTTAAAAAGAAGCATTCTAGCATGAATTTAATTCGCGGAGAGTGGGATTAATTCGATTCCACCGTGTCTCTCCCCCAATGGCTGAGATTCAAACAAAACTATTCCATTAACGCCCAAATTTAGAGCCTCATATGATTATTCTCAGGATAGTTGATTCGACAGCGGGACCCCCCGACGGACCTCCCTTTGTCGTTCAAAGGCGCGGTACAACAGAGCAAATCGACCAATTGGAAACTGCGACAAAAATACGCGAAGAATAAAAAAGCAACAACACAAACGGTAGCAGAAACAGGGAAATAATTGCTTCTAGCAGTGGAAAAGTGTAGGGGAACGAAGAAGAAAAAAAAAGAACAATGCTAAAGACAACAAAGAGAACAGCGTTATATTAGAACTGGGATTGGCAGAGAAGAATTTCTGAGAACAGAGAGTTCGCTCGTAGAATCATGATTTTCTAATGTGACACACCAGACTGCCGTTTGGTACTTATCTTTGGATTAATGTCATTTAAATTTCTGGGCACAATCTTTTGTAGAAGCAGGAGCGCTGTGTTGACATTGGCACAGTGGCATTCTTATTTACAGCACTTATTGTGCTCCTGGTTTTCAATTTAATTTCAAAGTTGGTCCCAAAAACCTAATTCAGCTATACGGAAGTACTACATTGATTCTTGTTATGAGTGGTTATAATTTTCTTTTTTACACTTGCAGAGTATTTCTAGATCCTAAGTAGAGCCCGGATAGCATGAATGAAAAAATCGTTAGAATATGCATGAAAATATACACTAAAAAGCCCTGAAATATGCACTAAAAAAGGCTAAAATACGCGCAAAAAAGTTTTATTCAAGCAAATAAAAGCGCAAATGTGTCAGTACAATGGGGTTGTTTCCTTCAGTCAAATGTACTACTTTTAGTCACTGAAATTGATAGAATGAGCAAATAATAATAATAATAATAACATGGAGAGAGAAAAAACTTTCATTTTCCAAACGCTCAATTTTTTATTAATTTTTTGAAGTGTCCGATTTTGAAAACAAGGCGTGGTCTTTATGACGTCACAAATGATGTACTTTTGCGCATCTCCACTGGCGGTTCCACGTCATGATAATCAAGAAGAGAATTAAATATTGCGCTCTACGCTTGCTATCAACCATATCGTTGTCACTACATGTGAGTAAAGATGCGAATTAAATATTTTGCTCTGTGAATGGCAACACTGAATGGCATTTCATCATTTGTGATGTCATCGGCAGAATTGTTAAACAATGAAAGCGCACTGATTAAAGTAATTTTTAAAATTATTAAATTTAAACAAATTATTTAAAAAATGGTCAGATTCTATGTTTTTAAGCATGTTTTTAAGTACTATTTTTAGTTACTGAAGTTGATAAAATGAACAAAAAAAAAAAAAAAACATGGAAGGAGGAAAATCTTTTACTTTCAAAACGTTTAACTTTTAATTATTTTTTTAAAATGTCTAATTTTTCAAACAAGGCGTGGTCTTTATGACGTCACAAGTGATGAACTTTCGCACGTACTCCTCTGACGCACTGAATGCTGACGCTTGCTGTCTACCGCGTTTTCAAATTATAATAATTCAGAAGGGAATGAAATATTACGCTTTACACTTGCTGTCAACCATATTGTTGCCATTACATGAGAGTAAAAATGCGAATAAAATATTATGATCCGTGAATGGCATTTCATCACTTGTGATGTCATCAGCAGAAGTAATAAATAATGAACGCGCAACGATTAACATAATTTTTTAAAAATACTAAATTTAGCCAAATTGTTTAAAAGATGGTCCAATCCTATGTTTTTAAGCATGCTCTTTCAGAAAAAAAATACGTTTAAAGTTTGAGAAACGACCCCATTGATATAATATGATTTTATCATTTAAATATGAGGCAGTGAGAAGCAAAGGGGAGTAAGTGCCAAAATTAAAAATTTGGAGATAATCTAAGGCTCCTATATATACGAGCCGAGGCATCAACTTCAGTTCAGCCATTTTGGATCGGAGCGCGTGTTTGAATGGTTGTCTTTTCTGGCAAGTTATCGCGTTTGGTGATTTCTGGCTGCAAGCAATTAGCGGCACGTGAATTGTTTATTAAATAAGTTATTATTTTCGGCAAAATTGTCGAAATCCGAAACTTTGCTCTGGTAACCCTAGCAGCGCAACAATGAAAAATCCGATCCAAAATGGCTAAACTTAAGCTGATACTTCGGATACTATTATACAGCGGCTCTAACCAGTACAAATGTTAGAAGAACTTTTTCGCTATTCTGGGACGAGAGATCGTTTAATATATAATAGCGAATTTACTGATCGAGCAACGTTCTGACGTCAGCAACAATGAAACTCGCGGCATAGCATGAGAAGTTGGCTATATTTTTCGGTAATGTTTGACATGCAGGGAAAGGCTTCATTGTGACAAGGCACCGCTGGATCCATCAACTTAACTGTTTTACTGGTAAGACTGTGTCATTTCAGGGGAATGAAGAAACGAAAAAGTGGGTCAACAATGAACGATATCTACTGGCATTTTGGGTTAGTCCACTGGAGTTAGGATTAAAATGTCAGCTACAAAATATCACCAAACAGGCAATTCCTTCGTTCAGAAGTAGGAACAATTTTCACCCGTCATACTTTGACGGGCGAATAGTCTTGGTATAAGATTCTGTTACACAGCATGATTCAGAAAAAATATTCAGTGAAACCTAGGATATGAAATTTAAAAGGGTTTTACTCAAAACTTTAAATTGTCCGCTTTCATCCCATTTGCTTATTATTGCCTCAAATAACCTCACTTTTCTGGCCTTTTTTATATTTTTGGCGATAAATTTTAGTTTTTTCGATAATAACAAAAAAAAGTATCCTTCATTGCTCAAATAGTATGCTCAAAAGTCGGATTACCCGAGAAAAACCTGCCACAAGTCACACAAATTCTTATTTTTTTTTTATAAAGGTCACCCCTCGTTTCTCCCTGTGGCACATATATAGTGCAGCGGCACCTACTTTGGGAGCCTGCGCTCTGCAGTATAATTGATTCTTCCATGTCTTTAGAGTTTTGCTTAAATTTCTGACTATCTATTCAAACATTATATCACCACTTAATAGGGGAGAGAATAGGGAAGAGTGGGACAGGTTTCAGTTTTTGCTAAGTTCCCTAATTTATACTTAATGGGTGTCCAGGACATAAAAATACCAGGGCTGCGAAGTCAGAGTCAGACTGATTTTGGTGTAAAGGATTCGGAATTGGAGTCGGGAGTCAAAGGTTCAAAATTCTAAAAGTCGGAGTCGGATTGATTTCGAGGTAAAGGAGGCGGAAACAGAGTCAAGTGCTCATTCGTTCCCGGAGTCGGAGTCGGCATTTTCCCTCGAACTCCGCAGCCGTAAAAAATACAATAGGGTTATCTTTCAGCTACGTAAAAAACATGCGAACACGGCAGAACACAAAATGCTTGACTTGATTTCCATACTTTAAAAACTTATCCTTTTCGTCCAATACCTCCATCTCTTGGTGAAGGTATGGAACTCACTTGAGATAGAAATGGGACAAGATTTGAGAAGATTTAAAGATCAATTCCACGGGTAACTGACCAACATTTTTAAAACAAAACAGTAAGTATCTTGTGACATTTAACGCAAAGTATTCAATCTACAAAAGTTCTTTTCTCCTGCTTTAGTGTATTTTTTATGCTAAATTTGATGGTTTAGTTGAGTGAGGTTGTTTCCTTCAATTAAACGTAGTACTTTTTGTCCCTGAAATTGATAGAATAAGCAAAAAAAAAAACATGGATCCAGAAAATACTTTTATTTTCCCAACAGTTATCTTTTAATTAATTTTTTTAAGTGTCCGATTTTTCAAACAAGGCGTGGTCTTGATGACGTCACAAATGATGCTCTTTGGCGGATCTTTCTAATGCGTTTCCACTTTGATAATCAAGAAGCGAATTGAAATTGCGCTCTACGCTTGCTATCAACCATATCGTTGCCAATACACGTGTGTAAAGATGCGAATTAAATATTTCGTGAGAAGAATTGCCATGTTGTGGTCAAGGTTACAGAAAATTTTATTACACTGGAAGCATGAAATTTTGGGAGCTGAAAGTGCATTAGGCTGTTGATTCGTTCTAGATATAAGTTTGAGCTCATAAGATTTTGAGTAGCAAGCATTTTTTAACTCGTGAAAAAACGTTCTTTTATACTGAAATCATCATTTTTGAGACCGTTTAATTAAGTAAGATGATTAGATCTCATGGTTTTCTGACATGAGTCTAAAAATACACCACGTAAAGCATAATTATAGCTCTTGCTCTAAGTTATTGACTCAGACGTTTTAGAGTAATTGACATAAAACTGTGATTATTTTTGTTTCAAATTATGAACTTTCAGACGCAGAATTACAAAAGTTGATTAGTAGCCATGGGTTTCTAACCTGGACCTTAAACTACACTACTCGGACTATAACTACAGCTGTGTCCCAAAGTTGTTGACCCGTCGCGATTATGTTATTGACCTTTAAATTTGGGCATTTTTAAAAAATCATCCACTCTGAGACCGTTTAACTACTAAAGTCAAGAGAAACGAAAGCTATTTTATATTTTTCTTAGTACTAAACTGTGGTAAGTAGTTAATCATATACTTGTTTCCCAGGGTTACTAACGGCTTTAGGAGATATCCGGGCCTAAACAGGGCAAAAAAAAAAAAAAAGTAAAAAAGTAGCAGTTTCAATACCTTTGCCCTCAAAGCCATGAGTGAGTCACAAAAATATTTATGCTAGCATGTACCTAGTATCAAGTAGTATCCTTATTTAAAAGAATTGGCTCGGTTCACTCATTGCTTTTGAATCAAAGCAATCATATATTTAGCTCTTTTTTCTCATGACCCTAAACTTTGACCTCCACTGGAGTCATATTAGAGAGGAAAGAAACTTCACTTTTTCTTATCACCATACTAGTATTCAGAAAGTTTCAGGATAATTGAAGTTGTCAACTATCAGGCCCCCATTTACTTTGTCCAGCTTTAAAAAAAAATTACTCTTAATGTCGCTAGACGCAGTGGCGTAGTGGGGGGGGGGGCAAAGGGGGCACTCGCCCCGGGCGGCACTTGGCTGGGGGCGGCAAATTCTGTAACACTGCTTTAACATCGAAAAGGTTTTTTTTTTTTTTTTTAAGACGGCACTACGTCAAGATCAAAATGTTTTTTTTTTTACTCTTTAGTTCTAACTTGTCTCAGGAAATTTTTCTCGTTGAGGCACGAGCACGAAATATTGGATACTGACATGCGTGCTCACCATTATCACTGGCGCTGATATAGAAAGACGAGACGAGAGAGGACAATCTCGTTGGAGAAGATTATAAATCACAAAGATTGACAAGCAGGTAGGGACGGACTGGGTCCCCCCAAGAGGGCGCGAACCTCATCTACCAAAGAAAACGAAAGAACTGAAGTTCAAGGGCGCAAAGGTTTTAAAGTTGAAAAAATTAACGAAAACGCACAGGTTTGAGGGCGGGAAAAAACGAATGCGCACAGGCTCAAGGGCGATAAAAGTAAATAAAGTAAACAAAGTCGCACAGGTTTGAGGGATCCAAAAAAAAAAAAGAAGAAGAAGGCACACAGAGGACGTTCGAGGACGCATCGGCCTGCAGGCTAGTCCGTCCCTGCAAGCAGTTACTGTCTTAACTAACACGTGATTACGCCTCCACGTATAAGGAGCCTCCCTTGACGGGACTAAAAAACCTTATGCATTCTCATTTTTTTTTTGGGGGGGGGGGGGGCCCTTAATCTTAAACTTTTTTTTTTTTTTTGCTCTCAAACCTAAGTTGTTTTTTTTTTGTGCGCCCTTGAACCTTTTTTCATTTTATTTGTGCCATCATACTTTTGCGCCTTCATTTTTTTGCCTTTTTTTGCGCTCCCCCCCCCCCCTCCCCTCGAACCTGTGCGCCTGTTTCTTTTTGCGCCTTCAAACCTGTAGGCCTTCGGGTTTTTTCTTTCTTTTTTCTTTTCCTCAAACCAATACGTCCTCGCTTTTTTTTTTTTTTTGCACCCTTTGTGAGCATTATATGTAGTGAAATTAGACATACTACACCGCTAGTAGAAGTGAACTTGCAAAAAAAAAATGTCCACAACTTGAAGTTGAAGAAAAAGAAAAACACGTGAAGCATTTTTCCTCAAGGAAAATTTGTATTTATTATCTTCAAAAGATTTCTAAAGTTGACGAACAACATCTTCATTGATATTTAAAAAAAACATTTAGAAAAATAAACAAATATTAGCCACTATAATGCAACGAAACATTAAGTTTACGAACATGCTGATTCCAAGGAATATAAGGCATTACCGTAATACACAAAAATAGGCCTAAAGGCGTTTTATAACTTTAAAATTGACATCACGTTGTATAACGCCCTGCCAGGAGTAAAGAGCACTGGCAGACATCACGAAATCACGATGAATTACTACGTGCAACACATTGCGGCTATGTGAGGTGAGAGAGAGAGCGAAAAAAATCGCTCGAAGTATTTAAAGTCTTCACATGGCTTTCAAATTAAGAATATGCAAAATACAAGATGTGTTGCCAATGAAAGAAAGTTAAAGATATGTTGCCAACCAAAAAGTAACTCAATCAAAAAAAAAAACTTCGCGGTTATAAGATACAATGAACTCGTGACTCGGTTCACCCAAAAGTTCATTCATTTGACGGAGTTATTGCAACCGATCGCACACATGACGTCACAACGTGATGCAATGTTTACATCGAAAAAGGATTGATTCTGCATGATGCAAAAACGTATTTTTAATGATTTTTTTTTCCAAATTAAGTGATTCTTTCACTTTTTGTGAAAGTATTAATTAAAAATCTAACAAGCGGCCCCATTTTTGCAACATGCACAACAATCAGAAAAATTCACAATAAATTCAAATTGATAAAGTCACCATTGAATTTCACAAAAATTTTACACACCCAAAAAGTTCAAATTTAGTTTATATATTTTTTCCCCCAAAAATAATGTCACAAAAATGTCCAAGTTCAGATTTGGTATAAGGTTTTGTCAAAGCATCAGCTAAATTTAATTTAGAACTCACATACATTAATTTAAACAATTTTTCATTTACTAAATTTCTCAAAAAATGATACTTGATATCAATATGCTTACTTCTTTGATTTTGTATAGGACTTTTGGAAAAATCTATTGCAGCAATGTTGTCACAAAATATTTCAAAATTTTTCAAAACCAAATTCAAATTTTCATTTTTTAAAATTCTCATGATCCAGACAAATTCTTTAGCAGCCTCTGTTAAAGTGACATATTCGGCTTCCATAGTGGAAAGAGCAATACATTTATGCTTAAAGGTTTTCCACATGATAGGTGTATTATCTAGCAAGATGATGTAACCTCCCATTGAAACCCTATCATCTCTACTAGCTGCCCAATCTGAATCAGAATAACATTTAATATTTAAATTTGAAATATTTGATAACTTCAACTTAAGATTTTTCGAATACAAAACATAACCAAGAAGACGAAGTAAACCATGCCAATGTTTTTCACCATAATTAGATTGAAATTGGGAAAATATATTCAGAGCATATGTTATGGCGGGGCGAGTTCTACTAGCCAAAAAGGATAAACAGCCAATTAAATTTCGATATGGTAAAGAATTACATTTATCTATTTCTAACTTACTAGTAGGCGAGTCAATTTTTGAATAAACCACCCCAACCGAAATAGGAACATTACTAATTGGAATATTATAACTAGAATACAACTCGACAATTTTATTAATATACATTGTCTGATGAATATACCAATTACCATCAATGTTTTGAAATTCAACACCCAGAAGTTTTCTTATTTCACCCAGAATTTTTAATTCAAAATGATTTCTTAAAAAATTTACAATTTCATTCAAATCAGATTTTAGTTTGCCAAAAAGTATGATATCATCAACATAAAAAAGAAGAATAACCTTATTTTTATATATGTAAAAACAATTACACCAATCTAAACTAGTAAAGTTCATTTTCAAAAGTGTTTCATGGAGTTGATAGTACCACATCCTACCACTTTGGTGTAAACCGTACAAAGCTTTCTTTAACAAACAAACTCTACCAGGCTCTAGTACATATCCACTAGGTTGTTTCATATATACATTAGTATCCAAATTAGCATACAAATAAGCGTTATTTATGTCTACATGCAGATGACACCATTTAAAAAGACATACAAAAATACAGAAAAACAATCTGATTATAGAAAAATCAATGACTGGGCTAAACACTTCTTGGAAAGATTCTCCAGCTTCCTGAAGATAACCTTAGGCACATAATCGAGCGCGGTATTTCACAATATTCCCTTGCTGATCTTCTTTTACCGTATATATCCACCGATTTCCCAAAATTTTACTATGTTCAGGTGGATCCACTAACTCCCATACACCGCGATTATATATGGTTTGTATTTCCTGATCCATCGCGTTAATCCAATGTTTAGATTCCCTAGAATTAATGGCTTCTTTAAAATTTAATGGAAGTTTAATTTTAGCAAGATTTCCCTCTAAAATTTCTATTACCTTTCCCTCTTTTAAATTTTTGCCCGAAAAGCAAAATATGATTCATCAAATTCAATTTTGTTATCATTACAATATTTAATAATTTCATTTAAAGAACGCAAGCGAATATTTGAACCTTCAATCCTATAGTAAATATCAGTTCTATCACCTGATGGTCTAGGAACAGCTTGACGCAACCAATTAATTTCAGAACAAGGTTTTAATTCTTCACTAGGACTATCACTGGAAAGCTCATCCACTCCCTGATTTGAAGTTACAGGATATTCATAATCAAAATTGTCAGGTAAGTATTTCATAACCCTTGGACTACTTGATCCAGAACCTAGTACAACATCTGCCCCTTTAGTTCCCTCATCGAAACTGACATTACATGTTTCTATGATTCTTTGTTCGTCTTCCAGCCAGACACGATAACCTCTAGTATTTTGAGCGTAACCTAACAAAATTCCTGGTTTAGATTTATCGTCCAATTTCTTTCATTTCTGGCTTGGAACATTTACAAAAGTTAAACAGCCAAAAGTTCTGAGATGTTTCACGTTAGGCTTTTTATTGAAAAACAGTTCAAACGGGGTATGATTGCTCCCATGACAAGACCTATTCCAAACATAAGAAAAACAAAATGCAGCTTCCCCCCAGAATTTCGAAGGTAAGTTACTCTCTTTTAAAAGTGCTCTAACTCCCCCCATTAATGTCTGGTTAAACCGTTCAATTATGCCATTCATCATTGGTGTGTAGGGATTAGTTTTCTCATGCCTAATGCCACGGTTATTCAAGAAAATTTCAAAATTTTGATTGAAAAATTCTTTCCCCCCATCTGTACGAACTGATTTAATTTTCCTCCCTAAAAGCCTTTCATTACGATTTAAAAATCTTACAAAAATATTGAAAACATCCGACTTCAATTTCATAGGGTATACAGCAACGCGTTTTGAAAAATCGTCCATAATGGATAAATAATATTTCTCTCCCCTCAAAGTTAAATTTGGGACTTCACCTACATCCATGTGTATAAGCTCTAAAGTTTTAGAAGATCTCACGGCCCCAATCGATTTAAAAGAAATACTCCTAGCTTTAGTATATTTACAAATTTCACAATAGTTAACATTTTTATTCAATTCAGGAAGACCTCTAACACTATTGTTTTTGCTAGTTCTAGAAATATATTCATAATTAATGTGACAATATCTCTTGTGCCATAAATCTTCAGGTGAAATTTTACCAATTTTTTCAGAAATGTTACAAACAGGCTCAGAATTATCACAATGTTCACTATTTTTCAAATACAAATATCTATTAGGCTTAAAGAAATATAAATTTATGTCATTTCTACGCTTTGCATAAAATAATTGATTCCAATTTTTGTCATAAACTTTAAGAATGGTATTATGACCAACAAATTTGTTACCTTCCTGTTCCAATTTAGATAATGACAATAAATTACGACGGATTTCAGGATTGTACAGAACATCTTTCAAGATAATTTTCCTATGTCTACCATTAATTTTGACCAACAATTGAATTGTACCAATCCCTAAAATATTGCTTTGTTTACCGTCAACAGCCATAGACATTTTTAAGTTATTAACTGGCCTAAAATCAGAAAAAAGATTTTTATTTTTAGTGACATGTGACGTAGCTCCAGAATCGGCAATCCACGTTATATCTGAATCAGATGAAGTAATATTCAAAGCTTCTGACTCATTAATTTCACTCACATTATGTTGAGAATTAGAAGACCCTTGAGATAAATTTTTAGAATTTAACTTTGCCTTAAATTTAGAACAATCTACCTTTTTATGCCCAAAAATCCCACAAAAATTACATTTCCCTTTAAATCTATTTTTACTAAAATTTGACACAGGTTTACAACTACTTTTACAAGGATGGATCTTACCGGCAGGTAGCGAATTGGGAACGGTCACATACACAGCAGGTGTCTGTAGTGGAATGTTCATTTCAGAAATTCTATTTGCTTCGAGCAACAGTTCTTGTTCTATTTTTAATGGAGTAAAGTCCACGTCAGACCATCGGTAGATTTGCTGTACTATGGATGCGAATTCAGGGGGTAAACTCCGGATATACTGGAAACCTATGTAAAGGTCGGACATCGCATGGCCAACTTCTTTTAATTGTGACGCAGCTGCTTTCACTCGGCAGATGAAAAGACCGACAGTCTCACCTTCTTGAAACTTGACTTGAAAAAATTTATCCAACAGGGATATCAATCTGGCACGGGTGTCAGGTTCAAAATACTTGCACAAGATTTCCCAAGCTATCTTTCCTTCAGTAGTGCATTCGATGAGAGGCTTGAATTCTTCTGACAGGAACTGATAAATGGTAAAAGCTCGAGTTCTTCTAAGATTCATTTCCGCTTTATCTCGGAACGTCAATTTTTTTTCTTCAAGTTTCTTTTCTTTTTCGTCAGTTTCGATGAATTCCCAGCTGCCCGAATGACGCAGGACAACTTGTATGTTTCTCTTCCAAGTATTCCCATTATTGGCATTTAGTAAAGGTATTGTAGGGACTTCCATACTTTCAAAAATTTCACGATGTTTTAAAAATTCTTCAGAGCATAAAAATTCAAATTTTCCAAGTTCTTCAGGTTATGGCAAGGAATTGCAAAGTCCAGGTGACCTGGGTCCATAACCACTTGTGAGCATTATATGTAGTGAAATTAGACATACTACACCGCTAGTAGAAGTGAACTTGCAAAAAAAAATGTCCACAACCTGAAGTTGAAGAAAAAGAAAAACACGTGAAGCATTTTTCCTCAAGGAAAATTTGTATTTATTATCTTCAAAAGATTTCTAAAGTTGACGAACAACATCTTCATTGATATTTAAAAAAACATTTAGAAAAATAAACAAATATTAGCCACTATAATGCAGCGAAACATTAAGTTTACGAACATGCTGATTCCAAGGAATATAAGGCATTACCGTAATACACAAAAATAGGCCTAAAGGCGTTTTATAACTTTAAAATTGACATCACGTTGTATAACGCCCTGCCAGGAGTAAAGAGCACTGGCAGACATCACGAAATCACGATGAATTACTACGTGCAACACATTGCGGCTATGTGAGGTGAGAGAGAGAGCGAAAAAAATCGCTCGAAGTATTTAAAGTCTTCACATGGCTTTCAAATTAAGAATATGCAAAATACAAGATGTGTTGCCAATGAAAGAAAGTTAAAGATATGTTGCCAACCAAAAAGTAACTCAATCAAAAAAAAACTTCGCGGTTATAAGATATAATGAACTCGTGACTCGGTTCACCCAAAAGTTCATTCATTTGACTGAGTTATTGCAACCGATCGCACACATGACGTCACAACGTGATGCAATGTTTACATCGAAAAGGGATTGATTCTGCATGATGCAAAAACGTATTTTTAATGATTTTTTTTTCTAAATTAAGTCATTCTTTCACTTTTTGTGAAAGTTTTAATTAAAAATCTAACACCCTTGATCCTGAGCGTTTCTTTTTTTTTCCCCACTTTTAACCCTGAGCGCCTTCGTGGTTTTTTTTTTTTTTTTTTTTTTTTTTTACGCCCTGGAACTTTTTTTTTCATGTTATTTCATTTGTGCCCTCGAACGTGTGCGTCTTCGTTTTCTTTTCTTTGTGCCCTTCCCTCGAACCTTTGAGCATGCTTCTTTTTGCTCCCTCAAACCTATGCTACTTCTTTTTTTTTTTTTGGCAATTTGAACTTGTGCGCCTTTTTTTTTTTTTTTTTGGCGCCCTTTGAGAGTCAAGGTTGGCGCCCTTTTAGGGGATCTAGTCCGGCCCTGGTAGAAAGATCCATTTTTGTGGCCGAAAAGTAAATTTCGAATAAAAAAAGAACTATTCATCGAAATTTTTTTGAAAATGTCGATAAACCTTCAAAGCACTAAGCATAGATAAAATGAAAATGTTAACGAAATCGGTGCGGCAGTTTCTGAATCTACCCCGTACATATGCATTTGGATTTTGTGTTTTATTTACATAAAGATATTAATATTAATGCTAAATTATAAGCACACTTAATTTCATTCGTACTCTTTAGTGTGATCGTAACATCAGTTAATATACATAATCCGGGAAGGTTTGTGACTGAAGATTTGTGATACGACTTATATGCAACAGAGCTTCAAGATTTATTATTTTTTAATTTATATTTATTTCATTTTAGTTTATTTATTTATATTTATTCATTTTTTTTCAGCCTGAACTGTTTTTCGGACATGGGGCTCATAGAAGTGAAGCAGATACTTGGATTTTACGTCGAAAAGTAAATGATTGTACATCAAAAAGTACAATCGAAAACAAACTGTGGAAAAAAGGAAAAAAACAGTTCGTTTTGATGATTTTTTAAATATTTTAGGGGGTATTATCACCCTGAGGGTCCCTCCTTGCTACAGATACTCAAGTTTTTAAACATTTTTTTTCTCTAGTCCCACAGAAGAATGTTAACGAGAAATATAATACTCCCTCCCAGTACAAATAAAAATATTGACTTAGAAAAAATTGGGAGGTGGAGGAGGTCGATCTCCAGAACTCCAAAACGGGGTGGGTAATAGGAGGAAACAGTGGTCATATTTGCAGGTCCGGATCTATAAATTTTGGACCCCCTGCAACTAAATCTGCAGGGTCTCTCCCCAGAGGCCAGTAGTGTATATTTTCAACGTTAATAAGTCTTAGGGCTAGTTTTTTGCAATTTTTTTTTTCAGTTTCTTGGGCCGTCAGGCCCTGTAAGGCCGTGTCTCCCCCCCCCCCCCCCCGCACTGCGGGGTCTGCGGGTACGCAGATCAGGGCCTGCATATTTGGATTCAGGGATCATTTTAAAAAAACGACATTTTATACAACATTTTACAGAAACGACTGATACAATCGATATTGATAGTGTTGTTAAAGAATTTCCGTTGATGAAAAGTAGAAAATTAAAATTTTAGGTTAAGAAGAAGAAATTCTTACAAGTATAAAAAATGTACCGATCAGGTAATTTATAATCATATTTTTTCTTCTTCTTTTCAATAAATGGTTTAAGAAATACTACAGTGCCCGCCAATAATAAAATCACTGGATTATAAAATCAGCCGCTTTATAGAATCAAATCTGGAAGAACAGAATCATTTCTATATCAAAACATAATAAGGGTGATTTTATTAAGGGTTTATCCCTTAATAAAATCATCCTCGCCGTTTTATAAAATCAAACTTTTGGAGAGCATATGTTAATTCTTCTCTGCATAGAACCAGGATTTCATTTTTTTCTTTCAGGGATTTAAAACATTGCAGCACTAATAAAATAACAAATTCCACATAAACAAAAACGAAAAAATAAGGTAAAGGTTGTACGTTTTTTTTTCTTGGGGAATTGAATGAAAAAAAAAAGAAGAGTGAAGCAGTCTCAATTGTTTCAGAGCCAGATATTTAGTTGGCGCAGCATGTTTCCACTTTGCGGAACTGTTTCGACATGCGGCCCTGCTCACTGAACACTGAGTCAATCAGTTCGTACTCATTCAGCTATCTACAGTAAAGCCCTCGATCCGTCTCTTAAGTGGCGACACGCTCCAGCGTCCGCCATTTTGTGTCGTTCCGCAACTTTCTCCCTATCTGAATAGTAGAAAAATACAGAGTTTTACTCATGGAAAAGTATATTTTTATCAACGAATGTTTACAGATTTTGAATCGTAACTTATGTAACTGATAATATACATACAAAAATGTTGAATTTTACCTTAGTAAAATATTTTTTTTGTTATTAAACCAAATGTTAGTAAAAAGGTGTTTTGAAGAAATTTTCGACCATTTTTAAGTAATTTCTTTTTTTCTCCCCATATAGACCTTCTGGGTTACAAATTACTTGAAGTGTTTTAAATATGCGTTTTATTATTAGAAAGTTGGTGTAGTAGAACCAGGGTCGGTTACAGAAAAATCTCTCGGAGGGGACCCGGGAATTGAACAGCACCTCCTCCTTCCCCCTTCCACATACGATGTTTCATAACAAAGTTTTCATTACTTTATTTTAAAATGTCTTTTTTAAAATTTTTTTAGGATCCCTTAAACTAATGATCCATTTCTTAGTACATACATATTATGTACCAAAATATTTTGAATGTGGACATAAAACATCTTTAACGTTTCAAGCCAATTAAATACTAAACCATAATAATGTTACCTAAATGCTATACAATTAGCGGTTTTAATTTTATTAACAATGTCGTAATGATTATAACACGAGGGCAAGGTTATTCAATAAAAAAAATATACCCATAGCCAGGGCCGCGCCAACTCTGATCGGCGCCGTCGTGCAAATGTCTTTTTAGCGCCTTTATGCTCTGGCGTTCGGGGAAAATATAATTAACAACTGGAAAGAGGTTTTGTAAACAAATATATAATGGAAAAAATACCTTTGTCATTTAATTTATTTAAAAAATAATGTGTGAATATTTAATTTTAAAATATGGTGTACGTTTTTACTTCATATCTCGAAATTATTTAGAGTTCAGCATCTCCTTTGATATGCTAATAATGCATTTTGGAAAAAGAAAAATGTTTGAAATATCAAAGTTAACGCCAAATAATTATATAAAATATAACGTTAATACAAAGTTAAGTGTGAGTATCTAATCTCTAAATGATAAATAATTAATAAAGCAGTTATGCCTGTCAAAATGTGACAACAGGAGCAGTGGTGCAACTAGAAAATATTTTTAGGGAGGCACATTAAAAGAAAATTCTCTTTTAAAATTTTTGAAATTTGTAGTTTTAAAAAGGCAATTTTAGATGGTCTTTGGTGGTGTTATGGGGGAAAACGGTACAAGGGGCTCCGGGGAAATTTGTTGAAGTTGAAGCATTAAAACGCGATTATAGGCCATATTTATTGACGTTAGAATAAGGGATTCTACCAGATTTTTTTTTTTTTTTTTTTTTTTTTGTAAAACAGATAGAAATCAATTCCTCCTCCCTCCGCCAATTTTTTGAAATTGAACTTCCAAAAACGCAAATGTAGACAACTTTGAAGATTTTTACGGGAAGGAGATTTTGGAGCTCCCCCCTGGGAAAAATTTTCAAAATTAAATCCCTAAAAACTTAAGCAATATTTTATGATATTAGGAGAAGAAGTTCAGATGCTAGTTCACTTAAATTTTACGTAAGTCATGTTTTAAAAACCTAAATTTTAATGATATTAAAGGAAGGCTGTTCAAAAGCCCTTGCTCGAATGTTTTCTGAAATTGAAAATTTAAAAAACGCGATTGTAAGACCATATTTGGTAACATTAGGGCAGCAATCTTTCGAAATTGAAGATCCAAAAACGCAATTTTGGGTGATTTTCGAACGCAGTTTCAAGCGATGTTGTTTGGTATTCGAGGACTTTCCCTGGAAATTTTGCGAAATTGAAGACCTGGAAACGAAATTTGAGATGCTCCGTAATGCTTTTGGCGGTGAGAGAGGGAGAGAGTCGGAGGAGTAGTATTTTGAAGACAGTCTTACTTTCAGACGAACTGGAAAAAAGAAAATTAATAAGAAAAAAGAAAAGAAATAGGGCGGAGTAGCTAAACAATTTAGCTGTACTGTGTTGAAAATTTTTAATTCAAAGATTTCTTTTGGAAAGAAACTTAAGTTTTTCCCCAACATCATTATTTTTTTTTCTTATCAAAATCACTTTGTTTTCCTAAGATGCGCTTTTTTTCTCTTCAATAATAAAGAATATTTTAGAAAAACATTCAATTCAGCATTCTGGAAGTGAATAAATTATAATACAACATATTTACTGCAAGAAACAAAATGGGGGATAGCAAATTTCCTGCGCTTCGTATGCTCAATCTCGGGAAATTATAGACGTATCGAAGTAACATTCACGGCTCCACATATGAAGAAAAATGCTCATGTATGAATAAATTAGCATCATGTATTTTCAGTGTAAAAGATTGCGCTTTTGAATCGCATGTTTGGACACAACAAAGCAATATTTTTCCTTTTAGAAAGACAGCGAAAAAGATTGCTTGTTTTAATGAGCAGTATAATTTCACCATCACTATTAGATATAATGAAAAGTTCAATTTTATTTCTTTAGTTGGAGATTTTTTCCACTCATTTGGAGCATTTTTGATTGTAGAGCTAGGCGCCTTTTTGGCTCTGGCGCCGTCGTGTCTCGAACGACCTTGCACATAGGGACGGCGCGGCCCTGCCCATAGCTTATTTGAGGTTTTAATATTATTTTATAGTATTTTAACTATAAAATATTATTTAATTAAGAAAATCATAGCTATTAAACATATAAGTTTTACTGAAAAATTCAGGACAATTTCTGTGTGGATTTCGAAGCAGTTGCTGATTGTTCTTGAATCCATGATACAGTTGAGATAACATATTCATATTACATACCGCCTTCATTAATATCATGGTTTTCTGAAGAAACTACGATATGATTTCTTTCATTTTGCATTTTTTATAAGCTGAAAAAGAAAAAGCTATTACTTCGCAAATAGCTTCCTGGATCAAAATAATTCTTTTAGGCACGCCTGCACATTTTTTGAAGAATGTTACTTATTGATTCCATCAAAGAAAAATTAGTGGACGAATCGCGATATTACGTTCCCTTGAATTCAAAACCAGCGGGCACGAACCTCCTCCCCCCCCCCCTTAAATCCACTACTGAGTAGAACAGTAGTGAGCTAAATTAATTATGTCATAAATTATTTGTGGGCAACAGTTTGAACTTATTCATGCAAAGCAGTATCATTTATATTACTAATGTGTGTAGTTTTCTTTCTTTCCTTTTTTTTAACAACACTTTCTTGTTTCTCATGACGATTTTACATTAAAAATGCCTTTCATTTAAACCTGATATTTAAGTATACTACTAGTTCTTAAAAATTCAACGAACTGATGATAAAATGTAACCAGTTTTAAATCAATATTTAAAAAAAATAATAATTGAAGTATTTGATACCAATAGGAATTCAAATAAAAGAGTGCAGATTACATCTGTGACGAACTGTTATAAATAGTAATAATGAATTTGTAAATTAACAGATACTGTGATAAATCATATATAAATATATATATATATATATATATATATATATATATATATATATATATATATATATATATATATATATATATATATATATACATGATAGTACATATATAGCACTGAGTTTCCTACCAAATAATGAATTCGAAAAGGAACAACTGTTGGCCATCTTTTATGATGTCAGGAGAAGAAACGGTGCTAGGAACTTTCCCCCGGAAAGTTTTCAAACTTGAAGTTCCTACAACGGGGTTTTTGACAATTTTCCGTCATCAGACCTTTGGGGGGCATCCCCCCAGGAAATTGTTCGAAATTGATGGCTTAAAAACGCGATTGTTTTCCTTCTTGGATTAGCATTAAGGGAAGGGATAGAGATTCAGGATTCTCCCTCAAAACTTCGATATTGAAGTTCCAAAAACGCAAATTTAGACAATCGTCAATGATGCCAGGTTAAAGGAAACTCAGGTTCTCTCCCCCGAAAATTTTCGGGATTGGAGTCCTAAAAACGAAACTGTAATCCATTTTCAATGACATAGGCAAAGGTACAAAACTCCCTCACGGAAATGTGTCGATATGGAAATTCCAAATTCGAAATTTTAGGCACTTTTTCGTGATGTTAAATAGAGGAGAGGTTCTGTACGCACTTTTGTTTACGGTTTGGGAAAGGATGAGATTCAAGGAATCTCCTCCAGCTATTTGTCGAAAAACCCTAAAAGCTTAAAAATTGAGATCATTGCGGAAAGGAGGTTTGTGGACTCTTACCAGAAAACTTTTGGAATTAAGATTCTAAAAACGCATGTGTAGCCTACCCCCCCCCCCCCCCTCTTCTCTGAATTCATTGCAACGATTGAGCTAAGTATTTTCTTATCCTTTGTAGTAGCATTTTTCACTTTCTGAGAAACGTGCTACTGACAGAATCAAAACTGGAACTGAACCAAACTGGAAGCCAAAAAATGTCACTTTTGACTAGCCCCCGATTCATTGATTCATTTCGACGAGTTTGTCGAGATGTCTGTATGTGTTTACATGCGCATGCATTTATCTCGCATAAAACAAAAACTTAGAAATTAGAACGGCAGAAGATCAAAATTTCGTATGTAGGTCCCGCACAACATTTAGTTTTGCACATTTATTTTTGGTTGCAATTATTGTAAGGGAAAGAAAGAATTGTCTGAAGTTACAAAAATATTTCTTCGAAAAATCTTTTTTAGGTTTGATACCGTAGACACCTTTTGTGCCTCTCCAAATCTTCAAATTAATTTAGTTAAAACTTGCGTGCATTTCATCCACCAGCATTTTTTGCATCAAGGAAAATAAGCTTCTTTATGAAAATTTTTTCTGGAAATATCGTTTCTCATTTACATTTCAAGTATGAACATTACCCGCTACTTATCCTCATATATATAACTAGAGGACCCGACAGACGTTGTTCTGTTCAAACATTGTAAATTGGAAACTTAAAAAAAAAAACACTATCAAGTGTTTGAACCGTTTTATTGAAAAAAAAAAAGAAAAAAGGAAATGTTTTAAGCTGCTTGGTTTCAGAATGCGTACATTTATTACAACTTGATTTATCTAATGCCCACTGGGCAGTTGTGTTATTAACTATTTTTTCTCCCGTATTTGATGGTTTGTTCCTTCAACCATTCTCAAAGGATAAGAAGCGTCCTCAGATATTAAGTGTAAAAAACTAACTACCCATCTAGAACAAACGGAAAATCCCGCTGCAACATCCCCCACATGAAAAAGAATAAAACAATCGAAAGGATATCGTTTAAAAAGATGATAAAGGTAAAAACAGTTCTCTGAATAAGGCGAAAATCACTCCCCCCCCTCCCAATGTAAAATAAACACATTCTTCAATCAAAGTGACGAAACAATCTTCAAAAACGAAAAACAATTCTTTGCAATTCGAAATATTTCGCCAAATAAACAAAAAATACAATAAATTACATTAACAGTAGCTTTAAAATGTAAACAAATGATTACGCAACTCTATTGTTTAAAGCTAAAGTCGCCAAGCCACCACGTCACTGTAATCCAGCGGATCAGTGAGCGAAGCTAACTCCGACCAATTAGTGGTTCGATCTTTTGAACGAAAACTTTTAAAACTTCAAATATTGCCTAATTTGTTCTTTCTACCAAAGATAAAGATCTTCCACTGCACTGATATCTACCCTGTTGTAATTTATATGAACGAAAATAAAATTTGTTTCGTCTTTAAATTCCACCATTTTTTCCTTCAATAATATACTGATTAATTAGATAATCCTTAAAGTATTACTGACATTGGTACCAAAACTCAGATGGATTTCAGCCGAGAAACAAATGTTGCTAGGTACGGTACTTTCTGATCATTTGGTTAGGAAAACCTAAAACACCGATCCAATCACATGGTTCAAGTACGATGACAGAATACACGTTTTGGGTGAACTTTACTTAACCAGTATTTTACTTTAAAATATATCTCTGGACCTAAAATCGTTGCTTTCAAGAAATGAAGGCTTCACTCTCTCTCTCTCTCTCTACGTTTTATCTATTCTCAATTGACACATATCACAGTTGGAAATTTCATTACAAAAAGCAGAACTGGCTTTCTTATTGTCCTTTGGCAACGGGTTAAATATTTATTTCAGTTCTCGCTCAACAACAGATTAAAATACATATTGATCATTTGGGAGATATAGCCATCCAATGTTGAAATTAATTAATTACTTAGCAAAAACGTTTCCGATTCGATCCATCGCGCTTCGAAACCATGCTTGCCACAACTTAATTACACACAAAAAAAATGATCAAATTCGGTCCAGCCGTTTGAAAGCCTTATGGTGACAAACGTCCGCACAGAAGATTTTTATATATTAAGATAGCCAATGATTGAGTAACGCTCCTGACGTCATCAACAATGAAACTCGCGCCACGGCATGATAATTTGATGATATGTTTTGGTAATGTTCGACATGCAGGGAAAAGCTTTATTGTAACAAGGCTGAACTCAATCCGGTAACTCAACTGTTTTACTGGTAAGACTGTCATTTCAGAGGAATGAAGAAACGAAAAAGTGATCAACAATGAACGCGATCTACTGGAGCTTAGGAATCATCCACTGAAGTTGGGGTTAAAATTTCAACCATCAAAATATCATCAAACAGGCAATAGGGTTGTTTCCATCAGTCAAAAGTACTATTTTTAGTCACTGAAGGTGATAAAATGAACAAAAAAAAAGAATAATTTGAATTTTTGGCATCTTGAATTCAAATTATGTTTTTCGCAATCACGAGCGTGTGTGTATGTATGCGCGTGTGTGTGTGTTTGTGTAGGCGCATGTGTGTGGGTGCGTGCGTGTGTGTGTATATATAGATGTGTGTGCATGTTGTGTACGCGTGTGCTGTGTGGCGCGTGTATGTGTGTAGGCGTTCGTGTGTGCGTGTGTATGTATGCATGTTATGTATGCAGTGCTGTGTGTGTAGGCGTTCGTGTGTGTGTATGTGTGTGTGTGTGTGTGTAAGTGTGTGAGTTTGTATGCGCGTGTGGGTATGCGTGTGTGTGTAGGATATGGACGCAACCTGGAGACGGTTTTCGCTAGAGGAGCAGCATCGTGAGAAGCCGGTCGACGGTGGTGCTGGCAGAAGGTGCTGGTGGGAAAATAAAATGATAGCACGCCAAAACAGTTAAATGAAAACAATAAGCAATCGTGATTTCTCAAAAAAAAAAAAACATTGAAGGAGGAAAATCTTTTACTTTCAAAACGTTTAACTTATAATTATTTTTTTTAAATGTCCAATTTTTCAAACAAGGCGTGTTCTTTATGACGTCACGAGTGATGAACTTTCGCACGTACTCCTCTGACGCGCTGAATGCTGACGCTTGCTGTATACCGCGTTTTGGAATTATAATAATTCAGAAGAGAATGAAATATTACGCTTTACACTTGCTGTCAACCATATTGTTGCCATTACATGAGAGTAAAGAAGCGAATTAAATATTGAGCTCAGCGCTAATGGCATCAGTGAATGGCATTTCACATGTGATGTCACGTGCAGAAATGTAAAAAATAAAATTGAATTTGCGCACCGATTAAAATATTTTTTTTAATATTAAACTTATTCAAATTATTTTTAAAAATGATCAGATCCTATGTTTTAAGCATGCTCTTTCAGAAAAAAATACTTTTATAAAATTCGGAAACGATGCCATTGCTTCGTTTGAATGTAGAAGCAATTTTCACCCGTCATATCTTGACGGGCGATTGTCTGATTGTATTTATATATTGGCAATTTAAAAAAAAATTAAAGGGACAATTCCACGGGTAACTGACTGACATTCACACAGCAAAACGAAAAGTATTTTGAAGCATAAACCATAAAATATTAATTTTTAAAAGTATATTTTCGCCTTGCTTATTGTACTTTTTAAGCTGGATTTCATGGTATATATGAATTTCAAAAATAGATATTGAGTGATTTTAGAAAAATTGTTAAAAGCATGGTAACTGACTGACATGAATGCAATCTGTGTGAAAAGTAATACTGATTCAATAAGAGATTTTTCGAAAAGTAAAAGGAATTTTTATTAAATTCAGATCAGGATCAAAGAACAAGAAATAAACTTTCGGCCTATGGCATTTGAGTTGGAAAATATTGCTACAATAAAGAACTACAGAAATTAGAACGGCTTGGTAACTGACTGACATCCCGGTAACTGACTGACATTTCTGAAATTTTCTAAATATACTAATGCAAATGTCAAAATTAAGCAGCAAAACTTATAAATAAGTTTACAGAAAAGCTAAGCAATGAAAATACATTTGTTAAATTTAATATAGGGAACGCCGGTTAATTGAATTAGTGGTTCATTGAATCAACGGCTTTGAATCAAATTGTCAAAAACAGAACAAATTCCAGCTTTATTGAATTTGCCGCTTTATTGAATCAGCCGCTTTATGGAATCAAAACTGTGTAGAAACAAGCGTGATTCATATAAGCGGCGGCTACTGTTTTGCTAAAATAAATGTTTGCATTATTTATGACAAGTTGGTAACTGACTGAAATATTGGCTACAGACTGATATTAAAAACATGCAATGCAAAATATCCATTTAAAAAATATATCTTTTCCTAGTTTATTGATTTCTTGAAGCTGAATTTAATGGTATAATTGAATTTTTAAACTGCATTTTAGATCATAAAAAAAAATTAATTTGAATTTTGACATCTTGAATTCAAATTATGTTTTTCGCAATCACGAGTGTGTGTATGTAGGCGTGTGTGTTTGTGTGTGGGGGTATGTGTTTGTGTGTACGGGTTATGTGTATGTGTGTAGGCATGTGTGTTTGTGTCTGTGGGGGGGGGTGTATGTAGGCATATGTGTTTGTGTCTGTGTGCAAGCATGAATGTGTGGGTAATTGTGTGTATGTGTGTGTGTATGTTTTTGTGTGTGTATGTGTGGATGTCTGTATGCGTGTGTGTATGTGTTTGTATGTGTGTATGTGTTTGTGTACGTGTATGTGTGTGTAGGTGTGTGTATGTGTTTGTGTGTGTGTATAGTTGTGTATGTATGCGCGTGTGTGTAGGACATGGATGCAACCTGGAGACGGCTTTCGCTAGAGGTGCAGCATCGTGAGGAGCCCGTCGACGGTGATGGTGCGGAGGGTGGCGGTGGGAAAAATCAAAGGAACGCCAAAAACAGTCAAGTGAGAACAATAAGCAATCGTGATTGCTCAAAAATGTTAAAAGCGTGGTGACTGACATGAATGCAACCTGCTGAAAGCAAAAGGAATTATTCATAAATTTAAATTGGGGTCAAGGAATAATGAATAACCTTTTAGCATATGGCATTTGATTTCAAAAATATTACTAAAATAACAAAATTACAGTAATTAGAACACCCTGGTGAGCTAACTGACTGTCATTTCTAGATTTCCTATATATCTTAATATAAAAAATTCAGAATAATGCAGTAAAACAAACAAGTAAGTGTACACAAAAGCAGAGCTTCCTTTGCCATTAGGGCTAGACCAGGGGTCCCTCAGCAAATGAGAACCCCCAAAATAATTAGACCATATAGACAATTACTACAAAATATAGTTTTAATATGCTAATTATGATATTTAAAAGCAAGGGCGATACGAAACGTATATAAATATTGATTTTTAACATCAAAATAGCAATTTTGTGCTACCTAGTATTTTGTTCAAATAGTCTACACCCTTAGTGTACCCTAGCTGTAATATATGAAATAACAGAAACTGTAGGCGCTTGCAACTCTGCAGCACTTCCTTCGATATATTTTTTTTTTTTAGCATCTGTAAATGTGTTTGACCGAATGTCTAACAGCCTTAAAATTTTTAAATAAAACTCTACACAAATGAAAAGCAATTAAAATATTTCCTTCTATCGGATAACCTCTTTTCCCTCATAGTTTTTTTTCCTCTTTTTTTTTTTTTTTTTTGGCTAGAGGATTTGAAAATCTCCTTTTTTTTCCTTCGGTATTTTAAAATGGATCACATCTTTGTAAAATTATTGAGCTCTAAAACGTAAACTATTTCTATTTCCTCTACATCATCTTAGCCACTTATATGTTAGTGATGTAAAATACCCGGGTATTTATTTTAAGGGGTAAATACCCAGGGTATATACCCGGGTAAATACCCAAAATAGGTATTTACCCTGGTATTTATTTCAAAAATTTATATTTAACTAAAATACTTTTCTGTATGTATTCCACTATGTATATAACCAACCATATACAAAACAATACATTTTTTGCCCAAAATTGTATTTTGATTACATATTTAAAGAATTATTGTGTGAAACAACTTAGCAATCTAATATGATTTTCACATTAAATGTACTGGAAATGCCCAATCAATGTTGATAGCCAAATTTCAGATACAAAAAGCCATTCTAAAAAAGTAAAAAGCTTAACTAGTTACAAAAAAAAAAAAAAAATTAAGGTCCTAGTCTTTCCAGTAATATGTCCCTGCATGACACAAAATGTAACGAAATGTCGCCTTAATTTATTATTACCATTTGTTTACCTAAATATTTTGCAGAAATATTCTCCTAACCTAGTTCAAGTGTCCAGGCGTATTCTGCATCTCATTTTTTCATTAAGCCTTGGATTTCATTAAGCCTTTAATTTAAAAAATTATAATAGATAAATTTTTATCATTTTTTAATCTGTCAATTTACGGTTTATGTTTTAAAAAGAAAATCATCATCTTTTGATACCACCTTTTTTTTTTTTTTGCAAAATGTGCAATTACTAGGGGATTTACCCTGCCTTCGGATAAATACCCAAAAGAATATTTACCTTCCCACCCTACATCACTAATTGCGTGCATTAAAAATAGTTTGAATAAATTTTCATCATGAAGTACCGAGGAGCAAATGCAAATGAGTAAGACAACAGAGAACAATATTTTGATTTTTTTTTTTTTTTGCTTATTAATGTGAAAATTATTTCTATATTTGCCACGTTATCACTAAAACAGCAATAAAATAAATAAATAACACCATAGTCTTAATAACTTCTCAGTTTATTCTTCCAAACATCCCTCATGCTTCCTTTTTTTTTTTTTTTCATTTTGGATATGACTAACCTAGATTGTGATTTTGAAATCCTGAAGTTTATCATTGAATTGCTTATACTTCTCCAATTATGAAATTGAAAAGAAAGATTCTTTGGTTCACCCGATATGTTTCTTTCATAATTTCATCAAGTCTTTCAATCAAAAATATCATAAACTGTGTAATACATATGTATGTATCAGTTTTACCAATTTTTTCATATCTCGATATTTTTAAAAAATCCCATTCACTTTTTGCATTTTTTTGTAAAATGCCCAGTTTTTGGGTATTTACCCAGGCCTTGGGTAAATACCCGGGTAAATACCCAAAAAATATTTACCTACCCACTGGGTATTTACCCGATCCACATCACTACATATGATTGAAGAAGTCCTTTTTTCAAAAATTTCACCTCAGCCTTTCCCCCATTATCATCTATCACTCTTACTACAAAATATTGTAGATCACAAGAAACTCATATTTCTGAATTTATTTTCCACCATATGAAAGTTGTGATATAGTAAATTTCCCTTTTGGCTGTACTGACTGTAAAATGCTTTTCTCTTCTGTTTTGAATTGACGTACTTTTCGAATATTAGGCAATTATTTTCGAAATTCCGGCCCAAGCACTACTGAATTGTGTAAGAATGAACGAACAATGAACAAAACCAATAAAATATGTTATAGTTCTAAAAAAAATTTAAGTATTGGGTTGTTTGATGTCACTAAAAGGCTAAAAAAAAAAATCTGTTTTCAGGAGTATTAAAATAAATACATTGCAGCTATTTTAAAGTTAAACGTCAGTCTACAATTGACTTGTCAGTCAGTTACCGAGGAATTTTCGGTGTTCCGGTTGTAAACTTCCACAGCATTTAAATACTCCTGATGCAGGCAGAGAATATGAATTTTAGAATTATTTCCACCGATAATTCTTATGCTGAGGGGGAAAAGTGGATTTTTTTTGGTAACTGACTGATATTCATAAACAGATTTTAAGATTGTTTCTGAACGAAACACTATAAAGACATTTTTTGGTGTAAACTTCCGGTATAAAACTATATTATAAGCATAACAAAATACACTAGCATTTTTTCCTTTTAGTTAGAATTTTTTATAGGAAAAAAGTTGATTACCAAATTTTCCTCAAAAAATCCGGAAAGGACATAGAAATATATTACACCTTATTTCCAACACAAAATTTAACTTGATGCACTTTAAAAATATATATTTCAAGCTTTAAAATGATTTACAATACTTATAGTTATGTTAATATTGAAGTTTTGGTGCTCAGGTTGACATTTTCTCAGAATTGTCCAAATATTATTTAGCACAATTTGTGGTGCTGCCATCTAGTGCTGACAACGAATATTAATAAAAATATTCTTGATTCTTTACACGCTTTTACTTGTCAAATGCCACTAATATGTCCCGTGTTCGTCATTTTAAAATTTATTTTGGTTGGGGAAGGGGGGGTGGAGGGGAGGCAAGGCGTACAGTCAATGCAAATTTTACCGCAAAACTGCAAAACGCACGCCCATTAAATTAAAAAATTATTAATTTTTCAATGCAAAAGAGGGAGCGGGAGCCTCTCCCTTACGCCCCTAAAAGAAGTTACTGGACGTAATCAAAAGAAACGTTCTATGGGGATTGTGGTTGAATTTCTGGGGGGGGGGGACAGTTAGTCTTAGTCGTTTTTGTCAGAAAACATTCATTTTTGCTCTTGAGGGTGGCGGTACATTATTTTTACTCTTGGGGGGCGGGGGGGGCAGATATATCCCCATCCCCTCAGTCTCTCCTTCCTTTGGGTACGACACTCACCATTTTCAGTGCTGGATTTACTTTAAAAAGCCTATTAACTTACTTAAAGCCCTTACTTAAATAGCCTATAGCTTAGTTGCTCCAACTTCCAAAAAATTGCAGGGTTTCGTCCCTAAAAAATGAAAAGTACTTTTAAAAAATATAGTTTGTTTTCAAATACTTAGAAACCTTGAAACTTAAGAAAAATGAAGTTACAAGCCTTGATTTTTAAAATTATGAATGAGGTGGAAGGAATGCCTAAATGGGCCGAGTAAAGCTCCTCCTGCATCAATAATAAAAATCATGGTTGTCACATTTCTGTATATCCGTGAAAAATAAATAATCACTAGGATGCGGTAATAAAGATCTGGTTATTCTGGCAAATTAGCACCCCGAATGCTCATCATGAAGATTAAATTTATAGTGCAAAGATTCTTGTATTTAGATGAAGTTTTGCTTTTTTAACTCATCAATATTGATGTTTCTCCTGGAAAAAAACGTAATTTTACTCCTTTTTAAAGTAATCTCCGCCTAAGTCAAGTCCTGAATAGGCTCAAACGATTTGTGACCATGGCGAAGAAAATTTGTCCTTTTAATAAATATTAAAATAGCGAGCTAAAATTATTCTCGTTGTCCAGCTTATCTGAAAAATCAGAGTACAATGAACTTTTCTTTTTTAAACTTGAAATAGATATTTTTTACAATGTAGAACGAAGCTATACTATCAAGTATTAATATGTTAGAGACTGGAAAGGTCAAATGCTTTAAATAATTTTAACTGCTGTACAGTCCTTGAAAATCAAAGTGTGAAGTTTTAATTTGATTTATTTAAATAAAATAAAATTTTCAGGGCGAACTTTATTTGAAAAATTCCGTTTCCTCAACTGGTTTCAATCAGGCTTAAATTTAAAATATGTTGATACTGGCAAATACGATTGTAGTACAATAGTAAAGCTAGCGGCAAAATTGCCGTGACCAGGATTCGAACCTGGGTTATTGCGGCCACAACGCAATGTACTAACCACTATACGATCACGGCTACATTCAGAGTGGTGAAATTTTGACATAAATAAAAACATTGCTCTCAAACTACTACATTTCCTTATAAAGCGCCATTATTTATTTTTCTAGTTTTGTTATAAAATTTGTTTTAGCTTTCCCCCGTCCCAATAAAAGTTTTTTTTTTTTTAAACTTAACATAGTTACCAATTTTAGTTTTTATTTGCGCAAGATAACAATTAAGGAAAAAAAAATCGTAAATTACGTTTGTTTACATTTTTTATTGCTTTATAAACATGGCGGCAACTTTGTATAGAAATTATATTAAGTTGTGCGAAAAATGGGGTGTGAATTCAAGTCGAAAAGGTAGAGATCTTGGTGAATTTATCCGAAAACAAGTATCAAAAGAGTTTTCGCAAGGTGAAATTTCAAAGATACCAAATATAAAAGAATGTCAACAAAAATATGAAAGTCTTAATAGGCTGTTGTGTAATCACTATGCAAAGAAATTCAAGCGTTCAAAACGAGTTACAGCAAGTGGATTAACGTTTGAACAATGTCAAGAATTATTATCCAATGAAAGTCTGCAAAAAATGAAAGAACAAGAGCTTGGATTTTGGGACAAAATTAGACTAAATTTTTTTTCGAAGCCACCTTCATAGGCTTGAAAATTCGCAGAGCAAGTATTGAGCTAGTTTCGCATTTTTCAAATCTTTACCGAATGCTAATTCATGTAGAAAGTCTTGCCGTATATTCTAGAGAGTTAAGTATTTGTAATTTGCATTAAAAAAAGCTGATATTTTGATTGCCATATTATTAGTAGTCCTTTTATTAAAAACATAATGATCCACTTAAAAAACAGTATAAAATTGATGCCAGAGTGGTTTTTAAGGGGTTTTATTAAAACAGACTGAATTTTTTTGAATTTGAGAATAGTTATTTTTAATTTTTATTCAGATAAGTATTTTGCTGAATATTTCTTATAAATATCTTTTCAGCCTGTAAGGTAAACACACCAGTAGTAACCACTTCAAGGTTATTTATATGCATTGAAGAAAGAAATGAATAATAATAATGTGATTAATATATATTGGTACTTAATGTAACTATCACACTGAATCAATTTAATTCATCAATTATTTGAATTTAAAGATGTAAATTCTTCAGATGGGAGAATGTCAGATGGCCACTACTGAAATTTTCACATTTTGGAGTGGCCACTACTGGATCAAATTTGAGGTTTGGGGAAAAAAAAAAGGATAAGAAATTAAACAAATTGAAATTCTTGCATTTTTAGAAAATAGGACGATCTAGGAAGAGTTGAACAATAATACGCTCATTGAGTTTCAAGAGAGGTAATTAATATTATAGACCCACAGTTTGTACTTCACTGTGGCCACTACTAGTGCGTTTTAAACCTTGAAGTAGACACTACTGGTGTGTTTACCTTAATTTCTTAATTCTGTCTGTAACGTTTTTTTTATTGAACAAAGAAAGAAAAATATAAGCTATTGACAAAGTATCATAAATCATTTTTTTGAGCAATCACATTGCTTCTCATTTGACTGTTTTGAATTCCTATGATTTTATTTTCCCCCCCACCTCTTTCTGCAGCACCAACGTCGACCGGCCTCTCGATGCTGCTCCTCTAGCAAGCAAGGTCTCCAGATTGCATTCATATCCTACACTCACACGCATACACACATGCACATACACGCTCAAACACGCATACACACATGCACATACACGCTCAAACACGCATACACACATGCACATACACACACAAACAAACACCCCTACACACATACACATATCCACACACTCATGCTTGCACACAGACACACACACACTCGGGATTGCGAAAAACATGATTTGAATTCCAGTTGTCAAAATTCAAATTATTGTTATTAGTTTTTTTTAATATCTTTTTCATTTTGCAAAACTTTTTACTTTAAATTATAATCTCTTAACAAGTTATTTAACATAGCAGACGTAATCACTTCTAAGTGAAGGGTCAATCAGGGAAAACAGTTTTGGTAATCTATCAATAAGTTAAGTTTACAAAGATGAATATTCTTAAGAATCACTCAATTTTTTGACAAAATATTTAAAGTAAATAGTTTGCATGTCTTTTGAATTTTTGTAATTAAAAAGAGTTTAAATCTGTGCATGGAATGATTTATGTACCTGCAAATCTTTTACTAATTTTGACGTAAAAACTAAATTTTAAAATATGACTTGTCTAGAATGAAATGAAACAAAAATGATTATAATTTCAATTAGCCTGATTTATTTTATTCAATGAAAATTTTCATTTATATAGTTAAACTTAAGTTACTGATCATTTTTATCAAGCTCACTCTTTTTTCATTACTAATGTCTGCATTAAACTTTAGAAAAATAATTAATTTTGCAAATCTAAAAAATAGTTGAGGGTTGATTTTTTAAGCTAGATCTATTATTATTATTTTGCAGGTTAAAATTAATTTTCTTCTGCAAACAGAGTTGTGTCTACATACAGGGGCATGCAGAAATTTTGGGGCCCTCCACAAATGACCAAGGGTCTGGCCAGAGGAAATGTAGGTCCTTTTAAGGACCCTTCACAAAACTATAATTAGTCAAAAAGGACCCTTCTCAAAATTCTGATTATAACCAAAAGGACCCTTTACAAAATCTCGATTGACCAAATCCGACATTTCACGGGATCATTTTTTAATAAATGAGTACGCAAACCAAAAATCTAATCTATATTGATGGATAACTTTTGGTTTACATTTTGGAATTTCACAAAAAGATTTTATTTTTCACAATATTTTTTTTAAATTTACGAAAATAGGATCCTGTGAAAAATCCTGGACAGACCCCTGATGACTTTCACAGGGCCCCTCTGTATTGTGTACCCCTACGTCCCTACATATATTTCACCCCTCATTTTAAAAATCTCGGGGCCCCTCTCAGGCTCGGGCCTGGGCCAACAGGTGTCCCTTCTCTCCCCTTTTGCACACCCCTGTCTACATAGAATATTAAAATATCTGAATAAAACCCCCGACCTAGTTTAAGACTCTAGACGAAGAATTCCTTATAGTAGCCATTGGCTACCAGAGTCAGAAAAAATGTAGCCATTTTTTAAAAAATATCTATTTAATACAAAATATAAATAACCTTAGGAAACAACCTGGTGGTGTATTTCATGTATTTCTGCTTTAGCCCTGGATATAGGGCAGTAACTTAACGAAAATACCATGCCTTGCCTGCAATAATCGAGTTGAGCTGAACCATTGCTTCGGTCACTCGTCTGGTCTGTGTTAATTCTATGTTAGCTACGAGTTTGTTTGGCACTCTTGGCTTCTATAAGAGATTTTCCACCTCCAGCTCAGTCACTTCCTGTGCCGGGCTGATGAGTGCTAATAAGCACGAAACTGCAGTCCTCGGCTGGAACGACTGAGCTGGTGGTGTATTTCATGTAACCTTAGGAGACTTTGCTTTAAATTTTGTTGCCAAGGTTGAGTTGACAAGTGCTCTGAATGTTTCAGGATTGGAAGCGTGATATCGTTTCATGAAATACAATATGATTTTTAACAAACAAAGAAACACAGCTTTGCCACCACTTTTGGCACCTAAAACTTCATTCTTTGTTAGCCATTTTCAATGAAATGTTCGCTCATTGGCGACCCCGCTAAACCTACCTGGCTGAGGTTTTTTTTAAAAAACCAGGTGTCTTAAAACCCCGAGTCATTCATTTTTTGTGTTTTTATTTAGAGCTGTGGAGTCGGAGTCAGGCAGATTTTGGGGCCAAGAAGTCAAAAGTCTAAAACAAAGCTATGAAATGTCAAAGTCAAAAACTCTAAAATTGTCGGTGTTACTAATGTACTCTCTGATTCTACAGCCCTGCTTTAAATGCCAAAAAGCTCAATATGTACAGCAGCCAAAGCTCTGGCCAGTAGTTTGTCGAAGCTTCGGTGCTCGGTGCTTCAGCTGAACTGCGTTTTGTGCCATCACTATACTTCAAAATTTTAAAATACCGTGCTTTCAAATCAGGTGCGAAAGAAAAGGGTGGAATAGGTGACAGTTGCAGATATATGCTACTAGCTTACGTTTGAAGACCTCAATGATAGCAAAGTCAGTTGATCACATGACAGCTAATGACATCAACGGTTACTAACCTGTCGTTCACCAATCAATGCTTCATCGAAGGCTTTTGATTGATCACCAGTTACTTGTGCAGACAATGGTGCAGACGAATGACACGCAGGTGAAAAATACTTATTATTGGTCAAAAATGTCCCGTCGTTCAATCAACCAGTTTAACTTGCGGTCAATTTGTAGATCAATCGGTGAGGCTCATAGAGCGACATCAGTAGCAACCAGTTAACAAGTAGATCACATAGAACACTGGTCAGTAACCGGTTGAGGCTGTTTCGAACGTAACCTTAAAAAAAAGGATGGGAGGGGGGACACTTGTGTCAAAATTTAGAGAAGTAGAGGAACATTTGTATCAAAACTAAAATTCGGAGAAACTGTTAGCCTTGAACCACACCATGGCTTGATTCTTCAAAATAAATTTACATTCGTTTAAGATTGGTTTCGACATTATCAATTGAGGCAGTGAGAAGAAAAGGGATGTAAGTGGCTATTTTCAAGTTTTGTGTAAAATGAGTTTAAAGATAACATCCTTTCATTGAGTTTTTCTTCTAAATCATGCTGTATAGCAGCAACCACCAGAGCTACTAGTACCATCTCTTCCCCCAAGGTAGAACAGAGGTTCACCTACCATGTGTCAGGGTTGGCAAAAACCCGGGGTTTTTTGGGATTTTTTTTAAATAAAACCCAACTAAAGCTGGGTTTTTTAAAAAGAAATTTGGGCGGGGGGAGGGGGGGTTGTCTTTTTTTATGGAAAATGTCGGGTACTAGTAGCATATTGTAGCGTAAGTGTATGGACAAAGTGCAAAAATTGTTACCAACAGTTAAGGCAAAGTTACTTCTTGAGTGATAAAATCTATTGTTCGTTTTTAGTTTGTTTTTTTTTTTTTTTTTTTTGCATTTTACTTTATTGTATTTCATTTTGTTATGCAAAACTACTGTAGTATCTCAAGTAGTTTAAATCCTTTTTTACTGAATTCCAGCTTAATCAAGACATTTCTTTGAATTTTATGTTGCCTGTTTTTCTATTTCTATGTACAGAGTAAGAAATATTAAACTTTTTGGTAAGATAATGAAAATACTGTACATCCTGTTCTGTTTTCTATCGACCGTTTGAAAAATCTGTTAATTTCTAAAAAATATACCTTGTTTATTCAAGAATTGTGATATGTTGGTTTGCAGAAAATAATTCACATGAAAGCTTTTTAGCTAGAGTAGTTTTCTTTGTACAATCTACAAATATTGAGAAAATCAGACGTGACAGGACTTAGTCAAGATAGTTTGATTTATTTATTTACCAGTTAAAGAAAAAAGTTTTATACATTTATTTAAAATCTTTAAAGTATTTTTTTAATGCCGTTAAGAGTTATAAGAAATACTATTTAAAGTTCAAAATTCATTTTTTATGTGCATTGTCTGTGGTGAAGAACAAATAAAAAAGAAGTTTAAATTGAGAAAATATTTAAATTAATTTTTTTTTAAACTTCTCGGAAAATTTAAAAAAAAACTCAAAAGTAAGCTAAATAATGCTTTTTTTTAAATGAGTTTTTTCAAAAAAACCCGTTGGGTCCAACCCAATTGGGTCCAATCCGGTGTTGGTTACCTCCAAATTTTTAAATTTGCCACTTACATCCCTTTGCTTCTCACTGCCTCAATTCATCTTTTCGTGGGCCTTCATTATTTTCTGCTGTTGAATAATTTACCCGTTGTTATCTTTAAAATCATTTGCTGCATCACTCTATTTGTGTCCAAACCGGTGACTTCTTTGCAACTGTTTTTTTTTTTTTTAATGATGCTTCTATTTTTAGAACTAATTGTAAAATGTTAAAGACAAGAAAGTGCCAATGTCATACTTTAAGTCAGGGTGATACATTCACACAGGGCGATAGAAGGAGGGGGAAAATGAACAAGACAAGATTAACTAGTATGTTGTGGCCATCACGAAACTTTCTTCTATATTTTTCTTCTTTTTTTCTGATCCCTCCCCATGCTTGACGAGGAAGCAATATTCCCAACAAAAACAAAATTACACATGCAAAAACTTGGCGACCATCCCAATGTCTGAATTATTACAAAAGCAAAGCAAAGAGCGAAAATTGAAAGTTATTTAAGAAGCCTTGCTTGAATTAATTACAAATATTTTATTTGTTAACAAACATAAGATGGCAACAGTTAAAAATTTTAAATCATTGAGATAATATGTCCTATCATTTCCATACAATTCGCAACTCCAACGAACTATAGGGGGCACTGAAGTCACTGTCTAATGGCGGAATTGAAAACTAAAACAAACGCACATGGTAACGAAGAAAATGCTAAAAGTGTTGTGATTTTTGTTCGTACGTATGATTTTTTCGCTTTATTCTTTTTAAATTAATTTTCAAAGTCTTGTGGATATTTTGGCTCACGTAGAAAGAAATGAGAATTCAAGAAGCATTACTAAACGTCAAACATTAATGCAAAGTACGTAGTTCATAGTTCTAAGCAGCCATTTTCACCATGTTGAATTCGATATTTATCAATTCTTGATAAAACTAAATAATAATTGTGGTCTGACAAGAATAAAAATTAATGCTAGAAAATTTAATATGACATTACAAATTATTACCAAAAGAAGATGATACTTCTTTGCTTTGCTTTGGCTAGCACTTGTTTTCCATTTGTAGCTGAGTTATTTCTCTTGAATTCCCGAATCGGTTAATTTAAAAATTTTCTGTTTTGATTTTTCTAATTTCTGAGTTACGATTTAATTGTGTCATGTTATGCAAATCATCAACAAAATTCTCACGCATATATGGTGGTAGTTTTCTTTTCAGTTGATTGACCTTTATTTCCTTTCACTTATCGAATTCTGTAATCTTACTACCATTTTATTCCACTCATGATAAAAATTAAAAATGGTTTAACTAAAAACGCGAAATCTCGCCAAGGCTACTTTGCTCGCACAATACCAAAACTATATAACCCTAAACAAATTTGGCGATACCTTTCAGCTGAGAATAAAAGGAATAAAGTAAATTCTTTCTCGGTTATTCATTTTGTTCTACGATAATATATTCAAGAAAATATTTTACATACTGTCCATTCCAACTAAATGCTGCTGTAAAATATGGTAAGTTTAATTAATTTAAGATTAAAAAAAAACCCATATTCTTACGAATTCATACAAAACAATAAAATTTTTTACCTTGTATAACGTTATCCAAGTTTGTTAATCCAGTATTTTCGCTTTTACCAATTATTAAGGAAATAATGAAAACTAACATTATTTTGAGAAGCTCGAGAATACTACTAAGTGACGAATTAATTTCTGTAGCTGAAAGCAAACTAAGACACATCGATTGCGTTAATAAATACTCAGAACAAACTGCCTGTGTTTACGTCAACAGACACACGTGGAACGCTTCATTTGCAGTTTTGTAAATCACCGCAAGGTAGCGTATTCGAGCGCTGGAGTTCCGAATTAAAATCACGCGAAATACGCAGACGACAGTCTGTTACGATTTATCTTTCTTATTGTTGCATTAATAAAGCTATTTTTATTCGCAAAAAAAAAAAAAAAAAAAAAAAAAAAAAAAATCAACACCTTTTGGAGCGATTGGCGTCTAAATTGAACCAAAGCCTGTTTACATATGGATTCACATTTATTCCAAATTTCATCCAGAACGTAGCTTTACTTCTTGAGATAGGGTACTCACAATGGAAAAAGAGAACGTTCGATTGCACCACCCCCTTTTCAGCTGTTGACACCAAAATAAAATCAGCTCTTATTCCCACTAAGGGCTACTTGTCGAAAAAATTTTGTTTGATTCCGTTCGTTATTTCTTGAGATACAGCAGTCACAATTGACGACAAAAAACGTTCTATAACTCAACCCCCGTTTGAGCTATTGACACCAAAATTGAATCAGCACCTGCTCCTGTTAGGGGCAGCATGTGAACCAAATTTTGTTTGATTCCGCTAGTTACTTCCTGAGGAATAGCAAGCACGCGTAACTCAAAAAACGTCCCATTGTTCCACCCCCCTTTTAGGAATTCGCGCCAAAAACCAATGGGCACAAGTTCACATAGGGGTACATATGTGTACCAAATTTCGTTCGATTTCATGCGGTAGTTTTTGCTGTAGAGCGGCCACAAAAAACTGGTCATACACAAACGTGACACATATACACACAGACAGACAGACATTTTCCAAAAATAGTTGAAATGAACTCAGCACACCTCAAAACGTTCGAATCCTTCGAAATTCGAAAATTTGCACGAATCCAATACTTTCTTCTATATATTAGATATAGAAGAAAGTAAAAAGACAAAATAATACTATTCTGAATGCATTCTTCAGTGGTTTGTAAGATTTTTATTTTCTTCTATATCTAATATATAGAAGAAAGTATTGGATTCGTGCAAATTTTCGAATTTTGACGGATTCGAACGTTTTAAGGTGTGCTGAGTCCATTTCGACTATTTTTGGAAAATGTCTGTCTGTCTGTGTGTGTGTATGTGTGTGTGTCACGTCTGTGTGTGACCAGTTTTTTGTGGTCGCTCTACAGCAAAAACTACCGCATGAAATCGAACGAAATTTGGTACACATATGTGCCCCTATGTGAACTTGTGCCCATTGGTTTTTGGCGCGAATTCCTCCAAGGGGGGTGGAGCAATGGGACGTTTTTTGAGTTACGCGTGCTTGCTATTCCTCAGGAAGTAACTGGCGGAATCAAACAAAATTTGGTCCATATGTTGCCATCAACGGAACAGGTGCTGATTCAATTTTGGTGTCAATAACTCAAACGGGGGTTAAGCTATAGAACGTTTTTTGTCGTCAATTGTGACTGCTGTATCTCAAGAAATAATGAACGGAATGAAAGAAAAATTTATCGGCACCCTTAGTGGGTATAAGAGCTGATTTTATTTTGGTGTCAACAGCTAGAAAGGGAGTAGCGCAATCGCCGTTCTTTTTTTCCATTGTGAGTGCCCTATCTCAAGAAGTAATACTACGTTCTGTTTGAAATTTGGAATATATGTTAATCCATATGTAAACAGGCTTTGGTTCAATTTTGACGCCAATCGCTCCAAGAGGTGTTGATTTTTTTTTTTTTTTTTTTTTTTTTGCGAATAAAAATAGCTTTATTAATGCAACAATAAGACAGATAAATCGTAATTCGCAACTCCAACGAACTATAGGTGGCACTGAAGTCACTGTCTAATGTCGGACTTAAAAACTAAAACAAACGCACATGGTAACGAAGAAATGCTAAAAGTGTTGTGGTTTTTGTTCGTACGTATGATTTTTTCGCTTTATTCTTTTTAAATTAATTTTCAAAGTCTTGTGGATATTCTGGCCCACGTAGAAAGAAATGAGAATTCAAGAAGCATTACTAAACGTCAAAGATTAATGCAAACTACGTAGTTCGTAGTTCTAAGCAGCTATTTCCACGATGTTGAATTCGATATTTATCAATTCTTGATAAAACTAAATAACAATTGTGGCCTGACAAGAATAACAATTAATGCTAGAAAATTCAATATGACATTACAAATTGTTATCGAAAGAAAATGATACTTTTTTGCCTTGCTTGGCTAGCGCTTTTTGTTTTCCATTTGTAGCTGAGTTATTTCTCTCGAATTCCCGAATCGGTTAATTTAAAAATTTTCTGTTTCGATTTTTCTAATTTCTGAGTTATGATTTAATTGTGTCATGTTATGCAAATCATCAACAAAATTGTCACGGATATATGGTGGTAGTTTTCTTTTCAGTTGATTGACCATTATTTCTTTTCACTTATCGAATTCTGTAATTTTATTACCATTTTATTCCACTCATGATAAAAGTTAAAAATGGTTTAACTAAAAACGCGAAATCTCGCCAAGGCTACTTTGCTCGCACTATACAAAAACTATAACCCTAAACAAATTTGGTGAAACCTTTCAGCTGAGAATAAAAGGAATAAAGTAAATTCTTTCTCGGTTATTCATTTTGTTCTACGATAATATATTCAAGAAAATATTTTGCATACTGTCCATTCCAACTAAATGCTGCTGTAAAATATGGTAAGTTTAATTAATTTAAGATTAAAAAAACCCCATATTCTTACAAATTCATACAAAACAATAAAATTTTTTACCTTGTATAACGTCATCCAAGTTTGTTAATCCAGAATTTTCGCTTTCACCAATTATTAAGGAAATAATGAAAACTAACATTATTTTGAGAAGCTCGAGAATACTACTAAGGGACGAATTAATTTCTGTAGCTGAAAGCAAACTAAGACACATCGATTGCGTTAATAAATACTCAGAACAAACTGCCTGGGTTTACGTCAACAGACACACGTGGAACGCAACGTGGCAATGTTTTAGTTCCATCGGCAGTTTTGTAAATCACCGCAAGGTAGCGTATTCGAGCGCTGGAGTTCCGAATAGATTGTCGTCTGCGTATTTCTCGTGATTTTAATTGTATGGAAATGATCGCGCATTGTATGGAATTGAATGTACGCGCAGTGCAGGAGCCCAATGGCCCAAGAAATTGAAAAAACAAAAAAAGCTTGTACTATAAGGCTCATTAACGTTGCGAATATACCTGCTGGCCTCTGGGGAGGAGTTCAAGTGCTTTTGTTGCAGGTAGAGTTGCAAGAAGAGGAAAAACTAGTATGTTGTGGCCATCACGAAACTTTCTTCTATATTTTTCTTTCTTTTTTTTGATCCCTCCCCATGCTTGACGAGGAAGCAATATTCCCAATGAAAACAAAATTACACATGCAAAAACTTGACGACCATCCCAATGTCTGAATTATTGCAAAAGCAAAGCAAAGAGCGAAAATTGAAAGTTATTTTAAAAGCCTTGCTTGAATTAATTACAAATATTTTATTTGTTAACAAACATATGATGGCAACAGTTAAAAATTTTAAATCATTGAGATAATATTTCCGATCATTTCCATGCAATTAAAATCACGAGAAATACGCAGACGACAATCTATTACGATTTATCTTTCTTATTGTTGCATTAATAAAAATATTTTTTATTCGCAAAAAAAAAAAAAAAAAAAATCAACACCTCTTGGAGCGATCGGCGTCAAAATTGAACCAAAGCCTGTTAACATATGGATTCACATATATTCCAAATTTCAACCAGAACGTAGCATTACTTCTTGAGATAGGGCACTCAAAATGGAAAAAAAGAACGGGTGATTGCGCTACCCCCCTTTTTAGCTGTTGACACAAAAATAAAATCAGTTCTTATACCCACTAAGGGCTACTTGCCGATAAATTTTTCTTTAATTCCGTTCATTATTTCTTGAGATACAGCAGTCACAATTGACGACAAAAAACGTTCTATAGCTCAACCCCCGTTTGAGTTATTGACACCAAAATTGAATCAGCACCTGTTCCTGTTAATACCAACATATGGACCAAATTTTGTTTGATTCCGCCAGTTACTTCCTGAGGAATAGCAAGCATGCGTAACTCGAAAAACGTCCCATTGCTCCACCCCCCTTGGAGGAATTCGCGCCAAAAACTAATGGGCACAAGTTCACATAGGGGCACATATGTGTACTAAATTTCGTTCGATTTCATGCGGTAGTTTTTGTTGTAGAGCGGCCACAAAAAACTGGTCACACACAGACGTGACACACATACATACACACACACATACATACATACACACACACACACACACACACACACAGACAGACAGACATTTTCCAAAAATGGTCGAAATGGACTCAGCACACCTCAAAACGTTCGAATCCGTCAAAATTCGAAATTCGAAAATTTGCACGAATCCAATACTTTCTTCTATATATTAGATATAGAAGAAAGTAAAAAACGGATTCATTCCCGGGAATAAACCGGGATTTTTGGGAAGAAAATTTTGAAAATTCCCGGGAATTTTCAAATAATTTAAAGTAGCCCTTATTTTCGAAAAAAAAAATAGATTTTTAGGTTTTGAGAAATTCAGAGAGCCCCAGTGATCTTTTATTCTAAATTCTCAATTATTTTTTAAGTCGGTGAATTATTGAGAAAACTAGAAGAAATTTTCTAAACTCAATTGCACTGCTTGTAACTGAAGTTTACTTTTTCTTTCTTGATTTTCTCATAACCACGTTTCCAAGTTCTGTTACGCGAACAGCTCTAGCGAAAAAAGTATTAATTCTATAGATTTGAAACTTTGCAAACATGGTAATTGAACACATTACTGTTATATAAACCTCAAAAAAATAATGTGGATGCAATATGTGATTTCGAGATAATGATCAATTAAACTTGTACGGCAAAAAAACACAATGTTCGTGGGAAATTTTCCCATAAAACTTGTTTTTAGTTAATTGTTTCCAAATTGGAGGGTCATATCACTCTCTGGTATCTCACGAAGGGATAGAGACAAAAAGTTTTAAAAATAATAAAAAAGTGAATGCACTGGAAAAGGTTAAGGTGATGGTAGTTTTTGCTAAAAATACAGCTTTTTTATTTAAAAAAAACCTATCGAATTTCTTTTTTTTCAACAAATAAGTAATCAAAATGTGTTATTTATGTCATATTTTATAATAGTAAAGGTTTAGAAAGGTGCATTGAATATTGAAAAAAAGAATATTTAGGCTGTTCGCCTCCCTTAAAGAAAGGAAAACTTTGTTTAAATTTTAACTTATTCCCTGTACGATTTGAAAGTTTAATGCTTTTTACTTTCTTCTATATCTAATATATAGAAGAAAGTATTGGATTCGTGCAAATTTTCGAATTTTGACGGATTCGATCGTTTTGAGGTGTGCTGAGTCCATTTCGACTGTTTTTGGAAAATGTCTGTCTGTCTGTGTGTATGCGTGTGTGTGTATGTGTGTGTGTGTGTGTGTGTCACGTCTGTGTGTGACCAGTTTTTTGTGGCCGCTCTACAGCAAAAACTACCGCTTGAAATCGAACGAAACTTGGTACACATATGTGCCCCTATGTGAACTTGTGCCCATTGGTTTTTGGCGCGAATTCCTCCAAGGGGGTGGAGCAATGGGACGTTTTTTGAGTTACGCGTGATTGCTATTCCTCAGGAAGTAACTGGCGGAATCAAACAAAATTTGGTCCACATGTTGCCATTAACAGGAACAGGTGCTGATTCAATTTTGGTGTCAATAACTCAAACGGGGGTTGAGCTATAGAACGTTTTTTGTCGTCAATTGTGACTGCTGTATCTCAAGAAATAATGAACGGAATGAAAGAAAAATTTATCGGCAAGTAGCCCTTAGTGGGTATAAGAGCTGATTTTATTTTGGTGTCAACAGCTAAAAAGGGGGTAGCGCAATCGCCCGTTCTTTTTTTCCATTGTGAGTGCCCTATCTCAAGAAGTAATGCTACGTTCTGGTTGAAATTTGGAATATATGAATCTATATGTAAACAGGCTTTGGTTCAATTTTGGCGCCAATCGCGCCAAGAGATGCTGATTTATTTTTATTATCATTATTTTTTAGCGAATAAAAATAGTTTTATTAATGCAACAATTCGCAACTCCAACGAACTATAGGGGGCACTAAAGTCACTGTCTAATGGCGGACTTAAAAACTAAAACAAACGCACATGGTAACGAAGAAATGCTAAAAGTGTTGTGATTTTTGTTCGTACGTATGATTTTTTCGCTTTATTCTTTTTAAATTAATTTTCAAAGTCTTGTGGATATTCTGGCCCACGTAGAAAGAAATGAGAATTCAAGAAGCATTACTAAACGTCAAAGATTAATGCAAACTACGTAGTTCGTAGTTCTAAGCAGCTATTTCCACGATGTTGAATTCGATATTTATCAATTCTTGATAAAACTAATAATTGTGGCCTGACAAGAACAACAATTAATGCTAGAAAATTCAATATGACATTACAAATTATTATCGAAAGAAGATGATACTTCTTTGCCTTGCTTGGCTAGCGCTTTTTGTTTTGCATTTGTTGCTGAGTTATTTCTCTCGAATTCCCGAATCGGTTAATTTAAAATTTTTCTGTTTCGATTTTTCTAATTTCTGAGTTACGATTTAATTGTGTCATGTTATGCAAATCATCAACAAAATTCTCACGGATATATGGTGGTAGTTTTCTTTTCAGTTGATTGACCATTATTTCTTTTTACTTATCGAATTCTGTAATCTTATTATCATTTTATTCCACTCATGATAAAGATTAAAAATGGTTTAACTAAAAACGCGAAATCTCGCCAAGGCTACTTTGCTCGCACAATACTAAAACTGTAACCCTAAACAAATTTGGCGAAACCTTTCAGCTGAGAATAAAAGGAATAAAGTAAATTCTTTCTCGGTTATTCATTTTGTTCTACGATAATATATTCAAGAAAATATTTTGCATACTGTCCATTCCAACTAAATGCTGCTGTAAAATATGGTAAGTTTAATTAAAGTAAGATTTAAAAAAAACCCATATTCTTACAAATTCATACAAAACAAAATTTTTTACCTTGTATAACGTTATCCAAGTTTGTTAATCCAGAATTTTCGCTTTCACCAATTATTAAGGAAATAATGAAAACTAACATTATTTTGAGAAGCTCGAGAATACTACTAAGGGACGAATTAATTTCTGTAGCTGAAAGCAAACTAAGACACATCGATTGCGTTAATAAATACTCAGAACAAACTGCCTGTGTTTACGTCAACAGACACGTGGAACGTAACGTGGCAATGTTTTAGTTTCATTTGCAGTTTTGTAAATCACCGCAAGGTAGCGTATTTGAGCGCTGGAGTTCCGAATAAGAAAGATAAATCGTAATAGATTGTCGTCTGCGTATTTCTCGTGATTTTAATTGTATGGAAATGATCGGAAATATTATCTCAATGATTTAAAATTTTTTAACTGTTTCCATCTTATATTTGTTAACAAATAAAATATTTGTAATTAATTCAAGCAAGGCTTTTAAAATAACTTTCAATTTTCGCTCTTTGCTTTGCTTTTGCAATAATTCAGACATTGGAATGGTCGTCAAGTTTTAGCATGTGTAATTTCATTTTTGTTGGGAATATTGCTTCCTCGTCAAGCATGGGGAGGGATCAGAAAAAAAAAAAGAAAAATATAGAAGAAAGTTTCGTGATGGCCACAACATACTAGTTACTGTTGTAAATGCAAGTTACCTAACATTTTTTTTTTCTAGAAACATTATACCAAATAAACTGTTTGCCTACCCTGAACTGACTTTTTTAATTGGTTCGCAAAGATATCTAACCCATGGAATATTGAATATTTTTTTAAAAATTACCAATCTGTAATTAACCATAAAATGATTTATTTGTATAATTAACACTCTCTAATATTTTCACTGAGATAAGACATATCATTCCACGTAAACAAGGGTTGCTTTCGTAATTATCTTTGGCCATCAACCAACAATTTGAATTTCTTAAAAAAAAAAAAAAAAAAAAAAAAATCAAGAAGCATATTTTTAGTTTTGATTAGATTTGAACTTTAAATTGCACATTTTATATTGAGAACATAAAAGATTTTTTAGCAATGATATGATTTGAAAAATATTACATATTAAGCCCAGATTCAACGTGGAGAAACATAGAGTTTGTTTACTTCCAAAATTTTCAATATTTCCCAAAATTCAGGGTTTATTCCCCAAACTTCCCGGGTTTATTACCGTAGCTCCAAAATAGAGGGTTTTTTTTGCATCTCTAATTGCAGGGAGGCCCAAAATTCATAGGCTTTTTTGGCGAATGGAGAAGTAATAAGATGACAGCTATATTATGAGTTTCAAGTATAGAGAAAAATTTTCAAAATAAGAGGGAAGGGAGAGAAACGAATTTTGCTATTAAAAACTTGGTAATTCAACTAATTGATACTTCCATTACATTTTCAAAGTTAGTCAGTAGTTATTAACTTAACGTTAAAATATTTTATTTGTACAACCCGTGTACATCAGTGTAGATCACAGTCTTATTGTAACTACACTACATGCATTATACACACAAACTGGCACATAAATTTTTTGAACTTAAGTAGAAAAACGAAATTCTTAAGATTATATTACTAAAATGAAGTAAATGCAATTAAATTAAATAAATAAAATTATGTAAAAAACATTTTAAAATAGTTATTACTACAAGTCCACAATTGACATGCGCACGAAATGCTTCGATAATAAATACAAATACAAATACAAATACAAATGTGACGACCAGCAACAGGCTCTAGGCCCAGCTAGGCTGGTCCTAGTCAATTAATTAGTCCCCAATGAAGATCAATGGCCCTCTTAAAGCTATCCACTCCCTTGCTCATTACCGCCTCTTCCGGTAAGCTATTCCAAGTTCCCACGACCCTGCTAAAGTAGTAGTTTTTCCTGATTTCCAAGTTAGCCTGAGATTTAAATAGCTTAAAACAATGACCGCTTGTCCTGCTTTCCCCGCAAAAATTTAATCCATTTACATCTTTCATTTTGATAAATTTAAATAACTGAATCATGTCCCCTCTGACTCTCCTTTGCTCCAGGCTATACATGTTAAGCCTATTAAGTCTGGTATCATAATCTAAATCTGAGAGTCCCCTTACTAATTTAGTTACCCTTCTTTGAACCCTTTCCAATACAAAAATATCTTTCTTCAGATAAGGCGACCAAAACTGAACAGCATACTCCAAATGAGGTCTTACTAAACTCCTATATAAAGGCAGAAGAACTTTCTTAGATTTGTTTGAAATAGATCTATTGATGAACCCAAGCATTTTGTTGGCTTTGTTACTAGCAATACTGCACTGTTGACTAAATTTGAAGTCCTGATTTATAAAGACACCCAGATCCATAACATTTTCTGCCTGATTTATGACTGAACCCTGTAAACGATATCTCATACGCTTATTTCCATGACCTAAGTGTAGCACTTGACATTTCCCTACATTAACTGCCATACCCCATTTATCTGCCCACTTAGTAAAATGATCTAAATCCTCTTGCAGCTGTTTTACTTGTTCTTCATTTTCGACAATCCCCATAACTTTTACATCGTCAGCAAAACAATTCATGCTTCCAGAAATATTTTCATTGATGTCATTCATAAATATAATAAACAAAAGAGGCCCTAAAACTGATCCCTGAGGAACCCCACTTAAAACATCACTCCAATTAGAATGATTTCCTCCCACAACTACTCTTTGCTTCCTACCAGTAAGCCAATTTCTAACCCAAAGTAAAGTTTTTCCTCCTATTCCAATGTCAGCTAACTTGCTGAGAAGAGCAACATGCGGTACCTTGTCAAAGCTTTTTGAAAATCAATATAAACAACATCCACACATTTTTTGTTATCTGAAGCTGAGGTAACCTTGTCGTAGAAATGCAATAAATTAGTAGTACAGGATTTACCTTTCCTGAAACCATACTGCAAACTAGTCAACAGACTATTAGTCTCTAAGAACATCATGATCTTAATTTTGATCAAAGTTTCAAAAATCTTACAAATCACCGAAGTCAAACTTACAGGTCTATAATTCCCAGCAATACCTTTAGACCCCTTCTTGAAGAGTGGCGTTATGTTAGCCAGCTTCCAGTCCTCTGGCACCGTCCCCGAGTTATAAGAAGCATTGAAAATATTCAAAATAACATCCACTAATTCCTCTGCACATTCAACTAAAATTTTTGGATAGATATTATCTGGTCCCGGAGCTTTAGTTGCTTTAATCTTTTTCAAATGAAATAAAACCTCCTCCCTGGAAAATACAAAATCCTCAAGCTGTATAATAGCTTGTGTCTTGTTAGTGTCAACTGTTGAGATACAGTTGTCGTTAAACACACTGGAAAAAAAGTTATTTAGAACATTTGCAATATCCCTATCGTTTTGGATTAAATTTCCATACTCATCAACCAAAGGCCCAATTTGACTGTTTCGAGCTTTCCCAGAATTAGCGTAAGCAAAAAACCTCTTAGGGTTCCCATCAATGTCATCTGCCAGCCTTTGCTCCAATTCCCTTTTCTGAATCCGTACCAAATACTTAAAATTTCGCCTTGCCTTACCATACTGGAGCCTCTCCGCACTCTGACCAGTTTCTTTAAACTTACGAAAAGTGGCTTGCTTATTACTAAGAGCTTCTTTAGTCTTCCTGGAGAACCACATAGGCCAAATATTGGTACTAACACCTTTTCTCCTAAATGGAACATAGTCCCCAACGGTTTTAGCAAGTTTATCCTTAAATTCCGTCCACTGCTGATCTACGTCGCTATTTTCCAACCCTGACGAAAAAACCTCTTTCAAGCTCTGCCTAAGTGCAACAAAATCGGTGTTTCTGAAATTGGGCACAAACCTAAAATTATCATCTTTGCACACTTCAAATTTAACCCGGAACCTAATGCTGTTATGATCAGGGAGTAAAAGGAAGGAGACGAATCTCCATGTTAGCAGTTTGGCAACAAAATTCCACTTCCGCCAGAGGCCGCTAGAGTATCATCTCTCGCACTACTTATATCTTTTCGCTCGTAGCGAAGCATTGTAAACAAGTGTGTTTTAAAAACTATCACCTGTATATTTGGAAGTATTAAACTACTTTCGCCATGAAAGCTGTTCAAAGAAGCATAGAATACTTTACTCCACCCTAGGTTTTTGGCATATTTTGCATTCGATGTGTTTAATTTGTATTTCTGCTACGACTTTAGCGAGCATTCATTCTTGTTATGTGTTGTGCAATTTTGTGTTCTATTTTGTATATTGTTTTTGATATGGCTGTTCTGCTCATTTGCCATGAAACTAAAAATGATTTTAGCTGGCTTTTGAAAACATTTTCTCCCAATAAAACCCGTAAATTACGATCCGGTTTTCATAATTTTTCTGAGTACTATGCATTTAATTTTAAGAGTAAGCGAGAAGACTTGATTTTAAAGTTATTCATTTAAAAAAATAGAAAGAGAGTAGCAATGAACAACTAAAGTTTTGGAATTTAAATCACTAATTTTGTTTCCTTCTAGTTATATTTCCATGTCCTTTTTCTTCTTATTTATTAAATTTCACATATGCTTAACTTGAATAATAGAAACTCCACTGTAGTAGAAAAACTCAATAACGCACTCATGTAGAGAATTCAATTGAAATTAAGATTGAACTGTTTAACTTATAATTTTCATCAAAATATTTATGTTTTGCTTTTTTTTTCTTCAAATTTCACTTAAATCCAGAGCAGAGCAACAATTTCAAACTAAACGTAATACATAAAGTTTTATGTAAGCTTATATCACACGAAATTTATGTATGGGAGGAGGAGAAAGAAAGTAACAATGGTAAGTGAAAACGAAACTTAGCTTGATAAATATAAGCAATAAACTAGATTAACGCTTGAATTAAATAGCACTTTCTTTAAGATTCTTTTTTAATTGTTCACAATTAACTAACGAAAAAGCAGTTTTTTTTTCAATGTTCAAAGTATTAATTATTTTTTTTTCTTATCGTTTTTAAAGATTAATCCACCAGAAAAAAAAGGGGGGGAAAACGGCTTTTTCAGCAGAAGTAAACAAAAAAAGAAACTAAATATTATTGCACATATTACTGTGAAATATTTAATTTTAAATGAGCTTATATCATGCGAAATTTATGGGGGAGGGGGGGAGAGGGTTGATCGAAGTTACTGCATAAATTAATTGGAGTAAAAGAACTAAGGAGAAAGAAGATCGAGGACACACAGAATTAATGTCTAAATTCTAGAACAAATATAAGAAAGAAAGTAATTTTAGGTCCATCGTGCTGACCGCGCGATATTATTGAGTTCCAACAAATTTTTCGTATCAATGGCCCCAAACTAGCTAACTGCCGGCATCCACCCAGTCGAATACTCGGGATCGGTTAAATCAGGCGAGCGAACTGCGAGAGATGGACCACTAGCGCCACCACTGGCGATGGAATAATCCGGTCACCTTTTCGCCCCGCTGCCAAAGGAGATGAGGCTCCTTCTTTTAGCCTCCCTGGTTATGATCACTATCTCCAATATGCTCCCCTACACTCAACCCCTGAACAAAACTACCTATGTCACAAAAAACTAGATCCAAAATGGCCTCCTCTCGAGTTCCCTGAGTTACAACTTGATCCAAGAAACAGTCACCAATTACTTTTAAAAATTCCTCTTCTTTGATGCCATTACCAGGATAAAAATTATTCCAATCAATACCCGGAAAATTGAAATCCCCCATTATGATAACGGATCCCTTACTGGACATGTCACTAATAATACGGTACATCTGTTCATCTTGTCCCTGGTTTGAATTAGGTGGCCTATAAATGTTTCCAAAGCGTAGCTTTTTGCCCTTGCTGCTCATCAACTCCAGCCAAACCATATCAATGTCAGTAGGCTTAACATTTATGACCAATTCATTGCAAATAAAATTGTCTCTAACATAAAATAAAACCCCACCACCTCTTTTACCTACTCTATCCTGTCTGAACAAATTATACCCAGCAATATGTAATAACTCTGCATCAGATTCGGTAGCCCATGTCTCTGTAATTCCAATAACATCCAACTTCTCATCCATAACTATGCTTTTCAATTCATCCATCTTGTTCCTAATACTGCGAGCATTGGTATGGAAAACTTTAAGCATGCCTAAGTTGCTTTTATTTAACACCCTGAAATTTCCTAAATTACAATTGTTAACATTACTACTTGTGTTCGTCACTTTATTTCCATTTCTAGCAATACCCAAAAAAATTTCATTTTCTCGATACCTGATGCTTGAACCATACCCCCCGGAATGATTTGAATAGAATAAGCAAGTCTACTGTGTGTCAAAACCGCAACTCCCGTAATTCGCCAAAAACACATGAGGTAGGGTAAAATATCTATATGCATACTGCACTTTGTATCATTTGAAATAACGTCAAATAGCACATCAGATAACTGCTGACATATGTTTCGGCGTTACAAGGAATGCACGTTTCAATGCAGAAGAAATGAACTTATGGATGAAAAGACATCTGAGAAAAGCCCAGGTGCAGACATGTGTTTGTTAACGTGTGTGTTTAGGGCATAGACGCCACAACCTAGGGGGTGGTCGCACTGGCGGAGTGCCAACAGGGTAGAGTCCCTCCGCCACGACCTCCGTTTCTGTGCTCAAGCAGCTGTCAAACCAGGCGCTCTCCGCCGCTTGGCAATTTTAGCTGTTGCCACTGTTGTTCTTTTTCTTTAGTCAAACACCCAGTTGAAAACCCCGCTCCATATAATCCATTCTCCACTGGACTACAGGAATTTTATAATTATTTTTTAATTTTCTATCAATACTAATTTAAATACAATTCGATGAATAGGGCATTAATTTTTTCTTGAAAATGAGATGAGCACTTCACTAAAAACTTCGATTCATTTCAATGAAAAAAAAGAAAGGTTAATTTCAGTGATATGCATCGTAATCGTGCTTGATTTTTTTTTCTCAGAAAAGTAAAGATTCTTGAATGGAGTGTGTAGAATTTGATTTTCTCAATGAAAGACACTGTGCCTGTCAGCATATTGTATGATTTCGGAGTTTCAAGGACTTCAGTGTTATTGGGAAATACTGGGAGTTACCTAAAGTAGGATAATATTTTATGAAAGTTTGGAAAAAAGAAAAACATCGCCCAGAATATGGGCATAGAATTATTTCAAGGGGCAGAAGATCCAGTACAAAAAATTCAGAAAAGCGTAATATGCCTCTTGCACTGATATCAGATCCTTGGCAGCGCATGCAGATTCAGGATGCTGATGTCGGAGCTGAGGTATTTTAGTTTTTTAGTTATTATGTGCCTACTCTGTTGAAAATTGATTTTCCAAATTTTCCTCTTCCAGTTACAGAAAATCTCATTTACTAAGATTTGTATACAAAATAAATTGCTTTTTCTGAAGGATCGAGAAATGATTACCATTAATTTCACCATCCTATTTGAATTATTGAATATAAATCAAGATTCAGGATGCTGATGACGGAGCTGAGGTATTTTAGTTTTTTTTAAAAAAATTATTGCCTTTTTTCAGTTGAGAATTGATGTTCGGAAACCCTTTCGTACAAAATCAGAAAATGTATTTTCCAAGACTTTTGTCTAAAAAAGTCTTTTTCTTGAAGGGTCAGGAAATTATTACCAAATTAATTTCATCATGTTAATTGAATCCTCAAATGTATCTATTTCAACTTGATCGTCTTGTTCAGTGAATTAAGCTTCTTTAACAATATGTTTAGGAATGAAAATTTCATCAATTTTTTTTTTAAATAATTGTTAAACCTATCAGAGTTGTATACTTAAACAAGTTTAAAAAAAATGACAGTTCAAATGTCTTCTAAATCAATTTTTCTAACTTAACAACTTTGAGAATTAAGAAATTGGAATATAGTATTGCTTCCCTTCTTCATTCTGAGTTTATGATTTAAGAGTAATTCGAAATCTATTGAAAAAATACCTAAACTTTTATAAAAATGCAAAAGAAATATGGGTAGTTAAAATTTAAAAAATTCAGTATCATATTTACAATATGTAATGAACATTTATATCTTAAAATCATGATCTAAACTAGTTGTGGAAAGTTTTTCTTTTTTTCGTACGTAAATAATTTATTTGTGTAAAATATTTTCCGATATTATTTTAATGTAGTTATTTTGAATGTATTTTCTATTCTAAGAAACTGAAGAATAAAGGAAAAGTTCCAGTGTTTCTTCAAGCTTATGTACTTACATTTCCTTTGTTGTATGTATAATGCTAGAGCATTTTTTTTAAATTTCAGTTAAATTTCTAAATTTTAATGCTAAAAAGTGATTTTGGTTTTTGTTTATAGAATCTTGATTATATATAGAAAATTTTTTTCTTCTTTAAAAGTAATTTACATATTCATGAATAGAAAATTTCAAATTTGTTCTAACATTGGAAATTTGTCTTAATAAAATACAATTTAAAATTTAACTTATTTTTAAGACTATAAAGAAGAAAAACCCATTTCAAAAATGTATTTTTCATTCCTTTAGTGTATTTCTTTATTACATGGATTTAAATGAAGCTGTATAATTATTTACAAATTGCTTAGATTAGTATTAACCAAAGTAATGGGCTTTAAACCTGATTTTTCTTATTTCTAAGCTAAATTTTTATTTTGTTATGTTTTTTTTTTTTGCATGTAGCTATATTATTTTTTGTTAGCATTTTTATATATATTTTGCTGGTTTTGAAGTTTTATTGTTTTTGTTTTGCATGTTATTTGCTTACTTAAAGTAGTGCCTATAATTTCAGTTATTTGAGTAGCCAGAACTCTGCCATTACCAGTCCAACTACCTTTGATGACAAAATATACGTAAGAAGTTTTATTCCTTCTCGTTGAACTTTTTAAAACTTTTTTTGAACATTGAGGTGAGTTCACTTACATGCTTGCTCATCCGCACATTTTTCATGGGCTATACAAATCTCAGGCATGAAAACAGAGGGAAGGGGGGGGGGGAGAATTGTGATATTGGATATAAGCGATCATAAATAGCCTAAAGCTGTGGGGCCATTTCACAGTATTTTGTCCAAATGTAAAGTCCGCAACATGACACTTCTTATGCCATAACTAGGGTCAGGTGGGGTGAAACGGGGCGGATTTTGTCTATTTTTTTAAATGATGCCATTTGTAAACAAATAAATTTTTTTTTGTACTTTTTTAAAAATTTCTTTTTTACATTTGATTCTTCCCCTTTAATTTAAGTTGCTTCTCATTGAAATTTGTTGTCATTGACAATCTGAAAATTGCAATTAAAGTATCTGACCCATTTCACCCCACGGTGGGGTGAAATGGGTTTTAATGGGGTGAAATGGGTCATAGCAATAGAAACATACAATAACTAAGAAATTATTACCAAGACACGTACAATAGCTGAAAGAAATTGTTTCCCAATAAACCACTTATTTATTTTAACTTATTCAACACCAAAATATTTTTAACTAAAACTCAAAAATATAATGTCCACAACAATCGAATTCTGCTCGTTCAATGTCGTCAGAATTTGAAATCTAGAAACAATGTCTGTGTCTTCTTACTCAGGGAAGATGTAGTATTTGCCTGAGTTGGCTTTTCGTAGAAAATGTATGCTGTTGTAATCCTGGTCATTGACTTCTGTCAAATGATCAACAAATTCTCTTGATGATTTCTTGCCCTTGTATTAGACAAGAGCCCATTTCCCAGGTGTTGGTTCCTGCATAAGTAACTCAGACATTTCTTCACCAAGAGTTGTGTTTCATTCGGTTGCTGCTTCTTAAAAGATGTCCTGGCTCTTGCTTTCGTGAGCAGTTCTGGCTTCCTCTTACATAAGTGGCATGCCGACCTTTTTTCAAAATTCCTGGCCCACTCAATGCCAAGAGTGCCAAAATTGCATTTTTCAGAATTGGTCTTTAAAATCCTTAGCAACAATGGTTATATTTTTCTATCAAATGGGAAACCACACTTTGTAGAGTTGAAGCAATACATCTTTTTTCTTCTTCACTTAACGTTGTATATCCACCCGAACCTTTACGACTTTGTGTGTCGGAAACCCATCTCTTCAGTGTTTCTCTTGGCATATTATATTTCCTCGCAGCTGCAGGAATTGCTAAACCACTTACAACTTCTATTAGTCCAGCCTTTAAATCAGAGTCTGAATATTTCTTTTCCCTTTTTCTTACATACACCCCAGGCATTTTCATTGAATAAATAAAAATTTGAATTGGGAAAGAGTAGGTAGGTAATAGGTTGTAAATATGGATGGCAAGTTTAGCTTTTGAGTTCTACACATTAATAATACATACTTTATTTTTGTTACATTCAAAAATCTTCTAAATTTCCATTTGAGACCTATTTATGGATTTTAAAAGTCAATTTACTCTCATTATGAATTAAAATTCGCTAAGCCTAACTATGCCCCATTTCACCCCACCACATGAAAATAGCAACAAAAGAAGAAATAATTGATATTTTTCCTACCTGTTTTTTGCAAATTGTAGATGAAAGTCTATTCTAACTGATAACACTTGAGAATTTCAAGAGAAAAAAAATTTATAGCAAAATTTTAAGAAGTTTGTCAGGCTTCCTAAAAATTCACATGTGACTTGAGAAACAAAATGTCAGTGTAGTGGTCCCAGCAATTTACACAGAAACTTTTTCAAAATCAGAATTGTAGCCAAAAAGCCCCTCATAACATGTGTAAAGTTTGAGAAAAATTCAGCCAGACCAAAAATTTTTATTAATAAAAATACACAGCATGACCCATTTCACCCCATGACCCATTTCACCCCACCTGACCCTACTATTTGTTTTACTGTTTGATTAACACATTGTTTTATTTTGAGTTTATCTGTTGGTAGGAATAACTCAGAATAAAATGATATGCAAATCAAACAGTGAATTAAATAGTTATGGCAAAAAATGTCATGTTGCGAACTCTACATTTGGACAAAAAATCGTAAAATGGCCCTATGGCCAAAAGTGCTTTATAAAACAAATCTCCTCGTGCCTCCCCCCCCCCTTTCCAGGAATGGCACTCTCCAAAGGCAGAAGCTTGATCCACCCTTAACTCGATCATTATATGGCAGTCTTTGATCTTAGCCACTAGCATTATACATAATACTTTGTCATTCTGAGTATCTGGAAAAAAAAAATGTTTGACTTACAGCATTGCTTCTATAGATAAGTTTAATGGTACTTTTCTATTATAGGTATATCTCTAGGCACATTTTAAATCTTAGAGATTATTTTTCACTGAATTCATTTCAGTTATGTTTTGTAAAAATTATGTAGAAATAATTGTGACAGTAAAAAATCTAAAAGAAAACCATTAAATAGTATGAAAAGTTCAAATAAAATACTCCGCTAGCTAAATAGTAAAAGCTTCCGTCAAAATATTAAGTAATTTGTCCTATATAACTAAATTAATTTCTATCAAAACTTCAATTTTGAGAAATTTCAAAGGCAGAGCCTACAAGCTTTCTCCCATCATAAAAGTCCCTGAACCTCTCCTTCTCTTAACATTAACTGTGTTAGTGAAAACTGCAATTTTAAAACTATAGTTTCGAACTTTTTCCGGGGAAGGAGTTCCTTTGGGAATGTTACACTTATGACTGTTGGTTCATATGGTTATTTCTTTTTCTCTGCTCAATGCAATTCTCTAAATTTGGTTGTGTGATACTAGTAATGACAGCCCCCCCTCTTTCCGTACAAAAATGTTGACCCTCTCTCTCTCTTGTTATATATACGTTTGAAAACAAATTGAATGAGTTCAAGAATTTTGAAAGTGTCAAGATCAAGATGTTTGTTTAACATTAGAGTGGTTAGCTTTGTTTTTTTATCTAACAGCTATTTTGATATTTTTTACGAAGAAAAACTACCAAATACGATTCTGTTTCCCCATTGTGCACTGACTCATGGTATGATGCCTAAGATTACTATAAAGCAGATGTTGCAGTATAGAAGGTGCACTTGAGCTTACTGAAATGTAAATAAGAGGTGAGGACAGTAAACAGGATTTTTTTTTTTAATGGTTGAAGGAGGGCCCGCAAGTCATTATTTTGCCCTGGGACCCGGGTTGAGCTCTCGGCGGCCCTGAAAGCCAGTCAGTCCCACATGGATTGTTTCTATCTGCCAGGAAAAAAGAGCATTAGTGAGAATTCACTATCCTAGTTGGCTCTGTATCTTAAAATCCAGAGCTAATGTCAACTTTTTATGCTGATTTTCCTGTTTAGCGAGGCAAAATACTTCGTAAATAGCTATTTTTGAACCGGATGCATTTTTTGTGTTGACTAGTGTTATCAAAGCTATTGGCAAAATTCAAATTCAGGCATTTATTTATCCATTATTTTAAATCAAAAATTTTACAATTTAAAAAAAAAAATTCTGAGTCACAAAAATAGGACCTCGTAAAAAATATCAGTGATCATAAAAAGTAGTTCAAAAGAAAAAAAAAAGACTTTTCTGCTTACGTAGTTTTATTGTGATAACATTCCGTTTTCTGTTCACTTGTTTCCAATTTTTTTTAAGCTGGGTCAAAAACTTGAATCTGCCGCCCTTTCTCATTTTCTTTCAAGTTTTTACATGAAGTATCAACTGAAAAAACAGAAATGGGATGATTTTGCTACCCAGGAGAAGGGCCAATGGCTTGCTCCTCCTAGTACATTGTAGTGCAGGTACATCATAAAATATTTTTTTTAAAAAGCCATTGTGCTATAAAATGAGGGGGGAAAGAATCATGCTAATTAAAAACAAGTCTTGGAGATGGCATTGCTTTTACTGCTATCAGAGCTGCTAATAGTTAATTTATGGCTTAAACTCATAGTACTTTCAGAGCTAACATGCAAGTAAATTTCCTTAAATATTAAAACTTGGGAGTTGAATTTTGTTTTTGATTTTTTTTAAATTGAAAGCTGCAAAACTTTTGCCCATATTGTTTTAATTCCCCAACTGAATCTGTGAAATAAAGATGATATTTTCCACATATTTAAATACTTCAGGTAACTATAAGTAATAATTTGTTCAAAAGGATTGCTCTACATTATGTTTTTTTAGAAATTGTTTTTACAAATCTCAAGGAAAAAGGTTACAAATAAAAAGGTACAGTGGAACTGCAATTTTACATTTTGGGAATGACCTCTCACAGTTCATCTCTTGTTCAAGAATTATTGAAATTTGGCCCATTACATCGCCGACATCTTTCTGAATTTTTAAGATGTAAAACTGGAATTTTATTATGAGTTGTGGGATCTACTTGGTTTTTTAATTATGATAGCTATCGTTCATGCATGCACAATGTAAAATTAATGGCTTTAAATGTACAGCTTTCATCAAATGTTCATTATTTTGATTTCAAATTTTAGTTTTTTACTTCTTGTATGCTGTCAAGTTTTCTTAAGATTCCATGGAAAACTTTCCATATCATGAACAAAAAAACCTTCAAATAATGTTCATAGTTTTGAACTTATATCTATGTGAATATCAGTTATATTTTCTTGAAAGTAAAATAAATGTCCATGTAGTAAGTAGGGATGCAACGAATAGTAATTTGGCCGAATACCGAATACCGAATATTCGGCCATAGTCAAGGCCGAATATTCGGCTATTCGGCCGCCGAATAGTTAACTTGTTTTTGTCTAAAAACAAAGCATAGTTTGTATTGAAAGCACATTTGTGTGCATTAAACAGCTTAAAATACTATATTACACTAGAAAAAAAATGTTTTGGAGTGAATTAATTATTTTTTGAAAGCATTAGTATTATCTTTAACAATATTCGGCCGAATAATTACTAATAGCAGGCACTAAGAGCAATCCTATTCATCTTATGTAAACCTATTTAATTTTCTTTTTAAACTGGTAATCTAAAAAATAAAGAATCTATTCAAATAAGCTTCTTTTTTACCTCCCTTTCATAAGAACTTCCTTTTTCAACATTCCTCTTTTACTTTCAAAATCTGTTCTTTTGACTCCCTACCAAAGCTTGTTCTGTATCCTTTCCCCCTTAACTCCTTCTAACTAATGGACTGGTTCTAACTGATAAGGGTTGTAAATGGCAAGAAGGCAGTAGCTCTGTGCAGATCCAGGTTTTGGTTTAATCTGGTATTACATTTTTTTTTACTTTACAAACCTGTTCTTTCAATAGGCTCAATAGTTGTTCTGTCACTACCCTAACCCCTTTCAAAAGAGTGGACTAGTTCTAACTGATAAGAACCCCTTTCAAAAGAGTGGAATAGCTCTAACTGATAAGGGTCAGTAATATTAGTTGCTCTAAGCAAGTATTTTATTCTGTTCTGAGTTCAAAGAAAGCAAAATGGATTTTTCTGTCAATAAAAGAAGTATTGTTTGGAGCATTTTTGAACCTATACCAAATGATTGCACAAAAGCAAGATGTAAATTGTGCAAAAGTATTCTGTCAAGAGGAGGAGTTGGAAAAAAAGCAACTACAAGCTCACTGATGAACCATTTGGCTAAAAAGCATCCAGAAGAATATAATGAAAAAAGCAAAAACCAAACTTGTGATGCAGTTGTGGAAGCAAATATACCATCTACATCTACACCCAGTACAAGTCAAGGCGTAAAAAGGAAGCAAGAAACCATTGATTCACTTTTTGAAAAGAAAAAAAAAGGGACATTAATGACAACCGATCAGTAGAACTGCACACTTTAATTGCGGAAATGATAGCATGCGACAATCAACCATTTAGTTTTGTCGAAGATGAAGGCTTCATTAATTTAATGAAAAAAGCTCAGCCACAGTATAAAATTCCCAGCCGGGAATATTTTAAACAGAAAGTTATTCCTTCTCTTTATGAAGATTGCAAAAAAAAAAAAATTGTAACATTAATATCAGATGCAGAATTCATATCACTAACATTGGATATTTGGACTAGTTCTGTCAGCAATGAAAGTTTCATGAGCTTTACTGCCCACTGGATATCAAAGGATTTTATTTATCATCACGCTGCCCTGGAAGCGAAGCATTTTCCGGGAAGCCATACTGGTGAAGCTATCTGTGATATGGTCAAAACAGTGGTTGACGATTGGAAAATGAATGACAAAATCCACATAGTATTACGTGATGAAGGATCAAATATCAAGAAAGGAGTACGTATTTCAAACTTGAAAAATGAATCCTGCTTTTTACACTCCTTGCATTTGACTGTATGCGATGGTTTAGCATCACAAAGATCAATAAGCGATTTAATTGCTCAAGGAAAAAAGATTGTTAAACATTTCAGTCATCCTCCCTTAGCATGTTCAAGATTGAGAAGCATTCAAGCGAATGAGTTAAAAGTTCCTGAGAAAAAACTAATACAAAGCGTGTCTACTCGATGGAACAGCACATATTACATGCTGGAAAGATTATTAGATCAAAAAAACGCAGTTTCTCTATATGCCTCTAAATTTGGGGATATAAGCAACTTAAGTTCAAATCAGTGGACAGTTTTGGAAAAGGTGCTCCATCTTCTGAAACCATTCGAAGAAATAACAAAACAAATTTCACTATCAAAATCATTTATTTCTGAAGTCATCCCAATACTTACAACATTAAAATTATATTTGGATAAATTAAGCGACTTTTCTGGAGTTGGTACAATGAAGGATACTCTTAGCCAAAGTTTAGAGAAGAGATTTTCATCAATTCAAAACAATGAACACTACTGCATTGCTACAGTGTTAGATCCGAGATTTAAATTATTTTTTTTCAACAAAATTGAAGCAAAAGACACTGAAGTTAAGTCAAAACTTATAGCTATTATGAAAAGTACCAGCACTAAACCAGCTGAATTACTGGAGAAAAATATTTCAAGTTCATTCCTTCCAACATCTGAAGCACAAAATTCTTTGTGGGCGTGTTTCAATGAAATTGCAACGCAACCACTAAGTGAAGCCCCGGAAGAAACCTCCACTCAAAATGAAATTGACCGATATCTTTCCCAACCACTTTTGCGAAGAACTGACTGTCCCTTAAAATGGTGGGCGCAAAACACTGAAGCTTATCCTAATCTATCTCAGTTAACCAGGAAATACCTTTCAGCACCAGGAAGCACTGTTTATACTGAACGATTGTTCTCAGAAGCTGGAAACATTTATGAGAAAAAGAGAAATAGACTTTCTCCTGAAAATGCTGAAAAATTATTGTTCTTACATCATAATTTGCGTGCGTATAAAAATAAGTAACTGTTTTATGATAACATATGATAAAATTATGATATGTTCCCAAGTCCCCAAAATTATTTTTTTCAAGTTTCAATTCATTTTTTCCCGCATTTCTTTTTTCTAAGTAATTGTGTAATATTTATGTTTATCATTTTAACCACTTCTCTATCTCTAGTTGTTGTGTCCATTCAATTATTTTTGAAGAAGCCAATCTACACTAATAGTTATTGCTTAATGCCAAGAGGGGCAGTTTTCACCCCCCCCCCCTTTTTTTTTTTTTGTTTAGTGCAAAAAATTCCATTTTTAAGTGATAGAATACTAGGTTAGATTAGAAATACTTGTACTCTAAATGATTTTTATTTTTCTCTCTGCCTTTCTAATTAAAATAATGATGCATTTTGAGATTTCGTAAAGTTTCACGACACTGAATATTTTTGCAATATTTTTTAATTTTTTATTTTCGTTTGTTCTAAAACATCCAAAGAAAACAGTTCCACTTTTGCAATCATAATTTTTTTTTATTTAGCTGAAATGTAATTTTTCATATGGTGTTTATAAATCAGTGTACTTCTGTTTTTGTATTGATATTTTTTTACAAAATATGTTTATACCAAAATTTCTGAATCCTTTAGTTAGTTGTATTTTAAAACTTGATAAGTCTTATTTCCTTTATTTTGTAAATATCACATTCACAATTGACCATTACACCTATTCTTGGTCCCTTGATTTAAATTTTTATTTTTAAAATAATGATTTTGTCCCTCTATAATCATGCAATGTTTCTTTTTCCCTTGTGAAGGCTTTATAAAAATGTTCATTATTTGGTTAAAACAATTGAATCTAATTTTTAAACAATCATATCCTATTTTAATATGAAACAGAACTTCATTATCTTTGAAAAAAAAAAAAAAAAAACTTATTGCAGTGTCAGGATCAGGATTATGCATATGCAATATTTACTGCTAATGAACCAATTGCTCTATGTTATTCAAAATGAAAATTTATTATTTACAATTACTTTTTTTTTCTCATTCATAATCTATTACTTGAAAAATAGCATTGTCACACTGTATATATATTTTTAATGTTTTAGTTGGATTAGTATATAAAAGTGGATTAAAAGACTTTTTTAATTTTTATGTATTAAGTTTAGCTATTATACAAAGTACTAGTAGTTTTAGACTTCAGGTCCCTTTTTTCCCTTGCGGCTAATTAAAAATCTGGTTTGAACCTGGACATATCATACTACTGCAGACATTACAAAGGTGGTTTTCAAAATGTTGTAAAAGGAATCTTAATAGTTTATGTCTGGACGAAATTTTGTATTTTAAAGAATAAGAAAAATAAAAGTTTTTTGAGTCTTTTTATTTAAGTTATTCTTAAAGTATGGTTTATCAGTACATTATAATTACTTTAATAAGAAGTATCAACCCTTCCTAATATGTCAGGGGAAAACTATTTTGTGTGGTTTTTTCAGAGGTAATTTTGTAGATATATCTTAGTAACCATTCATTAATGTCCACCATTAAATATGACAATGCACTGGATAATGAACCTGACAATGTGCTAGAGGCTGACTTCATTGAAAATATTCAACAAACATGATGAATACAAATTTAAAGATGTAAAATTTTCAACGAAAAAGTGACAAACAAGCTTTTTTTCAAGTATTCGGCCAAGGCCGAATAGTAAACTAGGTATTCGGCCGAAGCCGAATATTCGGCTGACAGGCCGAATAGGCCGAATATTCGGCCGCGGCCGAATATTCGTTGCATCTCTAGTAGTAAGCTAACTAATTTCTGAAATTTACAGCTTAATCCAAGTTTTTTACGATGAGGGATGACCAAAAAACATTTTTGTTTTCCTCAATTTGTTGAACCCCTAAATGCATGGGTGATTTAATTTTTATTGGAAACTAACATCCAGTGCATACCTTTTATGTGACAATAGTACGGTGCAAATAGGCCGAAAAAAGGCCTAACCTCAACATCCAAAGTAAAAGTTTCCCGTCAACTCCAAACTGTTGTATACTGTCCACATATTGTTTGGTAAAAAGTTACACCGTTTTCAGCGTCGGGTTTTGGGGGGAGGGGGGGAGAAGTTGGTAAATTAGTACTTTTTATCAGTTTTTCCGAAATATTTAGAAAACTATGGTATTTAGCGCGAAAAGTTAAATATACAAAATAATCTACACTAAATTACGAACAAAATGGTCCTAAACATTATTTTGTTAAGTGAACGGTTGCAGAGCTACCCTAGGTGAAAAGTAGAAATTTTTCGTATTTTTTTAGATTTTTCGGAAAAAAAATTCATTATCACTCTGGAAACTAATTTTTTGTATGAGGAGTGTTTTGTAAAAGCAAATTGCGATTTATGGGGCCGGTGGTATGTTTGTGATTAGCCCTTGAAGGAACGACAACCTCACCACCTACTCAAGGGGCTCTACTTTTAAGGGAAAAGAAGCATTCATGGACCATGGTTATATAAATCTGCGGCACGTAGAAACCCAAACTTTCTTTAGACAATGCCGCAAAAAGAATGAATATATTTTAAACATAGATGATTTAAAATTATAAAAATTCAAAACAATTATGATTTATAGTTATATCATTTTTAATAATAACATTTTTATAAGTGCAGCTTTGGAAGATTTTTCTTTAGAAAATAGGCATAGTTGCCTGTATATTGCAACCATATTTTATCAAACTTTTTGACGTTCGTAAACTGAGTTTAATACTAATATTTAATAAAAATGTAGAACGTTGAATGCGCCATATTGTGATGTAAAGTATTCACCAGGATTCAGTCTTCTTCAAGCGTACCACCGTCCTTTTCTAGATTTTCGTCTATGATATTAGTGCCCCTGTTATTACTTCCTAGACCTGAGCAATTACTGCACATACTTGAGCAGTTTAGACCACTACTTCTGCACTCGCAGTTATGGACGCATTCGGCTTTTTAAATGCGCACTATGAGGGAAAGTAATTCCTAGGGAGTTGCAAAAGGCATTGTTATAATTGGTCTCAGCCATTCACCAATCTTCTTCCACCCCCACTGGAGGTAAATTCCTTTCCTCATCCAGCCGCTGCTGAACCTGGTGGTAGGTTCTATATGAAGGCTGCCTGGTAGCTGTTGAAGTGAGGGTGGTAAGCCAACTTGTGAACAATGAATGTATGGGCTGCTTTGCAATAGCCTGCAAGTACCACTGGTAGCGAAAGTTATCTAGATCTTCAGTATTCTTTGCTCCAAACATCGCAAGAAAGAAATACTTTCCTGCGTCAGCCACCACACTGGGATCAGCTTTGGAATCGTTAAAGATTTAGAAGCTTCGTACGAAGAGCGTTGTTGGCTTACACTTTCCTATACGGTGAAATGTTTCCCTTCTTGTAGAAAGATGGTACATTGTCACATCCTGTGAAGGGGTATATTGCAAAGAGTACACCCTTCATATCTCCAATTCTTCGCTGAATGTCCAAAACAGTGCACACCTTCTCCTGCTGATTGCCATTCTTTGGTACCACCATTTTCAATTTGTTTTCTGATGGTGTGTGAACATTCAACAAGACTAATAAGTCCATGTCATCACCGATCACACAAGCTTCAACTCCATTCTTAGCTTTATCGATCGCTGTTAAAACTATAAATAAGTCATCGTCACCCGATGCTTGATAAACTGTGCAACTGCTTCTTTGCAAGTACATTGTCAGGAGAGAAATTAGGCCCATTTTGTTCTTAGTGTTAGCTAGAAATTCACTTTGGTTGATAGTTACATCGATTGAGTCTTCAACTTTGTCTTAAATGTTAGTAGTAGCACGTGATCTACATAATTGTTCTTCATCTTTTGTGGTTCCTTGCTCGTATTCATCAAAAACAAGTTGCTGGCCTATAATGAGCAATTACGGAATTTATGTATTGCTCGCAAATCTGTCTGAAGGTAGCTGCGAAACGTCAGAAAACACGATGAAGAAGGTGATCTTCATCAATGATATAGGATGCTTTTTCTAAATAAGGGGTGACCGATGATTCATTTGAATCTGGAATAAAAACAGACACCACTAGGAGATTTGCTCCCCTTCCTTATCAAACCTGATTTGTCGAACAAGGGTGGAGGATATGCACGTAATTCGAATTAAAATAAAGTCGAACCCGCTTATTAGAATATCGGCTAAAAGAATATCCCGCTTAATATAATACATTTTCAGTGTACCAAACCAATGTAATGTGGTTATTTTTATCTCGGTTTTTGGAATATCCCGCTTATTAGAATATTTTTTCGTGGCAAAATGGCTATTCACTTAAGCGTGTTCGACAGTATTTCTTAGTCTCTCATATTTTCTTACCGTGCACACCATCCGATGTGATAGAGTATTAGGCAAGAGTGCACGTGGACTCCAGTAAAATTTTTTTGAAGGCAGTGTGAAATTTTCTGAAAGTATGAGGAAGCTAAATCCTTCTCCTTCCCCAGTAAAAACTTTTCAAATATGCATACAAAAATCATTTAAATCATGGATGAAAATTATTTTTAAAGTTTTTTTTTAAAAATAATTTTTCAGTTTAAGAATGTGTTGTCAACCCAAAAGTTTTGGAATTTTCTAAAATTTCGAATCACAAAACCCCTGGTATTAGGGTTCACATACAGTGGTGTTGTTAATTGTCATAGACTTGGTAATAGAGGCTAGAGACTGAACAGCTAACTTTCTTTTCAAGTGTATCTGTGAATCTTTTGTTCTCAATCTTTCTTGAAACTAACTTCAAGTGCTTTATCACAGTTCACGCAAATTGCAGAAAACCGGTTCTCGTTCCCAGTATTTCTACGTTTCAAACCCCATGTGGTGCCTCTTAGTTTCTTTTAGACTAGAATACGATTGTACAATATTACTTTTTAATAAAATTGCTTAGTTATTTCTGTTTACGTAGTAGTTAAAATTGCATTTTCCAAAAAATCTTAAAAATGCGAAAATTTTCTACTTTTACACCAGCCGTAACTCTGGAACCGTTCACATAACAAAATAATGTTTAGGACCATTTTGTTCGTAATTTAGTGTAGATTATTTTGTATATTGCACTTTTCACGCTAAACACCATAGTTTTCTAAATATTTCGAAAAAACTGATAAAAACTACTAATTTACCAACTTCTCCCCCCCCCCTCCCCCCAAAACCCGACGCTGAAAACGGTGTAACTTTTTACCAAACAATATGTGGACAGTATACAACAATTTGGAGTTGACGGGAAACTTTTACTTTGGATGTTGAGGTTCATGTCTAATTGCACTGTACTACAAAGGCTACAGAACAATTGAAAGGGTCAGTGGATAAAGGTGTTAACTCACCAAATCATATGTTGAAATGTACGTAAACACTTTTAACCACTCTAAAAAACTTGCGGTTTTCTCATGGGTGCCCATATGGAAAATTTTAAGGGGGGGGGGGGCTCAGATATTTTCCCCATGGTTTAGCAGGATATTTTCCCCATAGAACACGATTTCAGTACAGATTAGAGTTATTAAAATTTGATATTTTTAATAACTTATTCACTATAAGCTGGAAAAGAAATGTTTTTTTCATTTTTGCAAAGAAGAAAGTACCAAAAGCAAGGAAGTCTAATTTTAAAGGGGGCTTGAGCCCCTACTTTCCCCCTTATATGGGGGCCTGTTTATCATCCAGGATCTCTGGAAATACGCATAATAGGACTTCCAATGTTAGCTAATATGAAAAATAATCATTTAATGTCTGCTTCCATCAACAAAACTCTTTTTCAAGAAAGTTTCAGTTAACACCTTTATCCACTGATCCATTCAATTGGTCTCTTATTTTTCAAGAAATCTGTAAAAATGTGAATTTTTAAAAAGGTCCCAATACTTTTGGTGATATAGTGTGTGTAAAATACGTTAAAGAACCACCTCATGAATATTACTCAATTTTGATAAAAAGTGCTGATATGATGTTTGTGCTTAGCACAGCAGTATATCTTATTTTCCACATGAATTTTTCATGTATTGTTTTTCTGTTGAAATTTTATTGCAATTTTCCTAAGGACAATTTTATATGTTTGTATCTTAATCCCTACTACTTGCTATCTTATTGTTTTAACCTACTATTTCACTGCTATTTTTCAGACTCCCCAAGTTGATAATATGGCAGCAGATGAAACTTTTGATGATGTTCCTCAAGTAAGTAATTAAAAAAAAAAAATACTCTTTTGCTGGTTCCACTAAACAATAGAATGGCTAGATGGGTCAAATGATTAAGAATATGAAATGACTAAAAAATAAATAAGAATTTAATTGATAAACATTCCCTCCCCCCCCCCCCCCCCCCAAAAATCATCCATTTATCTTTTTATTTCTTTGCGAATTCGTTGCATACCTTGATTTATTTCAAATGTATTGTTTGTACTGCAAATATCTATAAATAATAAGTTTAAAAAAAGTTAGATTTTTTCATTAAATGTGAGAAGCTATGTATAGCTTAGAACAGGGATGCCCAACATTTTTCTACCCAAGGGTCACACCTCATATTAAAGTGAGTGTATTAAGATAGCAAACACAAAAAAATTTAAAATAAAATTTTTTAAATAAAATGGGAAAATATTGAAAAGGAAAGAAAATTAAAAACCAATAATTGTTGTTATCAGCACCTAATGCTTCTTTTATTAATTGCAATTGTTTTTCAGAAAACAATTTCTGAAAATTTGTAACATTGTCATTTCTCATGCTTTTTAATTTGTAACATTCAAACGGAACAATGGACTACACGGATCAGCTTTGCAGGTCATAGTTTGAACACCACTCGGCTTAAAAAAATAATTTGAAAATATTTGGTATTGTAAAAATCATCCTTACTTTTGGGGTCTTGTAATAAATGATATTTTTATACAAATATAGGGTCAAAAACTCCTTTTTAATTTAGTTAATTTGTAAATAAAAGGCTATTTACGTATTGAAATTCTATCTAGGCTGAAGATATGGATACAAATGAGGTAGTGGAAGGCCTACATGAAATTGAACTGACCAACATTACAAAAGAAGGCTACCCTAAAGGGGCTCCAGATCAGTTTAAACTTCTTCAAGTTCTTGGCCAAGGCTCATTCGGAAAGGTATTTTCATGAAAATTAATTTAATTGCATTAATAGACCTTTTCTTATAATGGCTATTATCTTAAAATGATTTCAAACATTTAAAGAAAAATAAAATTTAAATACTTGACTCATTATGTATATATGATTTTTAAAATTATTTGACTGTACAATATTTAGTAGTATCATAACGTACCAAATATTACATGCTAGGAAGAAGAGATGGTGCTTTGAGAATTCCTTTTCAGTGTATATCATGTTTTATGTTCTATTTCTGTTGATATATCCCCAACAGGGAACAGGGGGGGGGGGGCATTTTTTAAAATACATAATATCAATGGCTAATTGACTCTGAAATCAAATTAGTGCAAGTATCTGATTTCAAGAAGTAGTTGCAGTAAGAGAGATTCTTTGTGAAACCAGGTAGGTTAGACATCAAGCTTATCAACTATTTTCTGGTACTATAATTACATAGTTGAATAGCTTGAGTCTGTTGTATATGGAACATGCTAGTCTGGGACATACTCGAACAGAAGTGGGAATACTTACAGCAAAAGAGATGGGCTTAGCGTTGCTGAGTCTTATTAACAAAATACTTTTAAATGCTTAACGTAGTTTTTAAATGCAAGTGATTAGCTTATAGATTTTTTTTCGTTTATTTTTATTTTTATTTATTACTATGAATATCATATCATGTGATAAAAAAGCAGTTACATATTTTGTACTAAACTATATTTCATTAGTAATTAACATGTTCCAAAAAATGTATTATTTTAGGTATTTTTTAGTCAAAAAGACTGTTGGTCCAGATTCTGGTAGTTTATATGCTATGAAAGTCTTAAAGAAAGCTACATTAAAAGGTATTATTTCTAGTTTAGGTATTATCTGCATCTTTTTTTTTTGAATATATATTTATTTTTACAACACTAACCTTCAGAATTTGAGCTGTACCATGATTTCTGACATTTGAAAATTGTTTCCTGTGTATTTGTTGGCACTGACTTTTTTTCAAACAAAACTTTCCCAGAAAAATATGCATGTTTCAACACTCAAATTTATGATTGAAAGCTAGATAATGATAAGAAATTCTCTTCATGACTTGAACCGCACTTTTCTTCGCTTGCGGGGTCATTTTCTTGGAATAGTTGAAGACTACAGGAATACTTAAAATGTCCTTTCTGACTCAGAAAAGTTATTTTGTCCTTTTGAGTACATTATGAAAAGTGCTTGGTATTTTTTAAGAAATTCTGTTATTTAATATTGTTTTGTGACTGCCAATTTTCAAAGTTAGTTTTGTTAAGCTGCTGATTTTATTTCTTGGTTTTTGTGAAAGTACTGGTTTTAAAATAAGATTTTTGTTAAGGTATCACAAAACATCAGTAAAATCAGCCTGTAGTGGGTCCTGCTGTACCTTGTTTTATTCGCATTCAACCTGAATTGATCACAATTTGTATCAATCTTAGACTCACTCTATCCTATGGATTTGTTTACAGCCAACTCTTATTATTGTATTCTTTAAGTTAACATAAAAAGGCTTAAAGTCTTGATGAGAGTGACTCTGGAGTTGTTTGTGCCACCTCATTGCTACATCAGTTGCATTCAAAATTCTTCTTTCAAGATTTCTCATTATATTTAAAAGTCTTAAGTGGTCATTGATTTCTTATATTTTCCCATTAGTTATTGGGTATTTTTACAATTTGTTATTTTTCTGGTTTCTGTTTTTGTAAATTGCTCGATAAAATGATTTTAATTTGTTAATTTGTTGTTGTTACAAATATGATTATTTCTTTAAACTTGGTATCATGCTATCATATTAGTAGATTGACAAACCATATACAGTATAACCCCAGTTTAACAATTTTCAAGGGACTGGAAAAAGTTAATGTTAAATCAAGGATATCGTTAACTCAAGGAACATAGAAATTCAATGCAATCAAATCCGGACCAGTGAAATGTATCATTAAATTGAGGAAACGTTAAATCGAAGTTATACTGTAGTTATTCATTTCAGAAATGCATGCCTGGAATGAAAATTTGAGTGTTTTATGCAAAAAAAATTTTTTTTGTTGTCTCATAGTTGTTGCACATTGCTATGAAAGGAACAGAAAGAATTTTATGTTGGTTTTTTTTTTTTTTAAATTTTAAAGCAATGCTGTAAAATCTGAAAAATATTGCTAATGTTTTTTACTGATGAGTTGAAAAAACTAAGTTAGGCTTTTTTGCAAGAATTATATTTAAAATTCAACATGTATGTTTAAATGTATTTTTTGTTTTTCCTTTTGATGACTTTGTTACAAAACATTTTAAAACTTTAGAATAATAACAAAATAAACAATTTTTATTTTGTAGTTAGAGACAGAATGCGAACAAAAATGGAAAGAGACATCCTAGCTGATATTCGACATCCATTTATTGTCAAATTGCATTACGGTAAGTGTAAATGGATTACTGTTCTGATATGTGACTGTTTAGGTTATGCTGTATACATCAAGTTGGGAAAGCATTTTTAATACAAATACTATTTATTTTCAGCCTTTCAAACAGAAGGGAAATTATATTTAATCCTGGACTTCTTAAAAGGAGGAGATCTATTTACCAGACTTAGTAAAGAAGTAATTTATAAGTTTTTCTTTTCTAAATTACTGAATTTTCTGATGTTCTAACTTTTTTCGTTTTACAATAATTTTAAACCAATGGTTTATTATTAAAGTTGTTAAATTATTGTATTTTTCTGATGTGCTGTTGAATAGCCATATCATACAAAAGTGGTATTATGAGTACAAAGTGTGTAACATCAAGCATGGTTCCAAAAAAAGAGAGGGAATCATGGGGTCCTGACTCCCTACCCCCCCCCCCCCCCCAAGCAACCAAATGCAGCCTAAATCTGAGTTTTGGAGATTTATGTTTCAAAAATTTGACCCCGTTTCATCTAATTGTGCCCCAAAAATTGCACTTTAACCCCCTTTCCGATACTAACTACTCCAAAACCAGAAAGGAAACTGGATCCGCCCTTGTGTTACATAACTTCAAAATTATAACAGTGTATGCTTGAGAAATTTTGCAACAATGTTTGTGACGAGTTGATATCTTAGAAATTCACAGAAATATAAATTTTTCTTTCTTTAGTGTTAAATATAATGTATTTTAACAATGTTGGAATTGACGTCTGTATTACTTCTTCAAAATTATATAACATTTTTCAGTGCCTTCTCAAAGTCAGTTACTGAATTTTAAGTACTGTTTGTTTGCACAAAACTTTTTGCGTCAGGTCACCAATTCTTAATTTAATTAAACTCAAGACAAATCAGTACCCACTCAATTTTTTTTTTCATTTAAAAAATAAGTTTTGAGTCATCTCAAATGATGTCAACTTTTACATTCAACTTTAAAGCACAAAATTTATTAAACATTAAGAAAGTTTTGAGTTTTTTGCATTATACAGTAGAACTCTGTTTTTGGGATCCTCGTTTATCCAGATCTCCGTGTTATCCGGATCAAATCTAGTGGTTTTAAAAATTTTAGGTCCACATAAATAGTTTTAAATTATTATAGCATAAACATTAAAATAAGTATGCTGAACATTTGCTTTTTAATTTAGGTTAAGTGTACAGCCTCTTTTTGCATAGATTATGCAATAAATTATGTTAAAATATCAAGCACCACATTATCTAATCTGTGATGATAAAGCGTTACATTGACCATTCTTTATTCAAACAAACACACGTTTAAATCATAAGACAGGGGCCAAATTCTTTGTTAAGAAATTATGTGAAAAATTGTGTTGATTTTTAAAAAAACTGTTAAAGCAGTTCTATACTATTTTGTTGCAACCTTTGTAGCGGTTTTGTGTTGTAATGCTTGTGAAGTCTGCTTATTTAGGGTTTTGAGTAGTTTATTACCTATACAATCCGGATTACCTGAATTTTTCATCTTCCTGATTGCCTTTGGTCCCAGTTAGTCCGGATGAAAATTTAATTTAAATTGAATGAAAACATTATTGATTTGTTTTTTTATTTTGGGAAGAGGGATTCAAAATAAGTTACAAAAATTAATATTAAAAATATCGTTAAAGTTCATCTTGTTTGTATTTTTAATTTTCCTTTTTTTGTGAGTCTATTTAAATGACCCACAAGCTGCTAGTGCTTGTAATGACATTTTTAATCTGCTAATACCGCTTTTGCTCTTTCCCAAGTATTCAATAATACCTGTGAAATATTATAACTAGTAATAAAGGAGAGTTTTTCATGCAATTTTCTCCATAGTAGTCAAAAGCATTTTAGTTGCAAAAAATTATTTTTGTTTAAAAATTCCAATCCAATTTCTCTTTAACAAGCACATGACTTATTCCTTCATTGTTTCCAATTTCTGTAGTTTTATGTTATTCCTTTCATACTAATATTTAAAATGTAATTACAAGTCTCCATTGAATACACATCTGAAAGAGGAATTTCACTTATTTTAATTTGTTTTCACATGTGATGCAGTAAGAAGCTAAAGGATGGTAAGTGCCAAAGTTAAAAGTTTGGAGATAATCAGTACAAATGGTAGAAGAGCCTATCTTCTGTTTTAGGGCATTAAATGGTACTAATAGCTCTGGTGGGTGCTGCTATACAGCATGAATTAGAAGAGAAAAAAATCACTGAAAGTCAGGATCTGATCTTTAAACTTGTTTACCTCGAAACTTTAAAAAGTCCACTGACATCCCTTTGCTTCTTACTGCCTCATATGGTAGCTGCTTTTTTTTTCTGAATTAAATATCATTTTGTGTGCACCTACTAACTAAGAACATATAAAAACTAAGAACATATGTGAAGAAAAGCATCAATTTATGTAAAGTGTTAAAATAATTTGCTCTTGGTTTCATATGTTAATGTTCACCACTAGTATATTTTTCCATAGAAGACTGATTTGAAGTGTGTGTGCAAAGTGCTGAAATGGATATTTTTTCTCTGTTGCCATTGTATCGGAGAATGTTTTATGCTCCTAACATATGATGTAATTGTTTCCTGTTTCTGCTTTTAGACTTAATTTTCAGTTCACACTTTCAGTTGACACATTATGCAAATTTGTTTTTGTTTTGAGGAAAAAAGTTTGAATTTAGCTTCAAGTTGTAGATTATTTATAATTTTCTTTGCATACCAAGGTGCATTATTCTAATATCCTCCTTGATTATGTCCCTAGTAATTAATCATGCTCTACTTAATGCCTTGCTAAAATATGCTTTCCAATTGCATGTACATTTTAGCTACATGTTTGATGCTTTTTTTGTACTTCATACCTTTATATGTTCTTTAACTTTATTGTTTCAACTCATTTTAACTCTTTTGAAACATTTTCTATTTGATTACCAATCATTCCTTGTTGATTTAGTTATTGCTATATTTTTGAAAGAATTTTAGTGAATGTTTTGTGTTCTTTTGATAACTGCTGTCAATAATATTCACTTACAATTTTGATATTAGGTTATGTTTACTGAAGAAGATGTTAAGTTTTACCTTGCAGAATTAGCCCTTGCATTAGATCACCTGCATAGTTTAGGAATTATTTATAGGGATCTGAAGCCAGAAAAGTAAGTGTAATGTGAAATTGAAGTAATTTGATTATTTAATCATTTAGTAATATATAATGTAAAAGCACTTGTTTTTGCTAGGCTTTAATTTTTGTGATTTTTGCGAGCTCGTCGAAATTGCAAAAAGTTAAGCCTTGCAAAATATTTCATCTTTACATACACAACCTACTTCCAGTTTTGTATGTATGAAATTTGCGAAATTTTATTTAATATTGCAAAATTAATCTTATAACATCACCAATATTTTCATTTCCGCAAAAGTTACAGTTTGCGAAAATGAGCACTTTTTCAGTACACAACTACCACTTTCTGCCAAAATATTTGATCATTTCTACAAATTGTGAAAAAAAAAAAGGTGGGGATTTAGGTTTAATTATTGCAATTTAATGTGTATCAGAAATTAAAATACCAATGATAAGTAAAGAAAATTTTCAACAGATCATCTTAAGGCCTCTATATATTTACCAGTCGGCGCATCATCTTAAGTTTGGCCAAGAATGCATGTTTGAGTGGTTGTCTTATCTAAAAAGTAATCACATTTGGTTATTCTTCACTGCGGGGGATTACACTGGTAAACAAAGATTTTGTTACATGAAACATTTATATTGACCTAAGGGTAATTTTTGACGCTGATTTCAAATATTCACTTGGAATTTTTTCATCACCCACAGTTTTTGTGTAATCATAGGTTTTAACTTATTTGTTTTTTCCCATGATTTCCTGTACCACTTAATGATAAAAACTAATAGACTGGTAAACAAAGACTTTGTTTAATGAAACATTTATGATTTTTCTAGGGTAATTTTTGATGCTGATTTCAAATATTCAATCAGGTTTTTCCCGTCACCTGCAGTTTTGTGTAATTATAGGTTTTAAGTGATTTATTTTACCCGTGTTTTCCTACATCACATAATGATAAAAACTTATAACTAACAATTAAAATCTTGTCATAAAGGCAAAAAATATTAAGATAGTCAGGTTTGTTGGTACTGCAGTGGTAACATGGTAGTCAGTCTTAATGGCACCCCATTTTCGTGATATACGCTACTTGAATAGAATCATTTCTATAATTTAATATTTGAATGCAAACATAATGAATTCATAGATTTTATTCTAAGGAACATGATTTAGTATACTGCAATAGTATTGACTCTGTGACGGATATGTTTGTATTTTAATGTCAAAAAGCCAGGACAGTCCATTTTTGTTTATATTTCTTTACAAAATGATGTGTGCTGTAGTGAATTCATTACCTATAGAATCATATTTTGTTCTTCCTAAGTACCACTTAAGCCAATAGATTTTTCTTATAATGGCATAGTGCATCAGTAACCAGCTTGGTATCAATCCAGACTGATTGTTTGTTCATAAGTCATGTTCTCGGATTGAGTCGCTCATAGTTTTGCCATAGTTAATTTGGTTTGAGATTTTTTGTTTGCCTTTATTATTATTTGTTTTATTGTTTTTCAATTTATAAAAAATACTTTTAATGTAATGTATTTTTTCAAAAGTGGCTGATTGGTAACATGGTAAACAAATGTTTCATAAAAGGTATTGTGCAGAATGGCTGTGCATAGTTGAATCCAGTCTCTCTATCAGTGGTGTATTGTACAAACTATACATTTGCAATTACAATATTTCGTATGGTAGAATGACTGATATAGTTTGCCATCTGAAATTCACCTAAACACAAAACTTGTGTCTGCATTGGTTTTTCTTTGCATCAGTTTTCTTTGGTTACAAAAAAAGAAGAAAAGACGAATCAATTTCATCCATCGCTTTGTGAGTGTAGCAAATGAACTCTTTTTTAAAAGTTTATTTATTGCAGAGGTTTATGAAAGAGAAAGCTTTAAATATTTAACGTTGAAAATTCATTGTATCGTTAAATATTAATAAATAGAAATTATTCAAAATGAAAAATGAAATTCCTCATCTCATTGAAATGTTGTAATTATATTTGCAGTAATATTTTATAAACCTTGGACACTTTCAAGCATATTCTCTTTACAGTATACTCCTTGATGCTGATGGGCACATTAGTCTCACTGATTTTGGTTTATGTAAAGAAGCTCTTAGTGATCAAAAAGCATACTCATTTTGTGGGACTGTTGAATACATGGCGCCAGAAGTTATAAATCGAAAAGGGCATACTACTGCTGCAGACTGGTGGTCGTTTGGTGTATTAATGGTATTTTTGTTTTCTTGTTTTTTCTATTTCATAGTTGAATTGATTATTTCAGACGGGAATAAGTCCAACTAATACAACTTTTCAGTAATCAATAAAAAGTGATTTTTTGATTCAGAAATGAACTAAATTCTATGAAAATTTTTATGACTAATCTAGCCACAAGTAGGATCATTACCTTACCTTAAATTACTTTTCATTTGCGTCACTGAAATCAAGAAAATTTTTTTTTTAATTTGGACTTATGCCTTTTCTGCAATTAATATCCTGAAAGACTAGTTTAGAGTGATGAAAATGTAAATCAAGTGAAACAGATTTGTTTCAAACTGATTTTTGATAATAAAAAAATAACATAAAAAGTGACAAAAATAATTAGTGAAGTCCATATTCATAAATTCATTATCTTAAGAAAATACATCATTTTTTTTCCTCTTTCTTTCGTCTCGTTTCAGTAAAATAACATAGTAAATGCACATTTTGCAATATCTTGCAATATTTGTGTTTTCTGACGTTGGATTACTGATTTTTTGAATAGTAAATGACGTCTGGTGTAAAAAAAAAAAAAAAAAAAAAAAAAAAAAAAAAAAAAAAAAAACTAAAACTGACAATCTGAGATAAAAAGGAAAAAATTTACATGTGTATAAAACTATATTTATATTCATATTGATCAAATACATTATCCAAATGTTGATAATTGAAATCATTTGTCGCCCAGTAGAATCTTATTCCAAAATCTCGATTTGGGAAATAAGTCCTCCTGAAAAATGAAGGGCACCTGTTTTAGCAGTTACAGATTTCATTGTTTTCAACAAATTTGACAGTGAATCTTGATTTAATTTTAAGATTTTACTTGTAAGAAATTGGATTTCACATGGTTATAATCTGTTATATCTTGTGAACATTTGCTTTACTGTCCCAAGATCCCGGTCCCAAAGGTCAAATGAATGTCCTCTCAAAGGAAAGTCATCAGTTGTGAAATTTCTTCAGTGTTATTTCTAGAAAAAGTCTCCTGCAGTGTTGTTCTTATTTTGACAAGCGCATATCTCACTGAAAGCATATAGATTTATCGCAGTTTCTACAGTGATGCTAATAAAACCCCTGAGAAATTTGGGGAATTTCATTCCGATTCCGTGACTTCGAATCCCCCTAACCCCCCGAACTGACAAACCTACCATTACTGAAATTATGCTAGATCAAAGGAGTTATTTGTTTTTACTTCATTACGCCAAAAAATCTAGTTACTTTATGATCTTGCCATTGCGTCTTACTATTTCTTCCTTCGCGTTTAGTGCAAAAAGGGCATATGTCTGGGATTTAAGCCCTTTCTGCACTAAACGAAAAATGTGACCCTTAAATAAAGTGCTATGTTGTACAAGCACTGACTTCCCTGTTACACTAGTCGATGTCTCTACATACAAATGTGGGAAAATCACCGCTAACTCAATTTTGAAAAAAAAATGTGACTTATGCCCTTTCTGTAACAATCGATTCAGTTCTCTTATCAGTAAATATTTTTTCACTTTTGTATGAAAAATAAATTAAGTACTGTTTTCAATCAAAATTATTTGCCTTGAATTTTAACTTATTCCATTTAATCATCCTTGAATCGATTTTGACTAGTTTCTTCTTGCTGTCTGTACATGGGCGGATTTATGGGGGGGCAGAGGGGGACAATGACCCCCCCCCAGTTTTGGGAGGACTTTATGCAGTAACTACATATCTTCCAAAAATTTTTAAAAGAATCATTATTTTTTTCTTTTTTGACTAGTTCAGAAGAACATGGATGGATTTATAGGAGGGGTTGCATAGGGGACAATGCCCCCCAGTTTTGGGAGGACTTTAAAAAAGTAACAATACATCTTCCAAAATCTTAAAACAAAATGATTTTTTTTTTTTCTTTTTTGAATAGTTTAATGAAAATGAAGAGAAAAGCGAATGTCCTTTTCTGATGGGAGAAAAGAAAAGGGAAAAAAACGAACATTAAATACAAATAAAACAGCTGTCACTGGGGTGCTAAAAACGTGTCTAAATTCACTATTTTGGACTGAAAACCATTTGGGCAAGTATACGAATGAAAATATAGGCTAAACGAGCTATGCATTCAGCTGCAACTTATAATAATTGACAAATATTTCAAAATTAGAACCTAAAAAAAAGGGAACCCCCCCTCCCCCATTTGAGCTAACAGAACGATCTACTTGTTATGATTTGTTTTCTTTCTTTTCAGAATGTTTATTTTCAATTTGCGTGATTTCAAAAACTAGATATTTTGTGTTGTTACAGAAGAAAGATTTTGAAGAGCCTTCTGGGATTCACACGTTCAGATTGGTAAAATTGTAAAAATCCTTTAACCGTAAAACTGACGTATTTTCGTAAAAATTACAAAAATCTGCAGGTAAGAGTGAATTACATATAGGGCCGGATTTGCCTATAAGATAAACAAGCTATAGCTTTGGGCCATGGCTTTGAAGTGGGTCCGTAACTCGTAAAAAATTGCATGATTTGTTCCTTAAAAAATAGAAAGTGCTTAAAAAAACTAATTTAATTTTCAAGTGCTTGAAAACCTTGAATATATGGAAACGTGTGGCAACAAACCTTAAATTTTAAAATTTCTAACAAATGGTAGGGGGAGGAATGCCAAAATATGTCAAATTCAGCTCCTTGCTACATCCTGCATCAAAAGTGTACTACACTACCTCTGTTCCTTTTCGTTTTCTGCACTGCTTAAAATTAAAAAAAAAGGGGTTGTTGTAATGAGAGAATTCTATAGTTTATTTTTTCTTTTAAACTTAAAATAGCTATTTTTTTCACTTCATTCATTAAGCAATCAGGATTGCTCATTGTTTTTACTTGACGGTTTTGAATTCCTATCATTTTATTTTCCCACCAGCACCCTCTGCCAGCACCACCGCCGCCGCGTCGACCGACCTCACGATGCTGCTCCTCTTGCGAAAACCGTCTCCAGGTTGCATCCATATCCTACACACATGCCTACACACATACACGCACTCATGCCTGCGCACAGACACAAACACGCACTCCTACACACACACTCATGCCTGCGCACAAACACAAACACTTATGCCTACATACACACACACACACACACACACGAACGCCTACATACACAGCAGGGTCATTCCATGCAAAATGAACAAATCAGCTGTGGCTGACATGTCACAGATTTCAGTGAAAATTTTAATTTATGTAAACCATACATATTTATAAGGAAATGCAAAGTATGGAAGTTTAAAAACTGTTTGTTGCTTTGTTATTGAAATTAGAAATTGATGCTTACGCTAAGCCTAAATTTTCAGAATCCATTGCTACCAGTTTGTGACTCAATAACTCCATAAGTTATAAACGTACACTTAAAAAATAAATATTTCCGCATTCTATAAACAATTCTCTACTGAGAAAGAGCAAAGTAAAATTTATTCAGATCTTTTTTTGAATCTGAGATATTAACAAAGATTGAAATTTTGGCAATTTACTTCAGATTTGAAATCACTCTTCCAGCTCTTTTAATGAAAAAATAACAGTAAAAATGATTCAGATTGAAAAAACTATCTATAACTAACTATCTGCTCTAATTTAGTAACTGTTTATGAATTTCTTAATGACGAAATTGTACTTTAGAAAATCGAAAATTTCCAAAAATTTCATTTTTTCCTCTGTTTCAGATGTTTTTTGAAGATGAGGGAATGCTCTAAATTTACTCGATTTTTTTAATGTAACATATTGAAGTGTCTTTTAGATGCTACTAAATTTTAATCATTGGTATCAGCGTATTTTTGTTACTAGAGTAACTTAAACTAAGGTAAAATTTCATTAGTTACTTCTTTTTATTTTGTAAGTTTAGCAAAACTTTAGTCATTTCTTTCGTGTTTCATTTTCTCAAAAGCATGTTTATGAAGTACAGTCTGAAATGTACATTTTTTTAAATTGAAATAAATGTTAGTTTTACTTGCTTTTGCACCATTTAGTCGTTTATCTAATTCTTTGAGTTCTCGTAATTTCACATAAGGGTCAATCCATACAGGTTCCATGCAGTATAAACTACTCATTCATTTTGTAGTAAGTTACCGCCCTAAGCCAGGGCTAAGGCAGAAATACTTAAAATACACCACCAGCTCAGTTATTCCATCCAAGGACTGCAGTTTCGTGCTTTTTAGCACCCATCAGCCCAGAATAGGAATCACACAAGCTGGAGGCGAAAACCAGCTCATGTGATTCTTATTCCGGGCTCATGAGTGCTAAAAAGCACGAAACTGCAGTCCTCGGATGGAATTTTTTATTTCGGTTTTAGTGTATGAATTGACTAGCAAAATTGCTTAATTTCAAAGACCTGTATCTATTTTACAAATCAAAAACAAAAACCAATATGTATAACATGTATAGTACTTGAACGGATTATTCAATTGGTCAGGAAATTTTATTTTTTAATTCCATCCCCTTTTGGTTTATAGGGGTCTAAAAATGTCATTTTCGTCATTTTTCCGATTTTTGAGGGGCTGTAATCTGTAAAGGGTGCTGAAACACACAGCAACAGTTAAATATTCTTTTTAGCATGGTTCCAGTAATTAGTTTTTGTCGTATTTCATTTTGTGTTTCCGTCCCCTACGTGAGTTATCCCCCTTTGAAATGAGTAAAATTTTTACATTTGGCCTTGAATTTTAACCTGTTGCCATTATTTCAATTATTAACTTACTGCTACGTCACTCAGCGTGTAAGACTATCAACTTATGCACTTTAACATCAAAGCGTTAAATTAACTGTTTAAAATGTAATTCAAATAGATTTTGGCCAAAATACAAAGGTCTAAAAGTCCCATTTTTGACTACAAAAATCACTTTTGATGACTTCTAAAAAATCAAAGGTCCAGTTGAGAGAAAAAATAAAAGTGGTTTTAAACATCTTTCATATGCAGCTTTTAGGAATATGAATTTCAAAAAATAATTAAAAATGGTTGAGCGCACCCATCCGTCAAACCTGGATGGATTGACCCATAAAACAAAGAAAAAAGCTATTTTTCTGAATTTTATTTTACGTTTGGAAATCAAAAACCAATTTCGAGTTTCTTTAAGCAAATAGTAGAAACACAGCTCTATATTCTTGTAAAATTTTAAAGTTGTCTGATTTTTCCCTCATTTGAATTTTTGTATGTATGAGAAGGAGAAAATCATCATTTTACAAAATGTCACTAAGTTTTAAACTGATTTTGAAGACAAAGGAGTTAAAATACAACTTCAAAAGTAAGGTATTTCTTTTATGATACTTAGCACATTATTGGGCATTAATTTCATCAAAGCTAATGCATTCCTTAAAGATTGAGATTAAAAAATAGAATGCTTAATTATGAGAAAATTGAAATATTTTCAGTTTTGGAAACTCGGTTAAAAGTTAACTATAATAACTTTGAAAATTTTACTGATATCAGATTAATTATCCCACTCCATAGATTACAACAACATATAACTTTTATGTTTTTATTAAATAGTTAATAAGATACAAGCCTTCAAAAGTTCAACATTTAGCATTTATGAGAATGCTGTTCAATTTAACCAATTTTCAATCACATGTAACTATTCAAATAAAAATTTTTAAGCAAAAATATTTTAGATATTTTTATATAGGCACAAAAGGAACCTGTATACCAAATTTCATAAAAATCTGTTACCATGCGGCCACCACTTTTTTGCGAATTTTGCTCATTTCGTATGGAATGACCCAGCACTAAATACACAACACGCACACACATGCATACATACACACACGTGCCTACACAAATACACATGCGCATTCATACACACACACGCTTGTGATTGCGAAAAACATAATTTGAATTCAAGATGCCAAAAATTCAAATTAATATATATATATATATATATATATATATATATATATATATATATATATATATATATATATATATATATATATACATATATATATATATTCATATTCACACAAACAGTCAAAATACAAATGAAAAAAGCGAGAACATCAAAATGGAAAATGAAAAAGGTGAACCCAGGACCAACACTTTATCAAGGGGGGTGGGGGTGGGATTGATCCTAAATTCACAAGGCCCTTTCTGTCTCGCAAGAGGAAAATATATTTATTTCATATATATATATATATATATATGAAATAAATAAATAAATATATATATATATATATATATATATATATATATATATATATATATATATATATATATATATATATATATATATATATATATATATATCAGTGGTTGGAAAAACTACAGGTTTTTGTAGCGAACTACAACTACTTTTTTCAAAATGTAGCAACTACAAACTACTTTTGAAAGGTAGTCGCTACTTCGCTACTTTTTAAAAAATAAATTAATGAAAAGCGTTGGATTTAAAATGTGAAAGAATTCAACCTTCAAATTTTTAATTCTTTCCTGAAAGTGAATTTTTAATTCAAGAAGTACTACTCGGCTACTTGAAAATGTAAATAAATGCAGGTGTAATTTAATTTAAATTTTACATAGGTATATATATACATAAAATTGATTGCAGAGAAGAAAACATATTTTAAACAAAAGAGAAACATTTTAATTTTCATTATAGGAGTTGATTTTATAGGAACTTATATTTTGTAGAAGATAAGTAATTGATTTTCAGCTTCAAGTTACGGGTCTGGACATGGACACCATCTCCTTTCTTACGCCACTGATAAAATGAATAAAAACGTTATTCAATTCTACCGAATAACCTGAAAAACTTACAATATTTAATAATTGACCTTTATTATGTTAACACGTCAAAACTCAATCAGTAAAAAAGAAAAAAAATAAGAAATAGAAAAAGAAATCCCAAACGGTCCTAGTATTAAAAAAATCAAATATTAATAAATATCCGAAATATGAAAAAGAACTAAGAATGTTTACTTTTCTTCTATGTGTAATTTTAAATTGCCGTGGATTCGCACAGCAACGCAATTCGAAAAACGCGAAACGGCTGTATAGCGAGTTCTTCTCGAAGAACGAATTTTGGAGCTAGCGCAAAATCCTCCCCCGCAACGTGAAAATTTTCGGAACTGAATCGATGGGCTTAAGTATTGTCTTTTTTAATTGGGTACTTTTTTTTTTTTTTCGGTGCCGTGAATGGATTTTTTCTTTAGCATCACTGAAAGCGGAAGTTCTCACACCGTACTAGTCGAAACATCGCTTTGTTGATGTATAACTCACCACTCCGTATATTTTTCATTCAAAATATGACGTTGATGAAACATAATTTCACATAAGACATAAGTGGACTGTTTAGCTGAAGTTTGAAAATGAAAGGAAGAATAGAAAGTTTCTGACAACTAAAGAATTTTAAAGATTTTTGAAATGCTTGAACAACTAAAAATGCGTCGAATATAATTACTGCATCTGTTGTACAGTACTATTGTTGTGGTTGTGCTGCATTTTATTATTGCTACATACTATACGTACCGTACTGTTTCATTTTACGCCATTCACTCTCATTGATTATGTGCATCCTAACAGTATTTTTATTCAATAACACAGCTTTCTCACCTGTACGAGGAACGCATCCCTCACGTAAGATGCTGATGACATTGATACCAAAGCTTTTTGCTGGACAGGAAAAGTTTGCATGAAACGGAAAAAATTCCGTTATCATAAATTTCTATAAGACTAATATTTAATGTTAACCAATCAAGGCCTAAAACATTTTAAAATGTTCATCCACAGGACATTTTCTGCTGCCAGAAAGCACAAACGTTGCACTAAATTGGCAATTATCGCTTATTCTTTTCTTTCTATGCATGCTCTATTCAAGGCGAATAATGGGGAAATTTGAACATCTCAATGCTAAACAAATTAATGGCGCCAAACACTAGCGCAGCCAGGAATACCTTCTGGAGGGGTTTTTTTTGGTAAAAAATACCTTCCGGTGGGGAGGGGTGATCAAAAATACCTCCTGGAGAGATTTTTTGAACAAATATACCTACTGGAGTGGGTTTTTTGATCGAAAATTCCTACAGAAGAGGGTTTTTTTTAATAAAAAATACCTTCTAAAGTTTTTTTTTTGATCAAAACAGTCCTTTCCTATGCATAAACTAGTGTGCAAGATTTTGCATTTATGTTAAAGCCAATGGTTCTGGGGGGTGTTTTCACCCCCAAAACCCCTCCTTCGCTGCGCCACTGGCGTCAAACTAAGAAGGTACGGTATCATATGCCTGAGGTCAGCTCGCATTTTTCAAAGTCTTATGCGAATCTGATTGGTGTAACTTTTACTCGCTAAAGACTTCCGCCAGTCAGATTTGTTTGAAACCTCGTTTCTTTCTTTTTTTTGAAACTTTATTTAAAAGTAGTTTTTTGAAATCGTTACAAACTACATTTTTTTGTATCGAACTACTCGCTACTCTACTTTTTTTCAAAAGTAGTGCGCTACACTACAAACTACTAAAAAATGTAGCTACTACAGTAGGGTCGCTACTTGTAGCGCGCTACTTCCAACCACTGATATATATATATATATGTATATATATATATATATAAGTTTGTAACATATTACTTGAAATACATTTTTGTGACTCACATATTTCATATCTTGCTATTTATTTAATCCCGAATGCAGTATTTTGGAAATTCTTTTGTATTGATTGCTTTTATCTTGCTTCTACTGCATATTGTTAATCAGTTTAGCCCGGAAAAAATGATACACTACCTCTATTCCTTTTCGTTTTCTGCACTGCTTATAATTAAAAAAAAAGGTTGTTGTAATGAGAGAATTCTATCGTTTGTTTTTTCTTTTAAACTTAAAATAGCTGTTTTTTTACAAAGCTTGAATATTACTGTACAGTACAACTGTATAATCTAGTATTCAATTTCAGAGACTGGAAAGTGCAAATGAGGTGCCTTAAATAATTAAATGTTCTAAAATCCTTGAAAAGAATTGGCGCAGTATAACCTACTAGGGCTCTTGTGGTAAAACACCTAATCTAACCAACCAAACCTTGAAAATAATTAGACAAGTGTTTGAAACTCCAAAGCAAAGTGTATTTCTATTTTATTTCTTATCAAGTGTATAAATTATGAATTGTTCTAATAAGTAGTATGTTACTCTCATGTTACATATTTTGTAAATCTGTACAGCATTTCTTTTAAAGTATTAACTTACATCATAAAGCACATTTAAATCATAAAACTATTTTTTAAAAAAATATTTGTCTATTTTTTCCCGAGATTTTGTCTATCCAATTATTTCTTATAAGGCTTCAAAATGCAGAATTTCATATCCATTTTACAAAATTTCCTTCGGGGGAGAAACCCCCGGACCCCCTAAAATTGGAGATATTCTATATCCCACTTAAAAGGGAGCCTTGCGTCACTCTCTTCATACTAGTCAGCTCTCTTAAGGTCAATTCAAAAAGGACAGTATGAAAACAGACAGTAATGAAAACGACACACGAAAAAAGTAAAGCATGGCCTTATGCATCACGGGAAAACAAACAAAAACATGGGGGGGGGGGGCAATTTGAATATGTTGTTAAAAAGAATCCTCCCCCCCAGGAACTCCGTTCTAAATCCGCCTATGTGTCTGTACATGATTAAGTTCTTACATTTGCATGTATAGACTACTAAAGATTCCATTTGGACTAATGCCAAGTATATTTTGGTGAATTTTGTAATGTCCTCTGTAGGGGGGAGCATATGTGTTTCATATAGCTTAAAAGCAGCTTTGACCATAGAACTTATAACTTATTGAATCAAACACTTACACAAATTAGGAATAATATTTTTTATTTAAAATTCCACATGATTTCTTAAAATAAAATTAAAGGATCTTTTACAAGGTGCTATTTCTTTTTCCTTGATAACATTCTCAATTCAATGATACTTGAGTTTTGTGAAAGTCTGTGTTTATTGTAGAAGTTAATGAAAATAAAAGCTTTAAATATTATTCACATTTAACATAAACAATTCATTTTATCATGTAATATTATCTTACAGAATTGATTCAAAATGAAAAATGAAATTACTTGTTAAAAGTAGTGTTAGTATTGAAAATGCTACGTTTTTTTCATTTAATTTTAACTTTTAGCTTAATTTGCTATTAAAGGAATTAATAATTGTTTTTTTCTTGCTTTAGTTTGAAATGCTGACCGGGGCCTTACCATTTCAAGGAGCAAATAGGAAAGAAACTATGATGCAAATTTTAAAGTAAATAAATTTCTTAAAACTATGTTAAAAAGTTAAAATCCTTTGAAAAAAGTGGTCTCTTGTTTTTCATTAATGTTTCTATAACTGTATAATGATTTTAAGAAATAAATCCTATATATTTGTTTAGAGTAAGACATGTTATGTGTTTCAGGGCAAAATTGGGAATGCCCCAATTTTTAAGTCCGGAAGCTCAAAGTCTCTTACGTGCATTGTTTAAGCGAAACCCTGCCAACAGATTAGGTAAGTTATGCCTGAAGTGCATTTTCATCATTGTATAGAAATTTGTGCATATTCTTTGTTTCTCATTTGTAAAAGTGAAGACAAATGTAATGAATCCAGACTAGAAGCTAGATAGAAGGAATGTGGGGCTAAGTGAAATAGAAGAACAAAATGAAATGATAAAATATTTCCAGTTTCCCATGCCACCTGTCTAACAGTATTGTAACAATTAATTTCTTAAACATATAATTGGTTTCAGTCAAAAAATAAATAGCTTAAGAGAGCAGGGAAAAATATCATAAGTCGTTTTCAAAATTTGATGCATATATTGCAATATTTTGTAGAAAATAAAAAGTAAGTTTGTCATTATAATATGCTAATTTTTTTTTAATTAACATTTAAGTATTAATTGAGGTCTACTGGTTTTCAGTGCAGTACTTATTTAGTTAATATTAGGATTCTTTTGATTTTAAGTATTTAATACACTTTGTCAAGTGGCATGCTGGGCCAAGTGAAATAGTTCATTTTGTTTATTTATTCATTCATTTATTTAATCTGTTAAGCACAATTCATGAATTAACTGTTGTATATTCCTTCATTTGTTCACTTATTTATTTTTTCTTGTGTATTAATTAATTATTTTTATTCATTGTTTCACTATTCGTTTATTCATTCACTTTTATTTGCTCATTACTTGCATTAAAAATATTTTTAGTAGTCAAATAGAAATATTTTCTATTTGACTACTAAAAATAATTTTAATTTAAAATTTTTTAGAAAAATGTTTTATTTGCCGCAGGGAGGGGAAAAAAAAGCGTGATTTCTTTTTTTTTTTGGTTTGGTTTTCAAATTTATAGCTAAAAATTAAAAATATTTCTGTGAATACTTTATTATAAAATACACTGTTCTTTTCTTTGTTGATTTTCAACTAGGCTGATAGTGTTTTGTTCACTAACTTCATAAGTTCAATTTTATTAGTAAACTGTTTGTAGAAATTTGGTGATAACATTTTTATTTCTAATTGAATTTCAAAAGAATTTTACTTCCATAACTCAAAACAATAATGTAAAAAATGAAAAAAAGACAAAAGCTCTGAAAAATATGCAGAACAATGAATAAACAAATTCAAAGGAAAAAAAAAAGTGAGGAATGTATTAGAAAAAATCAACTTAACTGTGTCAAGTAATTTTTTTTGCTTCACAAGGGGGGCGGGGGGGGGGGGAGGGGAGGTCCGTGAAGTTCGTAATTTTTCCAGAGGGGGTCTGTGGAGTTCTGAAGTTTGGTAACCTCTGCTTTATGCTATTAAAAGAAAACCGTTAGTAGCTATTATTTTAGATATAACTTCACACTGTTCAGCTCAACCATTATTTCATGTGACAGAAAAAAACTTAATCAGAATTATTTTGGGTAAAACACTCCAAAATGACACAGTGAATTTGATTTCTCATTTTGTTTTGTTTAAACTTCTTTAGCTTCTGGCCCAAATGGAATTGAAGACATGAAAGTTCATCCATTCTTTGGGACAATAGATTGGCAGAAATTATATGACCGTGAAATAAAGCCGCCATTTATTCCAGCAGTTTCCAGGTCTGATCACACAGCTTATTTTGACAAAGAATTCACCACGCGAACTCCCGAAGGTATGTATTGTTGTTTAAATTATGAAAATAACATATCAAGGTCTTTGTTACTTTTACAAGAAATTTAATCTCAAATTATGTGTAATATACATTTATTCTTTATTTTAAATGCTTTCCTAAATTTATCAAGCAAATTAGGCGATTTTTTTTTATGTAGCTCCCTGAATGTTTTTAAATAAGACATATTTTGTTTCTTCGTGAAATATTTATTTATGTGAGGTGATGAGATGCAATGTTATTTAACTTTTTAGATTCTCCTGGATGTCCACCAAGTGCCACCGCCCATGAACTGTTTCGTGGTTTTAGTTTCATTGCTCCTAGTCTTGATGAAAATAGTGCCAAGAATAGTGAAAATAATCAGAAAAGTCAGGTAGGATGCAATTTTAACTTTAAAACCAAATGCTTTAATATCTGTTTTTTTTCCCTTGCTTCACTATTGTTAAGTTAATTAGATCAGTCTTCTTCAAATCAGTATAAAATCATGTAAAAATAGCTTATATTCTGTGAAAATGAGATAAACATAATCAAACTTCTTTCACAAAGTGTTCTGTGTATTTATTTTCTTAAAATTTTGACTCTAGCTCCTGTGCAATGAAAGAAAACAATAGCATAATACTAATTATGTAATTTTAATGCCAAATTTAGAATGCATCAAATGAAGGTTCACAAAACTACACAAAATGCATAAGAAAAAATTTCCATGACTATTTTACTTTAAGTTTGCCTAAATGTCCAAATGTAATTCCTTTTCACCAATAAAGTATTTATCATGTATGATTTTTCTGTGCAACTTGCATTTCGTTTTTAGTGTTTATTATATGAGTCCATTAATATGCATAAAATAAACAAAAGAGAAGAAATTAAAGATTTTTTTTTCAAATGTATTTCATCGGCATATATTATAAATTACACCTAGTTACAATCATATAAGTTAATCCTGTAAGCATAATTTCATAGAAGATCTTTTTAAAATTGAAACATGATGTTCACCTTAAATGATGTAAAAATAAATCTTTACCTTAAAGAAAAAGAAAAAAAAAGGGACATTTAAGGTTTAGTAATTGTTGTAAAAATGATATCAAATTCCATTGCTTAAATAGGTAGGTGTTCTTTTTCAACAGGCGTTGTTGTTTTATAATTTTTAAATATCAATGATTTTTAATAAGAAAATGTGTCATACTAAACGTTTTTAATGTGTAAAAATTTGTTCATTAAAATAATCAAAGAAGTAAATAAACTAACTACTAAACTAAATTGTCACAAAAGTCTGCATTATAAAATCTCAAAAATGAATAGCTTTTGAGAAAATAAAATAAAAATGAATAAGTATACAATTAATATTTACCACTATATGTTTTGGAAGCATAAATGAAGAATTAGCATTAATTTACTTCAAGAAGATGTAAACTATAATAATTGCTTAATATAATCTGGATATATTTTTCTTTTTTGATTTTTACTTTATGGGGTAAAATGCAGAAAATGTATTTGAATTTTTCAGTGCTTTAAAAGTTTTGGTCTAGGTAACTTTGTGTTATTGGTAAAAAGTTTTGAATTTTGCTTACAGAAATTAAAATTAAATATTTTTGAACTGCTTAATAATAGCTTTAAAATAACAAAATGAAAAAATTCAAAGAAAATTGAACTTATGTGAGGGTTTCTTCTGACTTAAGGATTGCATTCATGGCACATACGAATAAATAGTTCATTTGTTTGGCAAAAATTATCTGATATATATCGCTATTGTTCTGCTAATTTTCAATATTTACAGAAAGCTGAAAGAAGTTTTGCTGTTAAAGAATTTATTCAAAAAGAATACGAGTTTAAAGAAGAACTTGGTAAAGGATCTTATTCATTATGTAGAAGATGCATATATAAGGAAAATGGAAAAGAGTATGCTGTTAAAGTAAGTCTTCTTATATAAACATGTTTAAGAATGTTTTTATTTGTATTTATTTACTAGCTGCAGTGTCCGGCGATGCATGGTTTACCTCAAAAATAAATGGTGTCCATTGCCCCATGTTCAACAATCAGACTTTTCTAAAAATTTTCCATCAGTTTTTAGGAAATGACAATTTAATGACTCAAAAGTTAAATTTAGACCTCTTTGGCTTTCTTAAAATCCCAAAACTTAAGTCATCTTTATATGGATGCTTCACTTGCCAAATCGATTAACTCCATAAAAAAAAAGTGGAGAAAAGTGATGAAAACATAGACTAATAATAAGAGTAGACCGAGCTTTCCCAGACTTGCTGATGAAAACATTGGTTCATGGATACATCATGTGACTGGTGGAAGGCTTGGCGAAAACTTTGGCAGCATGGTTGCTAGATGGCAACATTATCTATAGTTTGGCACTCGACATGTATTTTAAGTAATGTGTTTTCATTATAATTTCTTTCCAGGTGCAGAGATTGAACTGTTTTTCTTTTAGTTATGAATTATTTTGACATTAGTAATTAGTTTTTGATCAGTTTTCAGTAACTTTTATTTCATTTGGAACTGCTACTTCAGCGTTGGTGTGAACGTAATGGAGGAAACGTTTTGCGTTAACGCAAAAATGTACTAATCAGAATCTTAAATTGAAATTGTAGGTAAAAATGTTACCGTTTGCCGATTCTATTTAGGCGCTTGCATCTTTAATTGCTTATAGAGTTATTGAAATTGACTAAAGAAAATGCACAATACTATCTAAACGAAAAACTCACTTATATTAACAAAATATTTACAACTTCGAATAACAAATTTACAAATCAGACTCCAAAAATATTCCGCATTCCATCAATTCTATTTATTTTATTCCTCGCGGTAGTTGATCGTCTGCTACGATCAACGCCCGCTGTTGCTAGGATATCCACTAGTCACATGGTTTGGTTCATGAGCAGCAAAGGGTTGCCATAGCTCGGTCTATTCTTATTATTAGTCTATGGATGAAAAAGATAGCGTTATCCATAGGAGGGAATGGGCCCTCATGTTACAGTTTCTGCCATCGCAGGATCAGAAATGTACTGAACCAAAAGTTTAATATAAATTCACATTCTAAGCATTAAGCACTATGAAAGCAGAAATGAGGATTTTTTTAAAAATTGGAGTTAATAGATTTGGCAACTGAGACATTGATACATCAAACAGCATAAGCACAATCTTTCCACGTTGACAGCAGCATGTATTAATGAATCTGAAAATCTTTCAAAACTTAGACTAAAAGTAATTCTCAAACTAGCATATATAAGCTTATCATAATTTAGCCTATCTACTATGTTCTACAAAAGCTATTAAAAATGGCAGACAGTGCAGACGATATATTAAAAAAAAAAAAAACTAAACCAATTACTTTTCTTCGCTAAAATATCGTCTGCTATGAATCAGAAATTCAACTTTATTTAACTACAATACTGTGACCGGAAACCACAGACAATACTTCAAAAATGAAGATAAGATCATTTTAGAACATAGAATTATGTTAAAATGAAGAATTTGGGGGTGTTGTAATGATCCCTTGAACTTTGGGTAAAGTTCACATTGTGCAGCTATTTAAGGGCTTTGACAAAGTAAAAAAAATCGAACAAAAATGACCTTTTTTGATGAGATATAGCAAATTTATGTTTTTCCTTTAAATTATAATAAAATTCATGGAATACTTTCATTCTAAACAAAGGTTATCCCATGTTCACCCCAGCACTCACGACAACATACATACAAAATTTCGTGATGATTAGTTGAGTAGTTAAGGCGTGAAAAGGTAACAAACAATCAGTCACTTTTGCATTTATAATATTAGTAAGGATTTGGTTAAAGCTTAACATATGTTTTGAAAAAAAGGAAATGTCACATGTACATGCCTATATAATTATTTTGTTTTAAACATTGGTTGTTGAATTTCCCTTTTTTTCTCCAGATTATAGATAAAAGTAAAAGAGATTGTGATGAAGAAGTGGAAATTCTCTTACGTTATGGCCAACATCCAAATATTGTCACTTTATATGATGTATGTATTCTTTTTCCATTTTCCCTCAATTTTTTTTTCAATAATAAATTTAAATGTTTCAAATATTTCTGAAAGATTTTTATGTTAAAGCTGCATAAAACTAATATGAATTATCCAATGTTAAATTTTGTGCCTATACTTGTTGACTTGTATACTTCAAATTTCCAACTGTTTTTAAGATCAGTGTAATGTTGAAATCACTTGGTCCAAAGATCAAAAAATTATACTAAAATTAAATGTAGAATGTCCTGTTCCGAAAAAGCTAGCATTCAGGAATACATTAGACTAACGTACCACATGTGAAAAATGAATGCAGATTTTTGGAACTAACTTTACCAAATAAAGGAACTAACTTTTGGACCAAACTTATTTCCAAAAATCTGCTAAAGTAATTTAAGTTAGTAAAATATAATCAGGCTATACATTCTTAATTAATTTTCTTTCCATGTAAAAGTAATCTGCAAAATGTTAGCTTAGAAATTATTCCGGGTATGAATACTAGCTATTGACATTGAAATTCTTATTCAAGGTTGCATCTGAAGTTTTCATGTCCCCTAAGCCATACTCAAAATTGACGTCAAGTAATACATTGATTTTGCTCATTCTTGTATTGAGTTGCAAGATTTTATTTCTAATTATAAAGTAATATGTAATGAACTAATTCATAATTTTATCGTTGGCAATTCTATTTTAATGATTTATCAATTGTTTCACAAAATAACCTATAAAATCTCCGAATATGTTCGATTCTTGTTTCATTGCATGAGCTTTATGACGAACATGGGTTCTACATCTATATAATTAGGTTTCCCAGATTTATAAAATGTTTAAAAAGGACACTGGAATCCCCCCCCCCCCTCTTTAGCATTGTGGGCATTCAGAGGAGCACACACCCTTGGCTGATTTTTAAAGTGTTTTAGAGGATTGTTCATTCTCAATGCTGTGAATGTTTACTAATTATGAACTTAAATTCAGGGGTAATAATAAGTGACGCCAGCAGATAAATTTTAGCATTTTATTTCTTACATATTAATATTTATAAGTTACTGAAATAAGAAGAAACTATATATAAGGATTAAAAATTCGAACGAAGTTTACACAAAGTCTTTTTTATTTCTCAGAAAGTCTTCTTTACTTTTAATCTTGTTGCAAAAATTTTCACAAGCTAACTCAATATTAATTTTACATGTCAATGTTACAAATGACAATTGTCTCAAATAATCCTTCACAGTTAATTATTTTCAGACTGTTTTTTACATCTACAGTCAAATTTATCTTTTACCGGGACCAGGGCGGTCATTCCAAGCTCGTCAGCTTGGGAGATCGAGATTTTCGCTCATGTGATCGGTTGTGATGTAGAAATGTCGCAAAGTAGTATTCTAATCTACTCAAACTTAGCTTGCGGCTAGGTTCGAATAGATTAGAATACAACTTTGCGACATTTCTACGTCACAACCGATCACGTGAGCGAAAATCTCGATCTCGCAAGCTGACGAGCTTGGAATGACCGCCCTGAAGTAAATTGGCCGAAACACCGGGATTTTGTCTGAGTTCCAAAAACAATATTTACATGATATTTTTTGACTCAGTAATGGAGGTATCTTATGTATGAGTTTCTGAGCTAAATTATTTTTTAAAAATATTGCTTTTGGAAATCTTCTAAGTTTAACTTCATACATAGAAGTTAAGTCCATGCTCTTCATCAAACTCGTGCAATGAATCAAGAATCTCTAACATATTTGGGAGTTTAGTAAGATGTTTTGTGCTGCAGTGATACGTCTGTTGAGATGGAATTGCCTTGTATTATATTTTAAGTTTTCCACAAAGTTAATAAATTATCTGATGTTTTTTTAAAGCTTTCTAAGTGAAAAAATGTCTAAATACAAGCTTTTTATAAATATTGTTCGAAAGGAAATGGGCACTGCTAACATTCTTTTATTTAGCCCTTTTATATCTGATGCATTGAAATAAATTGAATCATTGCCACCATTTCAACTTTTTTTTAATGTGCCAGATTTTGTTTCTTTTTTTTGTTTAAGACCAAAATAAATGTGCAATTTTGTATGATCTATTTGAAAAAAAAAAACAGCATCATTAGTTTTTTATTTTTATATCATTTTAGTCCAGCTACTGCTTGCCAATCTTGTAAGTTCTTTAGTAGTGCTGTAACAACTTACTTGTAACTTTTTAATTGCTATATGTTCGTTTGCTTTTGATGATGCTACATTGAAATTAATGCTCATACATTTTGTATATTAATTTTTCAGAATGTTGTTTTATGAATTATTATACCTCTTGAAATTTTTGCTCTGTATTTTAAATGTATTAGTAAATCATGCTATGGTAATATTTATTGAATAAGTAAAATCAATGTCTCCATTTAATTTAATTGTAAAAATTATGTGGAGAGTTTTTTTTATGTAACTTAATAGACTAGTTCCTCTGAACTTCTTTGGCTCTAAGTATAGCCAAGAATATATTTGCAATAATTTAGTGTTCAAAAATTATTACAAATTTCAGTTCTAATAGGTTATTATTCTATCCTTTATTTATGAGTTAATAATTTCTTACAAGCTTTTTTTTATGTGTTTCTTCCACTTTCTCTCTAAAAATTGTCTTTCATTTAGTTGGCATGCTTTTTTAAGCATTTTAGATTGTGTTAATTTTTGAACTAAGCTAGGATTATCTTTATAATATAACGATGTTTTTTTTCTTTGTTTCTACACAAATGTCGTAGTACAGTTTGTTACTAATCAATTTTTCATTTAGGTTTACGAAGATTCATCTTCTGTTTATCTCATCATGGAACTACTACATGGGGGAGAACTCTTAGATAAGATTCTGAGTAAAAAGAATTTTAGTGAAAAAGAAGCTAGTGCTATATTGGGGATTATTGCAAGAACCATTAAGTATCTTCATGACAATGGTGTAAGCAGACTGTTCTCTTATCCTATTCTGCCGTGCTAAGCACAAGTCGTTTCTGCACATTTTATCAAAATTCCTAGTGATTCTTTATAACATATTTTACCTAAATACCATGTTTATGGTCTTTTGTGAATGAAATCTTTAAAAAAAAAATCTGAAAAAAAAAATGTATACGTATCAAGTACATTAAGGAACATTACTTTAAACAGCAATTTCTCATTTCGAACTCGGATGCAGATAAGACTTTTGCGCTTAGGACGGCAGTATTGTTATCACTAAGGGCTGTCCATAAATGATGTCACAGTTCATCCTACTTCCTCAACCCATATGTTACGATGTTGATCATAAGCATATTGTTATAAAAAATGTGTGATGTCACACTTCTTCTTACTCCCTCCTTCCTCTTTGTCACAATTTCAAACCTCCCTCACCCTCAAAACATAACATCATTTGTGAATGTCCCCTAGTGCAAAAAATCAAAATATACCTAGTGTTTTACATTGAACATTTGAGACAGTGAGAAGCAAAGGAATGTAAGTGGACATTTTCAAGTTTTGAGTAAAATGCGTTTAAAGTTTTGGTTTTCATTGAATTTTCCCCCCTAAATCATGTTATATAGCAGTACCTACCATGGCTACTAGTACTATTTCTAGCCCAAAGACAGAGGAGAGGTTCACCTACCAGTTGTACCGCTTATCGTGAAATTTTTAATTTTGCCACACATCCTTTTGCTTCTTGTTGCCTCATTTGATTTTCTTGATTTTACTTTTCCCCATACTTATTTTTAAACTTCTATGAATTTTAAGTTAATCATTCTGCTACAGGTTGTTCATAGAGATTTGAAGCCCTCTAATATAATGTTTGCTGATCAGTCTGGTAGTCCAGAATCCTTAAGGATATGTGACTTTGGTTTTGCGAAGCAAATTCGAGCTGAGAATGGTTTGCTAATGACTCCTTGTTATACAGCTAACTTTGTTGCTCCAGAAGTACTGAAGAAACAAGGTTATGATGAAGCTTGTGACATATGGAGTATGGGTGTTTTGCTATACACAATGCTTGCCGGGTATGGTGGATTTTGTATTCTAATTCTTCACCTGAGTATGTTTCCTTTTCCGTATAGTTTATTTTAAAATGAAATTAATATTTTTTTGTTAGCCATACTCCATTTGCTTATGGGCCAACTGACAAGACAAAAGAAATTTTATCCAGGATAGGAGAAGGGCGTTTTGATTTAACGTCTGGAAATTGGACTAATATTACATCTGCTGCAAAGGTTTGTTTTTTTAAATATTATACTTGTGTTGAACTTTCATGCTTTTATTAATCAAATTTCTGAATAACTAGTCATATTTATATCTGTAATATAAACAGAAGCAATCCTTTTAGTTTTAATATCTCGTTCTTAGTGGTGTTCAAATGTGCCACTCCCTGTTTCATAAAAAAGTCTTTCTTGTTGAAAATGTCTTGAAAGTCTTTCTTGCTGCATGTCTCTTTCAAAGAGACATGCAGTGTAGCCAACGTAACCTATTTTGGCTTTTTAGTAAAGTTCAGCTTTTTAGTTATCATTCAAGAGACATTTAAAAATAATGTTGCTTGAATGATTTGTATGATATAAAGTGTAAAGTCTTGTGCTTATTAGCAGTGCATGCCAATAAAAAGAAAATTTTAAAAAAATCTTCAAAATGCTTCTGACACAATTCTTTGCTTGATTCTTTGTTCTTGATTCTTATGAAAAAAGTGAAAGAAATGTTTTTGATATGATGGAACTTCTTTGCAGCATTTAGTACAAAAAATGCTGCATGTTGATCCCAAGCAGAGGTATAGGGCTGCAGATGTGTTAAACCATGCATGGATAATCAGTAAGGAACAGTTGCCTAGCTGTCAATTGGTACTGCAAGAACCTGCAATTGTGAAGGTAGTTTTAATTTGAGTATTTTTAATGTTGTTGGAGATATTATGTAGTCTTTGCTATAACTGTTACTGCAACTGTTATAATAATAACAGTTCACATTCTATTTCTGAACATTTGAACTGTGATAACACACTTTTAATAGAGAAGTTTTTCTAATGTAACAAATATATTGCCATCTACTACCAAATATTACTTGGTATACCACCAAAATAACAAAAATATGCATGAAAAGGTACATCTATGTATATGTATGTTTTTTTGGTATCCCTCCCCCTCAATTATTTATTGATTCGTTATTGCTATTTTTTTTCTTTTAAGAAATATAATTGTTATTTTAGATGTAATGTAAAAGTTAAGCAGTGCTTGCAATGAAGAACAATTAAAGCATCTGTTTACAAAAATGTTGTTTCCAATAGTACAGTTAATGTAAATATTGTTAGAAATAATTTATTTTGTCTCATATAATTTTTTTCTTTATTAAAAACTTAGTTTACTCTGACAATGTTGGAGAAATAATTTGAGCAGCATCTGTGGTAATTTTGGAGAGCAATTTATAATTCTGCTGGACAGTTCGGTATTTTGTATGAAAATCAATAAAAATAAGTAAAACCACAAATCTAAAATTGTTTGATAACTTTAATAAATGATTTTTAGCACAAGTATATAAATAATTATTTTTAAATTAATAAAACAGCTTTAAACAATACTTCAATCTTTAAGTATAAGCATCTTTAATTTCTCATATTTACATGTTTGTTATTATAAAATAGCAAAATTTAAGCTTCAAAACTTTCAGATGGGAAATGCGAAGTCACAGAGTTTTGCCATTTTTGCGGAGCAACTCTGCAAAATGCGCAACAGTTGACAACCCTGCTCTGATGTGCTTTCTCAAATTTTCTTTCTTTGTTTATGTTTTTAATTTTAAAAACGTATGAGGTGTAATTGTCTCTGATGTTTCTAGGGTGCCATGGCAGCTACATTCCGTGCCATTAATACTATTCCAAGCTCTCCTACCCTGCAACCTGTAGAAGCGTCTAAACTTGCTCGTCGTCGGCAAAGAAGTCGTCCCAAATCTTCCACAGATTGAGACATTCTTTGTGTGGAACTGATGAATTTTGCACTCATACTGGGTAAATGAAAACAAATTGAGGTTTGCAGCTCTTTTGTGGTGCCATTAAAAGGGGGAAAATATATTTTTTTTGTGTACATCAGACCTTTGAAACAATTTTTTGTACATATTTTACATATCAAGAATCGGTAAACTCATCAATAACAAGTATTTTGTAATTGTGTTGTGATCTTTGTTCTGAATGTTATTTATCAGTATTGTTTTATTTATTTTTTTAAGTAAATTTGTTTATTTTTTTATTTTCATAGTTTTAAAGAATATATGAAATTCCAGAACAACTGAAATTTTTAATATGATTCACTGACCTAGATTGTTATAAAAAATTATCATAACAATCAACCTTATCAATAATTTAAGGGTTGTTGTACGTTATCAGAAATCATGTCAAGACTGTTATTTCTAAAATTAGTTACATAATATTACATATAAGATCATTTATATTGATATATTTTTGGCCATCCATGAAGATAAAACCTCTGAAGTGGTTGGATATTGAGGAAGCTTTTAATGCCATTGTTACTCTAATGTTTTTTGTTTCCTTGTGTGTTTTAAGAAAAAATTGGCCGTTTCCTATTATCTAAATTTTGAGCTGTAAACAATTATAATATTTAATATCAGCACTTTTCTACTGAGTTAAACAGAATTTGAGAACTCTTCTCATATGTAAAACATTATTTTTTAAATTGACTGATGCATATATCGATTTGTTATTGTCTTATATTATTGAAGTATTTGAGCATTTTTAGATAAGCTAGTCAAGTTAAATGGAAAAAAGAACACATTTTTAAAAAGGTGTCTTTTTTCTGTGCATTTAGTCCCTTTTTTGTAAATAATTTTGTGCCATTCTTAAGTAGGCTTGTGTATTTAATTTTAAAATATTTACATATATATATATTTATTGCTCAATTCATTTGCACAAATGAGACAGTTTTACTCATAGAATTGCACTTTATTCCTGTATTTTCAAACTTTGATTTTTCATTTTTATATATTTGAATATATGGGGCCATTATGTGTCATAATATGAAGTATCAACTTTTTAAAAAACTTCCTTCGCTCAAAAAATAATGATTCATATGTGTTGCATAACCATATGGTCATGCCTGTAAAATGTGCAAATTGCAGGCATGTGCAATGGCCCAAGAGAGTGCTTAAGCAGATGTGATATCAAATAGTTTTCATACTGTTATTTTCACTTTATGATATTTGTCTGTAGTTTATCTGTTTTCTGAGTAAAGCATGTTAGTTCTAATAACTGTCATGTTGAATGGAACATTTTTTATGCAGCAAACACAAATACTTCATACATAGTACTGATTAATTACAAAAATTAAATAGAAACGCAAATTAGCAATGCTAAAATAAAATAAATAATAACTGAAACTGGTTGCAAAAATATGCAGTGTTATTAAATACTGCTAAAATACCACCAAACTTAGAATTTTTAGAAGCAAATAATGCACTTAATTCAACAGTTCATTTATAAATGAATTCCATTCTTCGTTCCTACGAAATGCTTACTTTTTGAAATCTTTCCAAGCTTGGAACTGCCTGCTTGGTTTCGAATCTGAAGAAGGGCCTACAGTGGTCTCCTATCATTGGATTGGAGCCTGTTGTCATGGTAACACCCCTTCATTCCTCCTTGTGCTTTGGTTTGAGTTGTTGTAGTGTGATTTTTCTCTTTCCTTTTCCTGGGAACATATGTTCCGGAGAAATTGCTGTTTGAGCAACTTATATATTTTTGTTAAACTTATTTCCAGTTTAAGGAACGATAAGAAAAAACATATAATTCATACTTCCTGGTTTTTTTATGAGTATAAAAATTATTTTACTTCTGGAGTGCCCAAGTACTGCTTGGTTTTCTTGGGCAAACCACACGTCTCTGGCAAATCGTCATTTTTCAAGATCTTTTTAGATAGTTGATGTTTCATATTATTATACATAATAGCTCCTTATATTTGAATAAATCACAATTAAAAGCTTTAAAATTCCGAGAATAAAGTGTAAATATATGCGTAAAAATGCCAAACCCATGCAAATAGATTCAGCAGTTAACAAGGTGTTCAGAAAATCTTGAACACATTTAAAAAATTCATAGAAAAGCAACAAATAGTACTAAATGGTTTGCATTCCATGCTGGGTAGAACATGGAATGAACTTGAGTACCGTTTAGATTTGGTTTAAGCAACAAACAGTGCACATTCTAGTAATGAAAGGTATTGCTTGCTGTTTAACACTGATTAAACACCTCACGTTACATTTGCTTTTCTTACTGTGTCGGTCCCTTTAAACACAATTTGGTATTTTTTTTTTTTCTTTAAACAATGCCATAGAATATTCGTGAACCTGTGAAGTATTAAAACCACATATCCATTCAACAATTTGTTGCTTTTCTATGATTTTTTAAAATGTATCAAAGATTTTTCCAGAGGTGATTTGGTGCCGGAATGCCATTCAGGTAAAGTCTGATTGCATGACCCTTGGCTCCGCCTTGTTTCAGAAGTGCCCATTTTCTTGAAGGGGCGATATTGAGCGGAAAGTTGAAGAACAAAGTTTGCAATGGCATCATTGGTTCTGCAGCTTAAATACGTCACCTTGGAATTTAAGAAATTATTCTAAGAGGTAAAATATTTTAATTTTGTGCAATCAAGACAGATGCAAGGGCGCCCATACGCAAAATTTTAAGGGGGGGGGGGGGCTCAAAAGTTTTTCCCATGGTTTAGCAGAATATTTTCCCTATGGAAACCGATTTCAGTACAGATTAGAAATATTAAAATTTGACATTTTTAATAACTTATTCCTTAATGGCTGGAAAAGAAGTTTTTATACATTTTTTCAAAGAAAAAAGCACTAAAAGCAAGGAAGTTCTCATTTTTAAGGGGGGGGGGGACTTGAGCCCTTTCTTGCTCCTCTATATGGGCGCCCTTGGGCGGATGTCTCATTGGACTGGTCACATCCTACGTAAATAGGGTGGGTTTTGGTTTTACTTCCTTCCAGGGCCGGATATGGAAGTGTGGAGGCCCTGGGGCAACGAAGGAGTGGAGACCCCTAATCAGGGTTCGAAAAGATCATATTTTCAAAAATATCCGATACTTTGATATATATATCCGAATGCTTTGATATATGTATATATCCGATATTTTTGACCCTTGAAAGTTAGGATATTTTGTAAAAATTTTATTGTTGGGGCCTCTTTCTTGTGGAGGCCCCAGGTCAGTAGCCCCACCTGCCCTCCCTTAAATCCGGCCCTGCTTCCTTCAGCAGCCATTGGTCAGTGATAACGTCTCCTATGGTGAATTTCAATTGAAAATTGGCGAGATTAGGGTTGCAATAAAGAATTTTTAAAGATTGCACAGCAGTCATTTTTTTTTCTCCAACTCAATGCAGTTATTGTATGTACATTGAATGTACTGTTTCTGAAATGATTGACAAAGGTCATTTGTTTATGGTCAGACTATACGGCTTTTCTGAAAAAAAAAAAAAAAAAAAAAAACACAGCTGAGAATTCAGTTATTTTTGTATTGCTGTTCCAGTACTCAAAAATTTATGAATTCACTTCTAAACCTTGTTATTTTAGGTAAGCTTATCTGTTCTATGATGATAAATTCAAATACCAGATTCGGCAAATGTATAGTATGATAGTATGCAGTATGTATACGTTTTGTTTATTTGTAATCGTTTGATATAGTATGCTTCATATTGCTGCCTTCTTGTGTTATTACTGCAAATCATTACATGCCTAGCTACATTTTGTGTACCAAGGTTGGGCAACAGGTGGCCCTCAGATCATATCCAGTCACTGAGGCTTAAATCTAGAAATCCCTACCAGAGGGATTATTTAGAAACTTGGAAACTTTAGATGTTTTGTTTACTTGATGGCTGCAGGAATTTCGTTTGTTAAAACAATTTATGTTTTACATGAATGGTAGCTGAACAACGTTTGATTCTCTGTTGATATATTTTGAGAGGCATTAAATTTATTAACATACATGTGACTTTCATATACAAAACTTGGATATGGGTATGAAAATCACATGTTTTATGAGGAAACTCATGTTACTTTTGTTTCATTTTCAAAGTTTAGTAAATGTGTTCTTGCTCTGAAGAAAATGAAATGTACTAATTTAGAAATTTATTTTTTCTAAATCTATCATTTAATTTTATTGTCCCAATCTTTAATTGACTCTGTTTTAGTAAAACCTAACCATATTTTTTATTATTTTTATTCCTCTTGTTATTTTTTAAAATAATGTGAGGAGAATTTGGTGTTTCAAGTATGTACTAGTATTTAAAGTTTTAGTTAAGAACGATTATTTTATCACTCAGCACAATTAACGTCATGAAACAAGAATTTCATGGGATATCCACTGCTTCAAAGTTTCCAATCACTGATAAACTGCCCATCACTGGTCACTAATGAAATTAGTTGTGCAAAAAATATAGTCAGGGTCTGTTCAGAAATAATGTTACACTTTCCCTATATCTCCCCCCCCCTGTCATATGTCACACTATTTTTCATAAACATTTTGTTATAAAAAAGTGATGTTACATTTCTTGTTACCTGCTGCCATCGTCTGAAACTCGCAATTTCATACCCCCTTAAAGCCCGACATCATTTGTGGACAACCCCTAATCTTTAAGGCGTTACTGTCAATAGGGCCCCTGGGACTGTGTTTTCAGGATGAAAACTATGCTCTATTTTTACTTTCTTCTATATCTAATACATAGAAGAAAGTATTGGATTCGTGCAAATTTTCGAATTTCGAATTTTGACGGATTCGAACGTTTTGAGGTGTGCTGAGTCCATTTCAACTATTTTTGGAAAATGTCTGTCTGTCTGTCTGTGTGTGTGTATGTATGTGTGTGTGTGTGTGTCACGTCTGTGTGTGACCAGTTTTTTGTGACCGCTCTACAGCAAAAACTACCGCATGAAATTGAACGAAATTTGGTACACATATGTGCCCCTATGTGAACTTGTGCCCATTGGTTTTTGGCGCGAATTCCTCCAAGGGGGGTGGAGCAATGGGACGTTTTTTGAGTTACGCGTGATTGCTATTCCTCAGGAAGTAACTGGCGGAATCAAACAAAATTTGGTCCATATGTTGCCCTTAACAGGAGCAGGTGCTGATTCAATTTTGGTGTCAATAGCTCAAACGGGGGTTGAGTTATAGAATGTTTTTTGTCGTCGATTGTGACTGCTGTATCTCAAGAAATAACGAACGGAATCAAACAAAAATTTTTTGACAAGTAGCCCTTAGTGGGTATAAGAGCTGATTTTATTTTGGTGTCAACAGCTAAAAAGGGGGTAGCGCAATCACCCGTTCTTTTTTTCTATTGTGAGTGCCCTATCTCAAGAAGTAATGCTACGTTCTGGTGGAAATTTGGAATATATGTGAATCCATACGTAAACAGGCTTTGGTTCAATTTTGACTCCAATCGCTCCAAGAGGTGTTGATTTTTTTTTTTTTTTTGCGAATAAAAATAGTTTTATTAATGCAACAATAAGAAAGATAAATCGTAATAGATTGTCGTCTGCCTATTTCTCGTGATTTTAATTGTATGGAAATGATCGGAAATATTATCTCAATGATTTAAAATTTTTAACTGTTGCTATCTTATGTTTGCTAATAAATAAAATATTTGTAATTAATTCAAGTAAGGCTTTTAAAGTAACTTTCAATTTTTGCTCTTTGTTTTGTTTTTACAATAATTCAGACATTGGGATGGTCGTCAAGTTTTTGCATGTGTAATTTTGTTTTTGGTAGGAATATTGCTTCCTCGTCAAGCATGGGGAGGGATCAGAAAAAGGAAAAATATAGAAGAAAGTTTCGTGATGGCCACAACATACTAGTTTAATTCATGCAATTCAATTATTATAATTCATGCTGTTATTTTGCATCTGTAAAACTGATTTTTGGAGACTACTTTTGATTTTTTTGTACTGAAAGAAAGAAAAAACCTATAGATCTCAGTATGGATGTGATAAAATTCTAGTTACGTAAAATGCCATGTAAAATACTTTTAATGTTTTCGCCATTTCTCTCTGTAATGCTATCTGTGATTTTCTACCCAAGTAATTAAAAACTAATCATTATAAGAGTTATCATTTTTTGTATTAGTACAAAATTTATGCATGTGCAATTTAAATTGAAGTTTATTTCTGTATTGATTTGCTTTTCTAAAATAATATTGTTTGGTAAATTTACCGTATATATTTGTTCAAATTGTAAAAATGTCTTAAAATGAGCTTGAGAAAAAAATTACATTAAATTCAGTTGAAAGTTTTATTTATTTATAATTATCTCCTCCTGAGCCCAAAAGTATTAAATTGAGTCAAACTCTGTTTTATTACATCAATTTGGTGCATTTGAAGTTCGATTGCTGAAAGTAAAAGAATATTTGTGGCTCATTTCCCATTCTCCTTTAAGCAAAGTTAAGTAGTATTGTACATTTTTGCTATTTGTTCTAGCTCCAACAGTCAATGCAATTGAAGCAATAAAAATGTGCATGAAGGATATTTATACAAGTGTTGGGTATTCAATTGAGGCTCTCGGAATAAGAGTGGTACATTCCAACCAAATTCCATTTTAAGAAAATGAAATTGTCAATTTTTTTAAAAAATTTTTTTACTTCTGAGAAATTTTGAATATGGAATAGGGGACTTTTTTTTTGCATACCTTAACTTTTTCGATACTACAGCAAATGAAGCATACATGACAGTAGTGTATGCCATATATTTATATTAAATTTCTAGATCAGATAGGATCTTCCTTTTTTATTCTGAGGTCCTCAATTAATCAACCTATGTCTATTAAATGTGTCATCAACTGTATGCAAATATAATGATAGCATTTAGAAAAAAGTAAAAAGCCAAATGATTGCCTTTAACTGTTGGAATAAAATAATGATAATTTATATTGTTAAAGAAGACTAGACAAAACTTTTTATGCAAGTCCCTGCTCATTAGAAAATATGTATTTTCTGTGGCTCATGGTGTAGTTTTTATTTTATTTCCACTGTTGGAAGTAAATTTTTAAAAGCCCAAGTTTTGACCCTAGCAGATAAATCTAAACAAAACCTTTTAGCAAAATTGAAAGCATATTTTAGTATCTGTCTGAAAGAACAGCTGTTTCCTTATCATTCAATTTTTGAAAATTAATATGGATGTCAGAACTTTGCCGGTCTGAAACAAAATTCTGACATTTCCGGAGTGAGTGAGTAGCTCGGAAATACTGTGCAGTTTGCATGTTTGGAATACGGTTTACAAATCCTTGGCACTTTTCAGCAAAAATAATGCATCTGAATGGGGAAGTAGCTTTTAAGTTTTTTCATTTTTTCACAAATCTTTAATCCTTTAAAGGCTATTTTTTGAAAAAAGTTTTTCTCCCGTTAAATCCAAAGATATTATCCAAATTATAAAATGGAACTGAAGCGTATTTCAGTCACACAAGTATCCTAGGATGAAGTTTAGTTTTGTCATTTTAAGTCCGTAAAAATTTTTGTTGTTTAATCTATGTGTTGGAAACGAAATCACCAGTAATGTGCTTTGTTTTTATTACAACTTAAAAAGTAAAAATTACAATTATGCGAAAAAAAAAAAAAAAAATCATTGAAATTATGAGGCAAAGTTTTGGGTATGTTGAGATTGCTATTGGTCTACACTTTGTTATAACTCATGAGGAAACAATTATCTTATAGAAAAGCATTTCAAGAATTTGCGTCAATTCATTTCACTTTCAAAAGGAAAAAAAGAAAAGCTTTTAAGCTGCAAAATAAAATCTGGATTATATTTTGCAATATTCTTTTGCCAGCTGCAGAATTTTTTTTTGCAGTCTGCAACGCAGATTGATCTCAAAAGTCTGCAAGATAGAGTAATTATAAAATCTAAGTTGGTTTTGAGAAATACTTAAATAAGATGCTACACTAAAAAACTACAAGTTCAGGCTACCCGCCCAGTAGCAGAATTTTTTTCAACACTCTGCGACACAGATTAAAAATAATGGCCTGCAGGATAGACTGACATTAGATCAATTGCAAAACCTAAATCAGTGCTAAAAAATGCTTAAAAATAAGATTCCAGTACAAGTATATGCAACTTGTGGTTGATCCTTGAAAATATGATACAAATCTTCATTTGTTGAAATTAAAAAATTTTTTTCTTTGAAAATTTTAGGTTTTTTTTCCTTTTTGAACTAAGAAATATTCCTTAAACTTTCTCAAGAATCTGTGATTCTTGTTGCAGTGTCTTGCTGTTTCTGCTAACAGGGCTACCTGTAAATTATATCCCAGAAAATACTATCTTGTTCACCGATATTCAAGTTTTTTTTTGTTAAAAATTTAAAGGTTTTTCTCCCCTAAATTAAATATAGTCGGCAGACTTTCTCTATAATCTGTGACACATGTCACAGAGTTAGTTTCTATTATCAGGATTCTTCCCTTAGGCATTTCTGTTGTTATCACATTATTTTAAATCATAGTTGTGTTAGAGTCCAAAATCTTGGCTTTATCTGATTTGTTTTATCTTTGAGATTTTTTTTGTATAGGGAGGGCTTAGTGCAAATTTTAAAAAAAAGAATGTAACTAATATGACTGGTTTTGGCTGCTTGAAACATTTTGTAGGCGAGAACTGCTTTGCTTCCTCAGTGTCTTGAATATCCTAAACCATAGTTCAACTGCCTTCTTTTATCTTTTATGTGGCTGATGTATAATATATTCTTGCATTTTTTTTCAAGGCAGAGAACTTACAAAGCTCAATAGAAATAGTTGAAAATTAGCATGAATTGTTTTTGCTCTAAAACTATGTATAGCTGGAATGTTTGGCTATACATTAACACTTGCTGTTATTTTTATTACTTTTGAACAAATTTATTCTTGAAAACTGGTACTGATATTGGTTTTACAGTTTGCGTATCTGTTGAATGTGCAATTATTTTTCCCCTAACTGTCTTTCCCCAACTTGCAACAGACTAGAGTAGGCTGCATTGTTTTATCCAAACAACCTTGATTCAATAGTAAGCAAAAAAGCATGGTCTGCAGTGCCTAAACTTCTTTGAAAGAATTGCATTATGTATAAATAATGTACATAATTTTTGAAATCAATCTGGACCCAGGTTTGCAAATATATTCTATTCACTGTAGGTTAAGTAGTTATTTTTCATGACTGTTATGATGCAGTAGAAAGCCAAACTGAACTTTCAGTATCTCGATGTGATAATTTTAAAAAATATTTTTCTTCTGTGCATCAACTATCCACCATTAACATACCACAAAGACTTCATGATGTATATACTGCATTTACTCGCATTTACTGCAAATCCATTTGAATATTCTAATATGAATATGTACTGAATTTTTCAGTGGTCTTTTATTCAGCAAATTCGCTCTCTGACGTCAACTAAGCTTTTAAATGTCTGTCTTTGTAGAGTATGAAGAACCCTATGCGTGGCTTGATTTTATTTATTTATTTATGTGTAGTGCGGATTGTTGTGCTTTAAGACATAAATTTCAGAGGGTGCGATAATTCAGATAAAAAAAGATTTTTCGCTTTGAACTGCTTTTTTCTTTTGTGATTTTGTGTTTTTATTTTTACCACTTGAAAAGTTTAATTAAATTTGCTTATTTATACGTATCTTGTTTTTCATTTAGATCGCTGCATTTATTTATAATTATTCAATTCAAATTTAGTTGACAACTTTTATTTGCAACCACTTTTTGAATTCTGCATTTGCAATGCTGTAAATGTTTCAATTGAATTTATTTTATTTTTATACGCACCTGCAAATATCTTAATCAAATAAAATTCCTTAATTCTACTAATTTTTATATTTTGGAAAAATATCTTCAAACAATTCTGTAAATAATGCGTTCATTTTTATCACTAAATTATTTTTCATGCTAGAAAATGTTTCCAGCTTTGAAAATCACTTTACAAGGCTTCAAGGATATTGAAATTTTTTTTTCAAAAAAATTGATGTTTTTTTGTAACAATGAAATTGAAAGAATTCCACCAGCCATTTTTCAATGAAGTATAAATTTTAAAAAGCTGTAAATATTTTCTAAAACATCTCATCTGAAATTATGCATAAAACTTGTGAATGGAGATAAAAAAAATAATAATTTTGGAAAATAATTTACGTCTTAGCAATAATAAAATAAAACAGGAACATTTCATGTCTTTAACTACTTCTAAAATCTTTAAAAAATAGAATAGTTCTTAAGTGAAGCAAATGTAAGTTAGGTTGAAACAAATGTGCTTATTGAAAACTTCTTATTTTCATTAAACTGTGTTATAAATGGATGTTTGTTCCTTTTTTGTGATTTGTATCTATAAGAACAATTTAGGCCATAATGAATTATGTAATATGTGTTCATACTTCATCCTTATCTTTTGAATCTGTATATTTATGCTATCAATGAAGGTATACAATATTATGAAAATTTTAGTGATATTAAAATATATAAATAAAATATCAGTTTGAACTTCTTGCTTGTTTTGTTCTAGTATTAACAGCGTTGAATATCTTTCCACAGTCTAACTCAAAAATAAAAGGGATATCAAGTGAAGTGTGTTCAACAATTAGGCTTTAAAAAAAAATTGAAAAAAAAAAAAATTGAAAAAAAAAAAACTAAAATTTCCTGTCTAATGATTCTTAACTTTCGTTAACGGCAAATCGGAAAGTTCCAAATAAATTAAATACACTTCTCTATTGATGCAACTAAAATCTTTGATTATCTTCTGCTGCCAGTACAAAAAAAAAAAAAAAATAAATAAATAAATAAATAAAATAAAATAAAATAAAAAAGGATAAAACGCCAAAAAATAATCAATAGGGGGAATTTTTACATAATAGTTTAAAAATCTAAACAAAACATGCTTTTGTAGCAAAATGAACTAGAAAGTGAAAAATAACACCAGTCAACAAAAAAGAACTTTTTGTCTGCATCCTGGTTTTAAATAGTCAATTCCTATTAATTTTGGGGCGAGAAAAACGAATATGGTGGTGAATTTTTTTTATTAGCTCGTATTTTCAAGATAAATAAAAGCCTACTGGAGAGGGATGCACAGCAACCACACATTGATTTAAAGGTAATGTTATAAAGGAAAAAAACATCCTGTACAATAAATGTTATTAAATATGTCCTGTTTTATTAATCAATGCTTATCTTTCGGAAAGCAGTGGTCATGGGTGCAAGACCTTCCGTCTCAGGACGGATTTCCGTCTTGACAAAATTTCCGAGACGGAGGTCGGGACGGAAAGAAATTCAATGACTTTCTTTTAATTTTTAATGAAAAAATAAAAATTGAGTGTTTGAAAAATATGCTTTAATATTACTGGACCGTTCCATAACCACGAATTTACATCGACATTCTCTCGGTTTTCCGCCATGTGTTTGTTTTGTTTGCAACGTGCTTTTGAAGGAGTGGCTTTTCGGCTCGCGCCGTTTGACTTTTTTTAGGTATAGCTTTGTTATTTCCAACTCACTGCATTGCAAACCGAGGAGTTGCTCGCTATTCTCCCTGATTTTTCGAAGCAATCGGCTCTAATTGAAAATTTAGCCTTTTCTCATGCTATTTTCGATCATCCTTTCGTTTTTTTTTTCTTTTCATTTGTGTTTTTTTTTTTTTTTTTTGCAAACTTTACACGCATAAAGGAAAATTATGTACGCTCTTAAAATGTCTTAAAAGTTGAATCTGCATCACCGATTGAAAGTGATTGCTGACAAGATGAAATATTTTCGCCACAGCAAAGGGCGTCCACAATCAAGGATTTTGAAGATTTTAATGAAAATGGGAATTTTGGAAATAATCGGGGGGGGGGGGGATTTCAAGCTGGTTGGAAACACCGATGGGCAAACCGTTCCTGCATTTTTGACAGACTTGAGGAATCACTAAATTCTAATGTCATTGAATCGAACACTCTCTAGAATGGAAATACGGGTGGGGGAAGGGGGGGAGAGAGAAAGGAAAGGAGAAAAATAACGGCAGCACGAGTTTGCGAAAAAACGCTGCTCTTGCAAAGAGGGTAATCTGTCCGCAAATTAACCCACGATACTGAGGTCTTAAAACGTTGATATCTTGGACAATCTAAGGGGGGGGGGGGGGGTAACTCACGGGTTACAGTATAAAATATCGAAAAACTGAATTGAAAATATTTTTGAAGCTAGGAGTGGTTCGATATTTCTCCACTGCAAACTCTTAAAAATTTAAAAGTCAAAAAGTTTTAGGCTGTCTCTGATGATGTAAAAGTGGGTTTTTTTAAAAAAGAATCGAAGATTGGAGTTTTAAAAACACTAATTTAGGCAATCTTTTTTGAATTTATGAGAGATGGTTTTGGTGTTTTAACATGAAAATGTTTTGTAGCTGATGTATTAAAAACTATTTGAGGCTATACTTAAATGACTTAAGTTAAAGGGCATTTGCGACCCTCTCCCGAAAAGTTTGTAATTGAAGTCTTAAATCTTTTAGGCTGTCTTTGGCAATGTTAAGAGGGAGGCCTCTCTTTAGGCGGAATTCCGAAGCTGGAGTCTTAAAAGCGCAACTTTGGACCGTCTTGGGGTTCGGGGTTCTCCTTTCCCAAAAAATATTCAAAGCTTAAGTATTCAGAACTCGGCTTTAGGTAATCTTTGGAAGACTTAAGAAGAGGGAATTCGAAGGCTTTCTCTCAATACGTTTTAGAATTTAAATTCTAAAATCTTCGGTGATGAAAAGGGGAAACCGCAAATTTAAGTAAAATTTAGTGAACTTAGAGGAAAGAGTTCGGGGGGGGGGGGGGGTCTGTCTCCCCGAAGTATTGAAATGCTATTTTGGCTATTTTTGAGTGAGTTAAGAGTTAGGGAATTCAGGGGTCTTTCTCGAAACATTTCCGAAATTGAAGTCTTAAAACTTTGGGTTGTCTTTGGCGATGTGTGGAAGGGAGTTGCTCTCTCAATAGAAAAATAAATCTTAAACAAAAACTTACACTGCGTTTTTTAGTAAACACAATGAGAGGGGGGGGGTTATTCCGCATCCCCAGCCCGAAATATTTTAGTTTCTGAAATTTTAAGAGCTTTGGTTTGGGCTATCTTTGGATGACTTAAGGGGGAAGGGTGCAGGAAGATTTTTTCAAAAAGTTTCCAAAATTAAAGTATTAAAATATTTAGGCGGTCATAAATCATGTTTATAGGTAAGAGGGGTACTATTCCTACAAAACAATTTAGAAACTGAAGCCTTAAAAATTGAAATTTAGGACATTTGTGTTGAACTCAGAGGAAGGGGTTCGGGAGTTCTCTTCCGAAAATTCTTTGATGCTGAAATATTTAAAGCGTCACTTTAGGCTATATTTGAGTGCCTTAAGAGGGATGTGATTCGGGAACCCTGCCTGGAGTTAGGATTCAGTTCCCCTATTTCTTTTTTTAATTAATGAATGTTGGAAAGGGTACCTTGTTTAAAAAATACATCTACTTCACTGAAGCGATTTTTTATTGCTAATTTCACCACCTGTTATCCTATAAAAGAATTTTTTTCAAATGAAGACTGTGGGGGAATAATGACAGTTTATTATCATTAGTCGGTCTTACCCTTCCCTCACCTTTCCTTCTTTTCTAGTTTGTTGGCGCTACCTTGGGTAGACTTTCGAATCAGAACTGATTTATGATGCAAAAGTGAAAATCTTATGTGCTAAGCGATTTTATTGTTACAACAAAAAAGGTTAGGCTCGCCAAAAAACTAATGGTGGGGTGCTGCAAACGCTTTTATCCCTTACATTATCCAACATCGTCTAAAATTGCGTTTTTGAAACTTCAATTTCGAAATATTGCCGAAGGAGGGTTGCTGAACTCCATCCCTTCAATAGTGCATTCAAAAAGAGTATAAACGTTATGAAATTTAAATTACAATTTCGTTTTTAAATCTTCGATTTCGGGAAAGCCCATAGCGTCTCCCCCCCCCCTCTTTCTTTAATATTTTTCGAAGGTTGCCCAATATTCTTATTTTGGGACTATCAGTTTGAAATAATTGATGTAAGAGTCCCTGAACCCCTCCTTTCCCTGAACTTTACCAAAATGGCCTACCACAGCGTTTTTTGGACTTCAATTTGAAAAAATTTATGGGGGAGAGCCCCCAGACCCCCCCCCCTTTATTGCCGGATTTTAGATTTTTTAGAATTATGATGTCAAAACACTTAAATATTACAATTTTAAGGCTTAAAATTTAAATAAAACAGATTCCAAAACTGGCATTGTTAAGATCTGCAACATTTATACATACAAATTTTTCCTTAAAACCGCATGCGGGCTGGGGGGGGGGGGGGCGGCTGAAAATATTTTCCGCCTTGAACACATCACCAAACTTGCACCCATGGCAGTGGTTGCTTTTGGCTTATTGCTGTAAACGCCTCATTTTCGATTGCTTCTTGTATGTCAAAGAAGGACCATCTCTTGTAATTGTTCTGCAGCATTTGGTGAGCATTAACTCAGCCTAATGACCCTGATAACTGAGTTCCATTGTAAAGATATCTTAGTGAAACCTTTCCTCATGCTCACTGCTCATAGCTTTAGTTTTAAAACAAAATATTGTGGAAATTTTTCTCTAAGATATTAGAAAACCATCTTTGGTCACAGCTTTCACGAAGTCCTTCATTATTCGCAGCAGAATGAGCATGAGTGGAAGCAGAAATGGGTGGGGCTAATTGAAGCTGAGTTTGGACATATCTCTTCCAAGAAATTAAATTTCTTGAAGTGCATTTCGGTTTTCATGAAATGAAATTTTTATCCCGACCTGGGGTTGAATTTAGTAAGCAATCAGTCCCATGGGGGGGGGGGGGCTTCTATCTGCAAGGAAAAAAGAGCATTAGTGAGATTTCACTACCCTGGTTGGCTGTTTCTTGAAAAATTGAGCTAATTTCAACCTTTTATGGTTATTTTTGTGTTTAGCGAGGCAAAATACTTCGGAATTTTTTTAGACGGATGCATTTTTGGTGTTGACTAGTGTAATCTTTGGATGATAAGTATAAAGTAATTGTCCAAACACTTAATTTTAATGTAATAAAAAAAAACAGTGGGGTTCTGTTTATTTACATTTTTGCATGGACAACAAATGGAAGAAATTCAATACAACTGATAAGAAACCCCCCTATGCTTTTTTGTATTACATTAAAATTAAGTGTTTGGTCAATTACTTTATGTAATTATCATCCAAAGATTATTTTTTTAATTTTTAGTTCATTTTGCTGCAAAAGGGTGTTTTTTTTAGTTTTTTTAACTATTTCATTTTTCTTCTTTTTTTTCTGTTTTGTTTAACTTGTTTTGCGAAAAAATATTCATCTCTATGTAAGTCAAAATACACTGACCTCAAAAAGCTGAGGTATAACATATTTTTCGAAGCTCACCATAAAAAATGGCTGTAACAATGAAATGCATAATTTGCATAACGAACATTAATACCATTTATGAAAAAACAATAGTTACTACTTTTATTTTATAGAAAAGAACATAACTTTATGAGTGAGAAAAAAATATGCATATATCAAGTTTTTGTACTTTTGTGTGTAAGTTGTGTTGATTTTCAACTGTTGTTGTCAGTTTCGGTGACAATAGTCAATATAGTTTAGAAAATGCAGGTGGTAAAATTAGTCATAAAAAATAAATAAAATTAAAAAAAATTCAGTGAAGTGGATACATTTTTTAAACGAGGTACACTTTCCAATATTCATTAATTAAAAAAAAAAAAAAAAAAAAAAAAAAACAGAAGGGGATCTTAAAGCACTCAAATACAGCCTAAAGTGGCGTTTTAAATATTTCAGCATCGAAAAATTTTTGGAAGAGAACTCCTGAACCCCTTCCTCTGAGTTCACTACAAATATCCTAAATTTGAGTTTTTAGGATTCAGTTTCTAATTTTTTTTCTAGGAACAGTTCTCCCCTTACCTATATACATGATTTATGACCGCTTAAAAGTTTTAATACTTTAATTTCGGAAACTTTTTGAAAGAATCTTCCAACTCCCTTCCCCCTTAAGTCATCCAAAGATATCCCAAAACAGAGCTCTTAAAAATTCAGAAACGGAAATATTTCGGGCTGGGCGGCGGAATACACCCCCCCCCCCCATTCTCTTCGTGTTTAATAATAGCAGTGTAAGTTTGTGTTGCGAATTAATTTTTCTATTGAAAGAGCAACTCCCCTCCCCACATCGCCAAAGACAACCCAAAGTTTTAAGACTTCAGTTTCGAAAATGTTCCGAGAAAGACCCCCGAATTCCCAACTCTTAACTGACTCAAAGATAGCCTAAGTAGCATTTCAGTACTTCGACATGGAGAAATTTTCGAGGGAGAGACCCCCCTCCCCCACCGAACCCTTTCTCCTAAGTTCACTCAATTTGACTTAAATTTGCGGTTCCCCCTTTTCATCACCGAAGTTTTAAGAATTTAAGTTCTAAAATTTATTGAGAGAAATCCCTCTCTCCCTCTAATTTCCTCTTCTTAAATCCCTCAAAGATTACCTAAAACTGAGTTCTGAATACTTCAGCTTTGAATATTTTTCGGGGAAGGGGGACCCCGAACCCCAAGACGTTTTAAAGTTGCGCTTTTAACACTCCACTTTCAAAATTTTGCCTAAAGAAAGCCCCCTCCCCCCTCTTCATATTGCCAAAGACAGCCTAAAGGTTTTAAGACTTCAATTTCAAACACTTTTCGGGAGAGGGTCCCAAATTCCCTTTCTCTTAAGAAATTTAAGTATAGCCTCAAATAGTTTTTAATACATCAGCTACAAAACATTTTCAGGTTAGAAAACCAAAACCAGCTCTCATCCATTCACCAAAGATTGCCAAAATTAGTGTTTTTAAGACTCCAGTTTCCAACTTTTTTTTTTTTTTCAAAACCTCCCTTCCCTACTTTTACATCATTAGAGACAACCTAAAAATTTTGACTTCTAAATTTTACATAGGTTTCAGAGGAAACATCCCAAACCACTCCTAGCTTCAAAAATGACTTTCAGTTCAGTTTTTCAATATTTTATTCTGGAACCCTTGAGTAGCCCCCCCCCCCTTATATTGTCCAAGATACAAACGTTTTAAGACCTCAGTATCGTGGGGTAATTTGCGGACTTTCCCTCTTTGCAAGAGCAGCGTTTTTTCGCAAATTCGTGCTGCCGTTGTTTTTCTCGTTCTCCCCCCTCCCATATTTCCATTATGGCGAGTGATTGAAAGACATTGAAATACTATAGTGATTCCTCAAATCTTAGAATATTTTACCAGAAACATGTCAAGAATGCATTAACAGTTGCCCATCGATGTTTCAAACCAACTTGAAAATTTCCCCCGATTTTTCCCAAAATTCCCATTTTTCCTAAAAATTTTCAAGTCCCCCTGATAGTTCTCGTTTTGCCTGGTGCCGCCTGTGGACGCCCTTTGCTGTGGCGTAAACATTTCATCCCGTCAGCTATCCCTCTCACAATCGGTGATTCAAATTCAACTCTAAGACATTTTAAAAGCGCACATAATTTTCATTAACGCTTGTAAATAAAGTTTGCAAAAAAAAAAAAAAAAAAAAACGCAAATGGGGGGGGGGGGGAAACAAAGTATGATCGAAAACAGAAAGAGTAAAGGCTAAATTTTCAAATAGAGACGATTAATTCGATAAATCAGGGAGAATAGGGAGCAACTCCGCGGTCTGCAATGCAGTGAGTTGGAAATAACAGAGCAACCTAAAAAAAAGTCAGACCGGCACGAGTCTAAAAGCCACTCCTGCAAAAGCACGTTGCAAACAAAACATACCCATGGCGGAAAATTGAGAGAATGTAGATGTAAATTCATGGTTATGGAACTATCCAGTAATTAAAGCATATTTTTCAAACACTCAATTTTTCTTTTTTAAGTAAAAACTGAAGGAAAGTCATCGAATTTCTTTCCGTCTTGGAAATTTTGTCCAAGACGGAAATCCGTCCTGAGACGGAAGGTCTTGCCCCCATGAGCATCAGGAAGACTCTGTTACTATGGTGTGAAATCGTGTTCACAATGCAGGTCACTGTGCAAGACGACCAGTTGTGTTTGTTCCCCTCAACGGACCGCAGCAAAGGATCCGCTTATGCTGGGCAAGAGAACATGTTTCCTGTTTGTTCACAGACGAGTCCACATTTACATTGGAGAATAATTCAGTGCATCTACTGATCTAAGGGGAACAGCGCACTGGATACCATCAATCCAACACTGTTGAAAGACACAGTTATAGATGTGGTGGAATCATGGTTTAGGCAGGGATCTCGCTCGGTGGTCACACTGACCTGTCCCTTCCTGTACGTGTGTGCCAATTTGCGAAACTACATTGTTTTTTGTTTTTTTAAACCGTTCATTGACTAGAGTATTTTAACACTTCTACTTTCCACGAAGTTGATTATTAAGTAAATAAAGTTTATTATTAAGTAAGTTGCCCCCCCCCCCCTGGTCATGGACCATATAAGGCTATTTCAACACATTCAGTGATGGTGAATGGGAAAGAAGCCTCTTTATATTTTGGAATAACTTCTGGTTTATTTCTGTATTTGTGTTAATGTTTAATCTGCAGCATATTAAAGTTAAATAAAGTTAACCTGTTTTACAGATGAAATAAATAATGATTAAAAAGGAAAGTAACATAAGTGTTTAAAAAAGAGGTTTGATTAATTAACTTGTTCATGTTGGAGAACTGAAAACCTTCAAGAAATTATCACGTGAAATTACTAAGTACCTTCTTGATTCTACACTGAAACAGAGTTATTAACATTCTTTCATCGTTACTATTACTACTCTTACAACATTATAACAACAACAGAGACAAATCTTAGGCCGAAAACTAGTTTATTTAGAGCAATTCATTGTATTACATTTGCTGAGTTTCATCGGTTATGCAATCACATTTCTGATTCGAATTTGCATTCAATTCTACAAATATTTCTAAAAAAGTCTATCTTGATTTTAACTGATCAATTTTGTTCCTCGAAACATGTGTTTATTGTGCAAAAGGCAGCAAGACGTGGAAAACAATGCAAGAAAACGAGCTTTGAAGAGGCACAGAAGCAGAAAATTCTGAGTCATTGGACCGCTAGTCAGCTGTAATCATCATCATCAATGAACACCATCATGGAACATTCATCATAGTTGCATTGTCGCTATCAGTGAGCAACGTCATAATTTCGGTCTCGTAATAAGTCATTGTTTGTAGTCACGGTCCATTAGACCTTTTAATGATCGCCACATAGTCAATAATTTGGTGATGGATCAAACATTCACACAGTCAGCAGTTTTTGCGATCGTTCAAATATTCACATAGTCAATTGTTTGGTGATCAATCAAATATTCATAGTGTCATCGATCAAACATTCACATAGCCAACAGGTTAGGGATCGATCAAACATTCATGCAGTCAGTAGTTTTTGCGATCGATCAAATATTCACACAGTCAATAGTTAGATGATCGATCAAACATTTACAAAGTCACAGTGTCAATTATCCACATAGTAAGCAGACATTTCGTCTTTTTCCAAATTAAAATTAATAATCAAATATATTTTTCAAAATAATCACTTTTCAAGAAATTCATTGGCAAAGGCATCAACTAATTTCAAAATAAATATGTACAAAATTCTATTTACACTGTACAATCACAATAACTTAATATCCAGAACATATTGTAAAGAGTGTTTTAAAGTATTTTTTTGTTAACCGCAGGTTTTCTTGGCGGTTTTGGTGGCGGAGTTTGAGTAGCCACAGTATTTTTGTTATAAATGGGTTTGCATATTATAAGTATGACGTGGCATTTTTGTCCACTTATTTGTGTAGTCACATTTGTTTTCATGTTAACAGGCTTCATGTGAAGCGTTTTGAGGTGTTTCCTCAAGGAATCTAATGAATGAAGTAAGAGTAAGGTCAAGACGCTGTATAAGAATCCCGACACATCGTGGTAACTAACGTAGTTGGTGAGTTTAGCTCCGAAGTAGATATATAGAGAAAGAGTAATAAATAGGATAACCATCCTCGTCATTTTGAGGTAGCTAGACTTAATGGTTCCAAAATAAATCCAAATTCAAATCGCAATTCAAAAGCAAGCAATCTTTTTAAGCTTCAATCTATACAGCTTTAAAACAAATGAGACGAATTCGTCAAATTTACCAATAATGGAAAGACTCCAATTGTTTGTGGCTAATAAAACTTGTTATGTTTCAGAGTGTTCAATTGTAACAGTGCAAAAAAGTTATTGTTATATAGCAATTGAATTTCAAAAAACAACAATGATTTATAATAATATTACCCGGGTACACTGTGTTATTAAAAATAAAAAAGGAAAAAGGCTAAACTTACATGTGCTTTGCAATTTTCCAAACTATTTTTTTAAATATCGCGAGGAAAAAAATATTTGTTTATGACAAATTGAAAGTTTTTGCTATCAAGAATTGCAGCTAGGAGTTCAATCTTTGTTTCTAAATTTGTAACGTTACACAAATTTCATTTTAACTTTTAATACACCCAAACCTGTTTTTATGCGGTCTTTTTTATGCGGTCTTTTTGTGCAGTATATTAAAATTTCAATCAAGATTAGGATTTTATTGTCAAAATAATTTTTAAAACAAGTGCGGCGGGAGTATCTTCAGGTGACGACATAGGCACCTCGATGGGAAGTCACTGCGACTTCCCAAAAATTTCCTTATTTGGGAAATTTTGTCCGAGTACTCGGCAAAAATTATCACTTGGTTCATTTTTTTTTTTTTCGTTTAAAGATTACAATTTTGTAAGTTTTTGGGTTATTTTCTTTGTGAAACTTTTTTTATGTGGTCCCTATCCACCGCATACAATTTTTTTTAAAACAGTGTTGCGAAAACAACTTTTTAATTGTACTCGTGAAGTTTCAAATAATTTTTTAGAATGCGATTTTTTTATGCGATCCCTATCCTCCGCATAAAAACAGGTTAAGGTGCATTGTGCTTTCGCTTTAAATATCATAATAAACATAATATTATATCTTAAAGATTTCGTAGGAACAAACTAATGTTTATTGTCCACTAACCAAACTAACCGTTGAACCAATTAATGTATTTTTTAACTGAGAGGGCGCTAGATTTGCTGGGGAGTGTTTTTGCTGCTCCCTGAGATAAGTGATTTTTTACTGCAATTGTTTATTTTACTGCTTTAGTTTCAGTATTTTTATTGTATTTTATCATATAATTAAGTATTTTTGTGCTTTTAAGTTTTATTTTTGATTTACTTGCTTTCTTAAAGTGTTTTTCTATTCTTTGTAGCTAAGCCTAAATTGTGCTGATTTCTTGTTGTTAAGCTTCAGTGCTCTGTTTAGGGTGTAACTTGTTTATTTTAATTTACTGCTTGTCTTAGGATTTAGTAATATTTGTACCTTTTACTTCCAATGCTTTCTAATTCTAATAATTAGCATTATTTCTTCAATTTTGTATTTTGTATTGACTTTTTAAGTGTACCATTTTGAGCTAGAATGGGAGTTATATGCATAATGAAGGAGGTTAGAAGTGGTAAAGCGGACAAGTGGATTTCTTGTGACCTATGTCTGATGTTCTGCTTGTTTAAGGGGAAGGATGAGTCTGAGAAGGATTTCATTTGCACTAAGTGTGTTGAACTCTCAGAAATCAGAGTTAGGATGCTTACTTTGGAGGGTGAGTTAGCGTTAGGCTGTAGGCGTGTAGAGATGGGGTAAACACTCCAGAGGGAAAGGAGAAAGTTAGTAAAAAGGAGGTGGGCATTAGCTGTGTGTTAGATAGTGGGAAAATTCCAGAGGTAAGGGGGAAAGTTATTGCTGAGGCGACTGACTGGAAAATAAAGGGTATAATTTTGGGAGATTCAATGGTGCGTGAGGTGGGAAACTCAATAGGCAGAGTTAGACGTAAGGTGGCTAGATGTTGTTTGTCAGTGGCTCGGGTGAGAGATGTAAATAGGGTTGCTGAAAAGAAGGGGGTATTTAATAAAGAGGATGTAGTTACTTTGTGGGTGGGAACTAACGATGTAGGCCATAGTAACAACGATGAGCTTAAAAAGGAATGGGATTCCCTGTTGGACAAAGCAACCAACTGTTCGGCAAATGTCCAAGTGGTTGGTTTGCTTCCCAGGTATGGAGTGAATAGGAGTTGGTTAAACCAACGGGCTAGGTGTGTGAACCTGGTACTCAAGGAAATTTGCGTTAAGCGTAGTATCAGGTTTATTGATGTGTGGAGTAAATGTAAACGCGATTGGATTGCTAGGGATGGCCTGCATCTGAGCTCTACAGGGGTCAAAATGGTTAGTGGTTTGGTTTTAGAGGCTTCAGAATCAAAAAACTATGTTTGAATGGAGGGCATGGTTTAAGGAGCAGAATTCGAAAGGGTACTAACTATTGGGATTTTAGTAGAAACGGAAATAGGGTGGCCAATAAGAGAAAAGATTTTAACAGTTGGGATTCAAATAATCGTGCAGCATTAAATAAAAGAAAGATGGGCTTACTGAAGGTTTTTTTTAATAAAAATGCTTGTAGTATTAGGAACAAGATGGAAGAATTGAAAAGCATAATTATAGACTGGAGGTTGGATATTATTGGAGTTACCGAAATATGGGCTACCGAAAGTGATGATGATTTATTATCTATTGCTGGGTATAATTTGTTTAGACAAGATAGAGTAGGTAAAAGAGGTGGTGGGATTTTATTTTATGTCAGAGACACTTTAATTTGCAATGAATTGGTAATTAATGATAAACCTAATGAGATTGATGTGATTTGGCTGGAGTTGAGGAGTAATAAGGGCAAAAAACTACGTTTAGGGAACATTCATAGGCCACCCAACTTAAGCCAGGGTCAAGACGAACAGATGTTTAGCATTATTAGTGACATTTCTAGCAAGGGGTCAGTCATCATAATGGGAGATTTTAATTTTCCAGGAATTGATTGGAATAATTTTTACCATAGTAATAGCAGAGAAGAGGAATTTTTGAAAGTAATTGGTGACTGTTTTTTACATCAAATTGTAACTCAGGGTACTCGACAGGAAGCGATTTTGGATCTAGTTTTCTGCGACATGGAAGGTTCTGTTCAGGGGTTATATGTAGGGGAACACATTGGAGATAGTGACCACAACAGTATTAGGTTTGGAATTAAATTTGATATGCACAAAGTAGGGAATTTTAGGTTTGTGCCCAATTTCAGAAATAATGACTTTGAGGCACGTAGGCAGAGTTTGAAAGCAGTGTTTTCTTCTGGATTGGACAATAGCGATGTGAATCTTCAGTGGGCAAAGTTTAAGGAAAATCTAGCGAATACGGTTGGGGATCATGTTTCCTTTAGGAGAAAGGGTGTCAACACTAAAATTTGGCCAATGTGGTTCTCCAGGGAAACTAAAGACGCTCTAAATTACAAGCAAGCTGCATTTCATAGGTTTAGAGAAACTGGTCACAGTGCAGATAGGCTCCAATATTGTAAGGCAAGGCGTGAATTTAAGTATTTGGTACGGATTCAGAAAAGAGAGTTGGAGCAAAGACTGGCAGATAACATAAACAGTAGTCCCAAGAGATTTTTTGCATACGCTAATTCGGGGAAAGTTCCAAATAGTCATATTGGATCACTGGTTGATGAGCACGGAATTTTAATTCAGGACGATAGTGATATTGCTAATGTTCTTAATAACTTTTTTTCGAGTGTTTTTAACGATAACTGTTTCTCAACAGTTGACACCAACAAGACACAAAGCTATAGTACAGCTTGAGGACTTTGTATTTTCCAGGGATGACGTTTTACTTCATTTGAAGAAAATTAAAGAGACTAAGGCTCCGGGACCAGATAATATTTATCCAAAAATTTTAGTTGAATGTGCGGAGAAATTAGCAGATGTAATTGCAAATATTTTCAATGCTTGTTATAACTCGGGGACTATGCCAGAGGACTGGAAGCTGGCTAACATTACACCGCTCTTCAAGAAAGGGTCTAAAGGGAGTGCGGTAAATTATAGACCTGTGAGTCTAACTTCGGTGGTTTGCAAAATTTTTGAAACATTGATGAAAATTAAGATAGTAAATTTTCTAGAGACTAATAATCTATTGACTAGTTTTCAGTATGGTTTCAGGAAAGGTAAATCTTGTGCAACTAATTTATTACATTTCTATGACAAAGTAACCATGGCTTTGGATGAACAGTCTTGAGCAAAAAAGAGACCGAGGGAACATGATTCAGTTGTTTAAATTTATTGAAATGAAAGATGTTATGGGGCTGAAGTTTAGCACTGAAAACAGGACAAGGGGTCATTGTTTTAAGCTATTTAAATCTCAGGCTAACATTGATATTAGGAAAAATTATTATTTTAGCAGGGTAGTGGAACCTTGGAACAACTTACCGGAAGAGGTGGTAATGAGCAAGGGAGTAGATAGTTTTAAGAGGGCCATTGATTTTCACTGGGGATTGTAAATTGACTAGGACCAGTCTAGCTGGGCCCAGAGCCTGTTGCTGGTCGTCACTTTTGTATTTGTATTTGTATGTGTTAATGTAGTAGTTGCATAAAATTAATCTAAATTTTTACTGCAACTGTAATTTTGTATGAAATTGAGGACACATAATAACAAATTAGTTTTATTTGTTAATATATTTAAAAATCGAACCGACTTCAAAATTGCTCTAAAAAGTGAAAAATAATTTTATTCTTTAAACACCATCGATAATGCTTTTAAGCATAATTTTTGAAGTTGGCGCAAAAACAAAATGTAAAATCCAGTGTAACCCTATGTTTCGTTCATATTTTTTCTGAAAATCATCCAAAGTTAGGAACGAAGCATTTACATCGTTACTCAAATATGCTGTCATCAATGCATAATGTATGTGGTAGTGAAGAAACTGGGCCTGGTTAAATTTATAGTTGTAGTTCAGTTATGTCTCGTTTTTGCGCCAACTTCAAAAATTATGTTTAAAAGTATTATCGATGGTGTTTAAAGAATAAAATTATTTTTCATTTTTTAGAGCAATTTTGAAGTCGGTTCTTTTTTTTTTTTTTCAAATTTTTTTTATTTCATTCTTTTGAGTGTAAATGTATATCAGAAATAGTAAAAAGTTGCTATCACGAAACTTCACCTTATTTTTTTCATAAACATGATCCATACTAAAAATGAACTATATACACACGCCTTAAACTTTAAGCGATTGACATTAGAAATTTATCTTTGTTCCTCTCTGGAATTCATTTGTGTGTTAATTTAATTATAACCATTTAAATTACGTTTTCCCTAACTAATTTACATTTCACTGCATAAAAAGAATCATCAAAATCGGTTCACTAGGTGAGACGCTGTGAGTAGACCAAAAAAAAAAAAAAAAACGGTATGAATTGATATTCGCCTCCTTTTTGAAGTCTGTTAAAAACAGTGAACTAATGAATACTTTTGAAGTTTCATAAAGTATTGATGGAGTTTTGGCGTTATCACGAAAAAAAAAGTTTATAATTAATTTGAATTCTGAAATTTTGAATTCAGATTATGTTTTTCACAATCACGAGTTGCGACAAGACCCTACACATTGGTTACTACCACACTCGCTTGTTTCTAGAAACGGGTCTTGTCCCTCCTCTTGGGCGGTTACGTGTGCATAGTTGTGTATGTGTAGGCTTGTGTGTGTGCATAGACCTGTGTGTATGCACGTTGGCGTGTGTGTATGTGTGTAAAGGCGCGTGTGTGAGAGTGTGTATGAGCGTGCGTGTGTGTAGGACATGGACGCCACCGACCAGGAGCAGCGGCTACCGGGAGGAGTTGCGCCTGCAGGGGCTGGTGGGGTTGAAAAAGGAACCAAACATCAAGGACGGTCAAATGAAAACAATTAGTAATCGTGATTGCTCAAAAAAGACTTTAACAATTAATATATACGATGTTATCGGATTAGTCTAAGATCCCAATATAAATTTCAGCCTATAATAATCAAAGCACAATTTTTATACATAACTAGCATTCCCGTACCCGGCATTGCTCGGGTAATGGACTTAGCAGGAGTTAACAGTGCTTGGTGCACCTAGTTTCGAAAATCCCCTATAATAATTACTTATTACCTATAACTTTTTCTAATTTGGGGAGGATCCCGGGGACCCTGGACTCCTTATATATATATGCCCTTGTCCTTAACCGATCTGTAACTGTTATTAACGATCCTTTTAAAGTATTGATTATCTTTGCAAACAGAGGTCATCCACATTTTATTGTTATACCTATGTTTAAGCTAGAACTTCTTTGTATACAACATTTTTAGTTTTTTTTTCTGGTGCTAAAATTATTAAACTGCTTGATGAACTGGCTTTGGAGCCAGTATGGTATATGTAGCTTGGCTACATAACATTGGTCGTGTGAAAAAAAGTCTTCTCTTAAATCGATCCCTGCTACTTTTAATGTCTGTCCTTGTGACTTATTAATGGTTATTGCAAAGCAAACTTTAACAGGAAACTGCACACTTCTAAATTCAAAAGGATAGTCCGCCTGTGATGATGTTCTTAAAAACTTCGTTTCTAGTCTTGAAAAAATAAAAGCCAAAGACAGAAACATTATGATTTGACTTGAGAAAAGCCTCGAAGAATCACGTGAGAAACAAAAACAGTATCAAATTTATAGTTCGCTATCGACCAAAAGTTGAGATGTAGTACTGAATAATGATTTGAATGGAGGAAAGCCTTCGAAAATAAGGGATTTGAATTTCAATGACAGGTTTTTAATTTCGCAGAAATTAAGGGGTTTTAATTAATTTCTCCCGAACTAATTGAGATTTCAAAAAATCCTTTCTTAGTGGTTACTTTTGTAATCATGCGGACATGCCTGCCAAATTTCAAGTCTGAAGCTTCAGCGGTTTCGGCTGTGCGTTGAGATATATATATATATATATATATATATATATATATATATATATATATATATATATATATATATATATATATATATATATATATATATATATGTTATCTCAGGACATTGATTTTTATATATTAAGATTATGACTAGAAGAATAGAGGAATATGTTTTGGACGGGTTGCCTATTAAAATATGGCCGGAAGTAGGAAGAACTCGCAACAAAATCTACGCTTTTTTTGGAGCAATCAAGATGATTGCCAATTGATCTTATTTCGAGAAAGCCTGAGGTTTATTTGAATTTGTGATTGTTCGGACCAGTTACATGACGCTTTTTATTTTATTTTATTATTGTTATTTTTATTTATTTATATATTTATTTTTTTGAATAGCTACTCCAAAGATAATCAGTCAACTTTAATTTAAGCTGCGATTTTTCAGTTTTCCTTTCATATCTCAAAACTATTTACTTTCAATCAAAATCATTACTTGATAAATTAAGGAGCATAAAATTACCTTAAAAAGACGTTTTTATTTTTATTGTAGCTGTAAGAGGTGCAGATGTATTTTATTTGAAAGGTCGTGAATTTTAAAATGGAGTCTAAACTAAACAGAAAAGTGATTTGTAGACTTTTCGCAAAGTTCCATAAGTTAAAAAAAGGAGAGAGGGGAGTGATAGTCAGTTTTTAAAAAAATCATGAACTCTGAAACTAAACGTTTCCACAACTCTTATAGCTGTAAGGAAAAATAAAACGCCATTGTAAAGATATTTTTATGTTTTTTAATTTGTTAATGAATAATTTTACTCATAAGTAAATGATTTTTCTGATGTGAAACAAAAACTGAAAAAAAAAAAAAAAATAATAATAAAAAAAAAAATACCAATACCCAAGGTGAGTTATAGAGACGCCGATATGGGGGGGGGGGGTCTGTGGGGGTTCAAGGCCCCACCCCCTTAGAAATGAGAACTTTCTTGCTTTTAGTACTTGTTTTTTTTTTTTTTTTTTTTGCAAAAATGTAAAAACATTTCTTTTTCAGCCATTAATCAATACAGGGTTCATAATCAATACAAATGAAAAAATTCCATGACTTTTCCAGGACTTTTTCATGACCTTGTTACACGAAGAGAATTGTACTATTTAATGTCAAACTTGCCATTTTTCAGAAATAGGCTTTAACCAGTAGGTTTTATAACACGTTACATTTATTATATCACTGTTTGTTACATCCATCATCCATCCATCCTTAAAACAGACTTGGTTTTTTAGAAATTTTGAGAACTTTTAAGAAATTGCTTCATTAAATTGTTAAACATCAAATACATCTCTTTACATAAGAAAGGGGCCTGTATGAAGAGATGTGGTCCACCAACCAGGAATCTTATTCAAAAACCTTGAAATTCTCATGTCACTTGATGTTCATTAAAGTAAAGTCACGTTTTTCAGTAAATTTGTTTCTCTAAACCAGATATTTCAGTTGGCCACATGGATCAGTTTTGCGAGCCGTATGTTGAGCACCACCATTTAGGGTATTAGAGTTCCCTTATTTCTATGTTCTGTCACCTGACTGAAGTTTTTATTTTCTAAAATCTTCAATAAATTAAGATAAACTCTGATCAATTTAATAATGATTTTTTTTTTTTTTACGAGCGGTTGAAACGAACTCAGATGCAATTGAATTACACGTTTTTAGTGGGTAGGGCAAAAATCAAAAACATGCAAGTACACTACTACAGAATATAAAGTATAAAAAGTGCTGAATATAATGGTGAATTCAAAATTACTAATGTCCCAGCAGTAAAATCACATTGCAAAAAGTGGGCGGCTGTGACAGAAGCGGATGCAATAGGATTCCAAAACGCAGATTTGTTTTTTCGATCGTTCAATTTTTGAGTATTAATAGCTTTTACATGCAATAGTATTAAATCGCTCAAAAATTTTGATGCTCTTTTAGCTACTACTGTTACTTTCTTTCTGCCCAAGACATTTTTCCATGACTCGAAATAAATTTCCATGACTTTTAATGAAAATATTAATTTTCCATCACTTTCCAGGATTTCCATGACTCGTACCAACTCTGTCAATAAGTTATTAAAAACGTCAATTTTTAATATCTCTATGGTATTGAAATCGGTTTTCATGGGGAAAAAGAGCTGCTATACCATGGGGAAAATATGTGAGCTCCCCACCCCCTAAAATTTTGCATATCTTGATAGGCAACTCAGCGAAAACGTATTCCACTAATCTAACATATGCACATATGCATAAAGGTTGAACATATGCACATATGCATAAAGGTTGTGTTTTGTTAAAAAAACAGACAGTCCAGACAGTCGGTGTAATTTTGCAGTAGGATCTTGGACTAGATAGACTTCAGAGAAAAATTAATTTCTAGCGCGGGGAAAAGTCTTTGATTGTCTTGTGAGATTTTCAACAACAGGATGTGGTAATTAAATTATGAAGATCCAATAAAGCGGGCAGGAAGCTTGTGACCTAAGATTTTGTAGCTGTCGCAATTCCTGCAAAATACATCTAAGGTATTTTGCAGGTTGGTTATACCAATTTGCATTGCATATTGGTATTAGTTATTTTCAAAAAATGTTATTCCTTGAAAAACGGAGTTCGATCAAAGATACTTATGAAAACAAAAGATAGATAAGGAAAAAACTTTTTGCTGAATATGTTACCCGTGAATAATAAAACCCGTTCAATGCCGTTTTATTATTTACTGCATGTAGTCAATAAATTTTTTAGCGTAAAAAAATTATATTTTAAGATTTTATTGAAAATCATCTTTTTACAACTAAAAACTTTTAACTTCAAATATAAATGAAGCACCTTGGATTAGGCGGAAACTCGAACTTTCGAGACTCGAGTTTTCGAGATTCTACCATTTCTAAAACATATGACAGTATAAATAATAATGTCTCAAAAACATTTTTACAAATTAAAAGTGGTTATGGATAGTTAAAGTAAAAATTTTAGGAATAAGTAATTTTTTTCAAGAATCAAACTTACCCTTTAAAATCCTTTTGTTTGAATCATGAAATTAAATTTCAATTTCATCATAACTTGGGAAGAAATGTTGACTACAGCTAAAACATGTGGCAAATGACTCCATCATTCGTCAGACCTTGCATTCTAAATGGAGAAAAAATAAATCGAATACCGTTGCCGAAAAATTTTAACGCGCGAACCCCTTTAATTTACAGATCCTTATTACCCATTATAAGATAATTATTCCTCAAACGATTCCTTCTTGAAAGGAATAAAAAAACAAGTGTGTGGTGCGGTGTGATTTTCAGTTAGCCTAGAGCAAAAATTACTGATAAGCATTCTGGGAAATGACCAGGGTCCGACCCTTCGCAAGTCTTTCTGCAAGTTTGAGTCGTCGGTTTTAAAAAAGAAGACGAAGGGCTTCCTTGATGGGGTCGACTGGGAAGGGTTGGGATAGCAGATAATGATCTGACGCTTTTTTAGGATGACTGCTGCGCAAGAGGGGGAAAAAAAAAGAGAAAAAAGGTTTTACAAAGATTTGAAATCAATTTACAAAAATGAGTGAACCAATGTTGGATTTTCTAACGTCGCCCAGTGGTTTGATTTTGCATCTTCTAGGCGACAGATATTTTTCACTGTGCGACATAGGTGTCGCGTAGTCCCTTTGTTAAAAAATGCTCTGGCTCGTTTAGTTCTGGACGGAACTTTTTGTTAAAAATGTTTATTTATTTATCTTTTAATCTGAAATGAATCGTATCGTAATTCATTAAACTAAAATAATGCAGTATAGACTACATAAAATTTAATTTAAAGAAGTTTTTAATTTCTTTTTTATGTGAAAGTGAGTGAATAATGCTAGTAGAAAATTAACAATTTGGACATTAATGAATAGAGTGCTTACAAAAAGAAAGCTTCACAAAACCTCTTAATTTGCAAGTCTTTATATATTGCGATTCTTTGATTCAATTAAAAAAGAAGTTTCTGAATGAGAAACTCTATGAGAGCAATTGAAAGTATTGAATGTGAAAAATAGTAAAATATGAAAATCAAAGAAAATAAATGATATAGGGTCCGATGATTATTTCAGTGAGTGAAACAAGTGAATAATATTCACTTTATTTGAATTGACTGAATTACTCGAATATTATGCTTTGCTCGTTTATTCTTGCTAAATTAATTTTGGAGGAGTAAATTCCCTATCGCCTGGGGCATTTCTTATTGCAATTAATGCTGCGTTCGAATAAAAATGAAAAGAGGTTTTGCGTGTTTGTAAGACGCGAAATAAATTATTAATTGCATTTTTCATGAAAAGCAGTTTTTCTGACTTTTTTTTGTTATTTTTTAATTTCCTCAGATACTAGTAATGTGATCGTGTGTGTGCAAGGCTTTCAGTTCTTTTGATGCGTTTTTTCCAAGTCAACCTCTAGAATAAGTAATATCGTTTCCATTTTTCCAACAGAAAGATTTAGTTGGCTTTTTCCGTAAAATCCTTTCATACGAGAAAAGAAAAAGCGTTTTAATCATGTTTATATAATTCAGTATTAAGATAGTCGTAGTACTTTATATGCATGTTTTAAATAAAAGGAGTAAATTTCAGTTGAGCGAATGTCGGTAATTTTTTTTTCTTTTCAAATGAATGCTTATGGAACATTCTGTTTCTACTGTTAAATATGTTCAAATTAAAGCATATCCAGAGCAAAGAATCGAGAACATTCAAGATAGTTTTCATCATGTTTTTACTTCCTTTTAAAAAAAAGGAAGTATTGTATTTGCGAAAAAATTTTCACTCAAAAATCGACCTTAATTTCCATTTTGTTCACCCCCGAATGAATGTTGAGATTTTTTTCGACTCGACCACACGTGGATAAGTGCCTAAGAACGTATCGACACGCGAAATACCATTTTGACGATTCCCGAGAAAAAAACAACGAGTTTTCTCGCGACGTCTATACGTATGTGCGTACGTGAGTATGTGCGTATGTATGTCGTGCAAATCAAGAACGGAATATCTTAGAAAGTTGAAATTTGGTACGTAAACTCCTAGTGGGGTCTAGTTGTGCACCTTTTTTTTTGGTTGCATTCGGATGCTCCAAAGAGGGTCTTTTGCCCCTTTTTGGGGGGAAAGCATTGTTAATTTCGATGTAAACTTAAACGGTGTTATAATTTGGCGGACACTTGGCGATATATCGCCAGTCTTTTGGTCGCCAAGTTTTGTCACTAACTTGATGATTTTTTTTTTATAAATTTTAATTTTAATTTTTTTTTTAAATCTGGTTTCAATTTGGCTAATATTGGTGATATTTGGAGAGTAAACTATTGAATCACATTAAAACTGCCAATAATGAGAAAATGACATTAAATTGGAGTAAAAGAAAGTCATGTGATCACACATCAGCTCGTTTTATTTATTTACATAAGAGTACTTGTGAAAAAAAAATATCTATTCTTGTTTATCTAAGGGCACATGTACAAATACAAGTAAATAAATTCATGAAATACTCAGGATGCAGCAGAAAACACTCCCACAGTTCAAATGTGAGTGACAAAGCAACAACAGATTATAAAAGAACACTTTTTTATTTACACTTATAGCTATAGAACGTATTAACGTAACGTATATCACATTTACACTTTTGAGCTCTAACGTTTACAGTTTGTGTTACTTAATTTGAATCACTTAGTTTTGAATATGAACTTGTCCAAACATCAACGCCCACCCTACATTATCCTACTAATGGTGACCCTTAATTTTGCGAGGCGTTGGGCAATTTATTTTTGTGGGGGCCTCCTTTCGTCAAAGAAAAATGGCAGTGAAATTATTATTGGGTACACTAATGTCAAATAAAATACAATGTTTTTAAATGTATATTTAAATAAATTAATCATATTCATTACTCATTTTTTTTAAATTCTGATTTCAATGCAACAACGCAATTGTTGTTTATAACCCTGTCCCTATTAAGTTAAGAATATATATTCATGTAAATTTGAAACAGAATTCAGCTGAGAAAAATCAGTCTTTAAAAAATTACATTTTCTGGCCTATGCGGGTATCGATCCCATGACCGTCGTGTAATTAACTTGACTCTCTTACCAACTGTGCTGCTGGGCCTCCATCTGAAGATGCTTTACACTAAACCAATGAGTATTAATGCAATAAAATTAATTGAAACCAAAGCCTCTCTTTTGCTAAAATACATTTTAAAAGTTGTCCTGCGATTTAGCATTAATGAAAATTTAGATCAGAACTCTGGGGCTGAAAAAATCTATACTATTAAAATCCGTGCACGTATGTGTGCGTTTGTAAACCTAATCTCCTCCGGATTTTCAATGTCTACCAGGTCAATACTTGTACCTTTACATACAACATACAGGACATCCTGGGGAAACCATTTCTGCACATGGGGGTTGGAGAGTGAAGCAAACACGGGGTGGTGCCCTCTAGTAAGTCATTGAAACGTTACTTTTAGGTAACGTGGGGTTTCGAGCACACGACCTCCTCATTATTAACACGACTCTCTGACCAACTGAGTCAATGTGTATCCGTTTTGGAATGCCATGCATTGAAGCAATGCGTAATTTAAAACAGAATAAATCTTTTTCTCCAGAAAACAACCGTAATGTGAATTGTTTCTTCATTTTTCTTTGAAAGCGGCGAAATAAATCTTAAAAATGATGCCTTACATATGAAGTTTGATAAAATATTGAGGGAGCTATGGCAAGGCAGCCCATATGCACAATTTTAAGGGGGTGGGGTCAGATATTTTCCCGATGCCTTAGCAGGATATTTTCCCCATAGAAACCGATTTTAGTTCTGATTAGAGTTATTAAAGTTTGACATTTCTAATAACTTATTCATTAATTGCAGCCGGAGAAAAAATGTTTTTACATTTTTGCAAAGAAAAAAGTACTAAAAGCAAAGAAGTTCAAATTCAAAGGGGGGGGGGGGCTTGATCCCCCACTTGCCTCCCCCCCATATGCGCACCCTTGAGCTATGGCGTTCCTACAAAAAAAGCGTCTTTGAGAAATATTATGTATGACAAAATTACATTTTTTTTTTCTACATGAAGTCTTACAAACACATTATTATAGCGTCAGATCTTTGATTTTTCCTAGCCGGGGCAAAAACTTGAAACTGCCGCCCTTCCCATCTTTCTTCAAGTTTTTATCATCAAAAATGCTCGATGGATGTTGTATCATTAATTTGCCAACGTTATTGAAATTTTCTATTTTGAGCAGTTTTATACATATTTTGGTAGACTAGTATCGACAATTTGTAAATCAGTCACTGTTTCTCGGTATTTTTGAATATTTATGCAGCTATATGTTTCCAGCAACAGTTTCAACTACAGAGAATTTAATGTATACATCCAGTATATTAAACGGTTGCGTTGGGATGATAATATTTAGAAGCTCACTAGTCACTACCAAAGTTGCGAGCAGAAAGAAACGCTCAATACTGTAAGAAACAGGTAGCTTTTTTAAAAAAAATTTTAAGAAAAGAAAAAAAGAAAACACATGGAAAAGTATTTCAATCAGTGATGCTCTAGCGTATGCACTCTGCAGCAATAAGAAATCTAGAACAATGTAAATAATAAATGGAAACAAAATAAAGGTTTTCGTTGCAAGGAAAAGGCCTTTGTTTACCTTGAAAACGAGTATTTGACATTTGACCCTTGAGGAAAGATGATTCAACGCATTAAAATAAGACAAATTGAACTGTTTCTGCAGTTGGTCTCAGTGCAAGTTGCTTGGGAAAATAGCACAAAACGACGATAGTATTTTTTTACTGAGTAACTTTAATAATTCTTCCCCTACGATTTGTTAATGGGGATTTTGAAACATTTTAGGTACATTTAAAAAAGGATGACAAGTTATTAAATGGGTTTTATTTTGAATGGGGGATATTCTTGAACACCATGTTTACATCGAAACACTTCTCAAGAGTATAAGAGAGATTAAAACAAAATATATAAGGGAAAAAAACCGGAATGATTTAAGAAGGAGAAAACTAGATTTACACGTGTTTTTATCATTAAATTTTCTTAAAAATTATCTGCAATTTTTTTTAGAGAGTCCTTAGTGGATACGGTCGATACTCTCGTGCTGAAGAAAAGTGGGTAATGCTTGGTCGAAATTTCATCCATATCGATTAGGATGGTAAAGATATCGTGTCAAGTCAAGATTGCATAAAAGTGAATATTTAAGACCAGCTCTGTGTGTGTGCAGCAAGAGCGTGTTATCAGACATCTCTTCTTGTAAGTACGCGAGAGACATTCGAAAAGGATTGGCGTGGTAGGTTCTCATAATATTGTGATTGGTGACGAACGAATCTCAAGATTTATGTTGGACTTCGATCAACTGAGACATCCCTCTCTTCGCCAACCGTGTGTGTGCTTAGTGGTACCAGCGAAACTAATGGAAAGAAACTACTCTTTTGGTTGGAAGTTAACAAAAATGGTTCCCTTTTACATTAGGTGCTGCTTTGACAAGCAGGTGGAACCCAAGAATGTCACAGGGTATCAGTGGAGGTGTCCTATGAATACGGAGCAACCAGTTCCTTCTCTCCAGATCTGACTAGGGCTTCGCGACTTACCTCTGGAAGGAAAGCTATGGTGGTCAGGTCAACCCAACACAGGTTCGTTTGAAAAAAGCTGCATAATTTTATTTTCCGTAGCCAGATAGGGGAAGATATGATGCCAAATCCATTAAATGCACGAAGAATGAGTTCGAATCCAGGAGCAGTACCATTTCCCCTTGAAATAAGTAGTAGAATGCTGAATAGAAATTAACTTGATTCAAATGTATTTTGAACATAATCTTTTTGTGTATTTAAATGTCGTCCACTTTTCACATTTTTAAGTTGTACCATATACAGCAATTGTGTAATTTTTCACATGAAATGTATTGAAATGAAAATATGTTTATTGTGTTTATTAAACTCTCGCTAATATCATGATTGATTTTGGAGTAACTTAAATTGGTAAATTTACCCATTTTCGTAATTCCTTTTGTTATTTTTTATGAAAGTCATTCTGTCCAAAAGTGATAACATTAACGGAGACTACTGATAGTAATTTTCAGTTATACTCTTTTATCATCTTATTTACGATTTCTTCATTTTCATAAGAAAATCAAAAGCAAATGCACTTGAAAAACAAAACGTTGTATGACCTATTGTTTTCTGAGTAAACAAATAAAAGTAAAATTATGGTGCAAGTTGAAACGAAATTCAGCAACACACAAATTTGCAACATTTTCTCAGTCACACAGAATGAGAATAATAGTAAAATGCTTCTTGAATTTATCACAAAAATCTTTCCCTCTTTCTCTTTTCTCTATAATCTTAACTTAAATCATTTTTTCTTATCTTAGTGCGTGCATGGTTGTCGCCTTTTGCCAAGCACAATGTTTTTTCTCCTGCAGCCACTAAAGGTCAAATGTAAAGCTGCTTTCGTTAAAAGATTTCAGAAACATCTATTTCTTTATTATAATGCGTCTATGACTAAATAAACAAGCAATTAGTCAGCTCGATCCTATAAAATGACACCATTTCAAGGAGGCGGTTAAAATAAATTTGTTAGCCGGCTATTTGACACTTACTACTGTATTTTTCTCTCGTAAGAAAAATATTTTAAATTTGAGAAATTATCACTGTGGAAGCTTGTAAATGCTTCTAAACGGGTTCGCTATTCAATGCTCATTGTGTTGAAACAGCATATATTTATGAACTCGATATAGATATAGTGATTGCAATACCGGTATATCTAATACCGGTAATTTGAGCAATTTTGCAAATTCGTAATACCGGTAGTTGCTGAGGTAAAATGCCAGTATTTTCGGTATTAGCTGAAAATAATAAATAGTTTCAATTAAAGGATTTTCATTTTAACTTTGTACATTATTTTTTCTATGATACAGAACCAAAACCAATCTATTGATGTAAAAATTTGGCTTCAAAAGCACAAATTAATAGAATACCACTATATGAAAGTAACGGAAAGGTTGCAAAATGATATTTTCATATTTAGATGGTGATCTATTTCCCTGATCACTCATTTTCCCGTTTGTGAAAGTTAATTTCGAGTGCAAATTTAAATGCATTTTTTCTATAAACAATTTATTCCAACTATCAGTTGCAGTAATTTAAAAATTTGCATAGTGGTAAAACATAATCAATTGAAACATATTTTCATATAGTTACATAAATGTAATTGTAAAGAATTTTGAAAAGAAAGCGAAAACGAATAAGAGAAACGAACCAGATCAAGTTTAGTCAAATTTATCGTAAATTTCACACCAAAGAGCTAAAAAAAGCTAACACTAATCTCTCCTGCTCAAGAGAAAATGATGCTAATATTGGAAAAGTATCGTCTCTCGAAAATAAATTACAACTAGCTATAATTTGAGAAAAAGTACACACAATACAAAAGAAACACACACACACATACACACACATATACACACACATACACACATATACACACACGCACACACGCAAAAAAAAAAAAAAAAAGAATTATCCAAAAATAAAACACGCAAGAGACCGAAGAATTTGAATATGAAGGACTATCAGACAATGAGAGGAGGTGTATCGCGAATTGTTAACGGTACAACCGACCTGCGTGAGTTCAGAAAGAGTATTTTCATCAGTAGGAAAGTTGAGCACTGAAATGGGTTCCGGGCTCAGAGAAAATTCAATAGATGCACTAAGTTTTTTACTATTATTGGTTTTTTATTATGACATTTGTTCCTTCATTTTATATTTGTTCAAAATAAGTTTTCATAAATAATGCAATTTTTGCACAAAATTATGAAGTGTGACAGCGAAACAATATGTTTTCAAGCATTTTTTTTAAAGAAATTTCAAATATCAGTATTATTACATGTATTCACGGTTAAAAATACCGAACACCGGTATTGCAATCCCTATATATATATATCTATATATATATATATAAAAATGGAGTTTGGTAAATTTATTCCCTAAGATCTCAGAAACTACCCGGCAGATTTGGCTGAAACTTTCACCGTTTGTTCAGTTTGGTACTGGGAAGGTTTATAGACCAGTTCAAAAAAAAATCCGATTGATAGTTCCCTTTTTGTTCCAATTTTAGTCCCAATTTTCGCATAAATGCCCCAATATGGGGGTGGAAAAAAACGTGCACATATTAACATTATATGTCCATCGAAAGCGCCAATTTTTCTGCTGAAGATAGCATCTGTTCGAAGTTTCTAAGTTGTGTAAAAAACAAGTTATGAGCTTTTTTGTTCCCTGTTCGAAGGCTTTCATCAGCTCAAGTCATTATTTAGTGTGACATCTCAACTCCCAAGAATTGTTGTATTGTTGAATATTTTTGCGTTTCGTCTGACTTTTTGAGGCTTTTCTCAAGTCAAATCTTAAAGTAACGTTTTTCCACAAGATTGGCTAAAAATAAATGGATTTATCTGATCATTTTACTTTTAAACGGAACTTATGTAATTAATAGTTTATTATTATTATTTATGCTGATTGGACACTTGCTCACTATATCCAACCAACCAGCAGAAATATCGCCAGAATTTTTTCAGAAAGATTTCAGTAGCTGATGCATTTGGCAGTTTTTTCCACTGTCGCTGTTTTTGAGCCCAAAAACTACGTTATAATGTTTCTCAGCTTTCACCATATAAACAAAATATCGCCAATCACAGACACTTAAAAAAAACTTCAACAACTAAATTAGGCAAATTCATAAACCGCACAAAAACTTCCATTAATTTTTCTTTTTGCACGATTTCAAACAATCGCCAACTTTTACTACTTATTTTGGAAACATTTCGGATGAAACAGTTTAGCACCATTTTATTTTGCCCAAAAGTATCTCATCATCTGGCAACAATATTTCTATAATAAAAAATAGTAAAGAGAGGGAGTATTATCGAAAGTGTCCCAAAATGATTCTCGCAAATTTGATAAGATTTTAAACCGCACTAAGTGTCCAAAAAAATTGAAATTTCCCAAAATAACTAAAGCAAATGTAAGGGGAACACGGACGGCTACATTTTTTAAAACAGTTCGTACATCAATAGCCATACAGAGAAGGTTTTAGATTTAAAAAAAAAAGTACTAACAAATAAATCTTTTTAAACATGTTAAGTTTAATTTCATATTTCGGAAATTCTTCAAATTTGTATATCTTAAATGTCGTGCCTTCGTTTCTAATTGAATACTATTTTGTTCTTTATACTTATTGCTATTTCAGTTTAATGAGTAAGGAAGAAGCTCGATTTTTAATCACGTCAAAAAGGTTTGTTTTAAATTCTTTCGCTTAAAACAGAAAACAAGGGAAAGTAACGATTGTTTCTCATAATTATTACTGACCCAGGCAACGCCGGGTATTTTTGCTAGTATATATATATATATATATATATATATATATATATATATATATATATATCATGCTGGAGAAAGATCCCCTCACCCATCCACCTACGTACAGTCTGACCACGGATTGTATGGAAGGACAAACATCCGTTTTACAACCGGAAAAGGACGAATCTATTATTTTTCACCTATGTCAGCTTTTGCAGAAGCAGAGTCTCATTCAAATGAACGGAATACGCGCATCAAATGTTTACTTTTCCCTTTTATTTAAATAGATTCGTCTTATCTGGACATTTTAAAATTCCATGCAATCCGTGGTTGGACAGTACGAACCTACAAGGTTTTTGGTGGGAAAAATTACTGAAACTGCTTGGATGTCAATAGAAAGCACCAAATCGGTTAGGAATAAGGCCCATAATATGGCATAAACCTTACTAATTAATTTCATAAGCAATGAAAAGAAGTAGTATTTGAAATACCTAGTTTCAAAAATAATTTATGAATTGGAAATACAGTTACTAATTTCGTTTTTATTTTATTTCTTAAGTGTTTGAACACAATGTGGGACGGATGATACTGTCAAAGGTTTAGAGGAGAGAGAGGGGGAGGGGGGTCATGATCCCCACTCCCTCTCATTGAATCCACACCTTGAGGTCGACAACTAGTAATAATCCCGTGGGAACATATGGCCAGAAAGGCAATGCTGACGCGCTACATGCACTCTCAAAGCCAGATTCTGATACATCCGGAATTAGGTGACAATCTTATTGCGGAAAGACGATTTTGCACATTATTTTAGATTTTAAGAAAGGGTTAAGAAGGGGAGTTCTCGAAATTTGCTGTCTGTAGATGTATTAGGCTTAAGGGCGTGCACAGGGGGGAGAAAGGACACCTGTTGGTCCAAGCCCGAGCCTGAAGGGAGTCAAATATTTTTAAAACTAGGCATGAAATATAGGGGTAAACAATATGGAGGGGGCCCGGAAAAGTCATTTTTAACGGGCCCTTGAAGTTCTGTGCAGCCCCCTGATCAGACTGACCGCCGCAATGACGAGCCATTCCGTCAAACTTTCATCGATCATTGCAACTTAAAAAAAAGAAAAAAAAATAATTTGAATTCTGACATTTTGAATTCAAATTACGTAATTCGCAATCACTAGTTGCAACAGGACCCTACTCATTGGAGTTATTATTTCTAGAAACGCCTCCTGTCCCCCCAACCCCTCCTTCTAAGCGGTTACGTGTGTATAGTTGTGTGTGTGTGTGTAGGCGTGCGTGCATGCATGTGTAGGTTTGTGTGTCTGCTTAGACCTGTGTTTATGCACGTAGGCGTGTGTATGTGTGTGAGCATGTGTGTGTGTACAGGACATGGACGCCTCTGACCAGGTCCGACGCGCCTGCAGAGGCCGGTGGGCGGTGGTGCTACAGACGAACCGGGTCCAAGCTGAAAAAGGAACCACAACGCCAAGGACGGTCAAGTAAGAACAATAAGCAATCGTGATTGCTCAAAAAAAAAAAAAAAAAAAAAAACTGTTGTGCTATTCCGACAAACTTTCATCGATCATTGCAACTAAAAAAAAAAACTGTTGTGTAAAACCGTCTTTGTGTGATATTTTGTATCCTGCTTCGCATCCGTCAGTTTTTATTTTGGAGTGCATGGTAGCGCGTCAGCATTTTCCCTGTTGGTCTCCGATTGCAAGGCACTTTGTGCGCTGTCCTCAATGTACGTGAAGCTGTTAATCTTCTGTTTCGAAAAAATAAATTCAAGAACCCGCAAAAAGGACAAATCTTGATTTTTAAAGAACAAATTTGTTTTAAAAAGTTAGTGCTCTATATTACGATACATAATGGTTCCTTTATTCCTTATATTCAAGGGAAATTAAAGACACAAGTTTAAAATTCCTTGAATAAAGTGCATACATATACATAAAATGTCCCATCCATGCAAGTGGGTTAAGCAAGCACTGGTGTTTCTCGCACATTACGGAACAATTTAACTTGTAACACATTTCTAGCAGTGAAACTTACAAGCTGTGTTAACTTTAACTTCGAGCACGCTTGTTTCGAAGTTTGTTTGGATATTTTCTTGTGCCAAGTGAATCTTCGTATGCGTTCAGTTTTGAATGACCATGCTCTATTTTGCGATTTAAAATTGTTTCACATTTCTTTGAGCTGTTATTTTGATGTAAAATGTGTACTGACAAAACAATGTACTGACGAAAGCAGTTTGGAAACTGGAAATCTCATTCGATTCAGAAGAAGCAGGGTTCTGTTGTTAAGATGTTAATGTGTAAAATAGTCATTCGACTCCAGTTTTTATGATACTGAACTGTAAAGTAAAGATAGTTATTCAAGTGAAGAGGAGAGCAAAATTATTATAAATTTAAAGTAACTGAGAACACTTTTAACTGCAGTCGCCGGTTACAAGCACTACAGCACAATATGTTCCAGGTAAGGCCGTGGTAGCCTGATCGTTAGGGCATTGAACTCGGGACCAAAGGGTCTCGGGTTCGAGCCTCACTGGTCGAAGACCCACCGTCGTCATTAATGGTGACTGGGCGACGTTAAATATGCTCGTGGTCACAATGTCCTCCAAGTGAAACGATACCTCTGGGGGTGCCAGACTAGGAAGTTATTCGGCTCCTGGCCTGGTTCTAAATTGTCTCTCGAACTGTCCATAGATGGCACCACCATCTATTGTGTTGTCTTTGTACTGTCCTGGAAAAACAAAATTCTGGAAACATTGTGGATTAATAGAGGTATAAGCTTCCCCAGTGGAATAGCAGAAACCTCAATCTGTGTGTGTGAAAGAAAGAAAGTTCCAGGTAAGTGAATTCTTCTTCCCATTTTTTTTCAAAGTGTTTTTTAAAAACCTTAAATCACGCTTAGATGAATGTATGATAAATGTACAATAATGAAACTTATGTTATAATATTTTCTAGCCTTATGCATGTGTTAAAGCTTTTTTTTCGGTTAAATATTTTTTACAGATTGTTATAAAACATATCAGGCACTTAACCTATTTTCAAGTTACGCGATATTCAGCAATTGTGTAATTTTTCATTTGAGGTATACTGAAATGAAAATATGTTCATCGCGTTTATTTAACTTTCTTCAATATTAGGTAAGATTTTGGAGAAGTTTTAGGCGTACTTATTTGCAACTTTGCATTTTTAAGCTATCGTGTAAGAATTTATTTCGAATTCATCGTTGAAAATCTGTCGAGATGTACTAAAATTTATACACTCATATTAAAGATTTTATGAAGAGTTAGAGCAACCTCCTACACATGATATGACGAAAAGTTGCTTTTTTTTTTTCTTTTATTCGTAAACTCAGTATGTACCTAAATTGACGAAAATAAATGAGCAAATTCATTACACACATACACATATATTTTAATACTGCCGTGGGCAAGTAAACGGCAGTATCTGCAGAAATGAGGTTTTGAGATTTTTGATGAAACACGTTTTGGATTCAATGGGGAAATTTTGGAATTAGACGATTTGTTTCGCGATTTCTCTTCAGCAGAAACCAAATAAGCAAGCTTGCAGTAAAGAAAAATACAATAGGTGACAAAAACACACACACAAAAAAAAAAGTGAAACTGAAAGTTTTGCAGTTACTGCCTACCGAAGAACAGTTGTTAAATTTGAGGGAAGTAAATAATGCTTGAAAAATTCTGACGCACGAATTCTTAGCTGTTCGAGAGTTTTGGAGAGTGAACCCCCCCTGATTTGTTGCATAAAATTTTACGGTTTTCATTGTCGAGAACTAACCAGTTATCTATCATAAAATTTATACAAACACACTGAAAGACAATAACTTTTAGATATGTTTCTGAAAATATTAAGAGGTATATTTCACAACAAACTGTTTCTTGTGTTCCGGATATTTTTTGTAAAAAAATTCAATTAACAGATAAAGTCCCCCATTATTCATTTTGCGAAATTTCAACTTTTCGTGAGCAATTTGAATTCACCTTCAGTAAAATTATCAATCAGGGTCACAAAATCATCCGTCTCCTAGTTATTATCACAGGATATCATAGAGGATGTTACCACTAAATATTAAAATACAAGTGTCAAACTTTGAAAATGGATTGTAGTAGCATGTAGTTGGATCTTCAGAAATGATTATTCTTTGACTAAACTGCGAGGCTTCGTATGTAATAAACACGAGTCAGGAATATTCACCATTTGTTCTGCAGAACTCCAGGATTCATTGGAACTTTTACAGGGCCCCTCAAGTTATCACTATTTGCTCCATTCAAAGCGGAAAAGTTTTAGTGAAATTTTGATTTTTAAAAAAGATCGAATTCTTAAAGTCGATTTGTGGTTGTTAAATTCAGTATAATTTTTTTTTTTTTTTGGATAAAACAAAATTATCCTGGTCGTAAAAATACATAGTAATAACAAACAAGTACAGACAAGGCATAAACAAATTTCGTTTTTTATTTGTTAAATGCTTTTGGTCATTATTCATAAAATATATTTCGAAAAAAAAAAAAAAAAGTTTGCCCCCTATCATTCATTATCTTATTAAGATGTTAGTGATAAATAAAGGTACAATAATAATTTTGTTAATTCAGGATAAGGTTTTGATATTCTGCTTTTTTTTCCTTTGATCAAGAGGTTCTTTCAAGAGAACGGTTAGGTTCCCTGCAATAATAAAGGTTTCATACCACTGACATAATTAAAATACGCACTTTGCGATAGGTAAGAATGCAAAGAGAGCAAAATATTTCACTTTGTCACATTATTTAACTTAGTCCCGGTTTTCCCTTCTCCTTGAATGGCGAACTATAATGTGCTTCTTAAAGAAACGATCAGCAGTACAATTTTTATGCACCGATTTACATCTTATTTTTCCTAAAGTCTGGAAGCTTTTTTATTACAGCTTCTCATTTGCTCTTTTCCTTACTTAGATTTGCGACCCTATTTCCTTATTGTGCGTTATATGGATGCTTCAATTGCCAAATCGATTAACTCCACTTTTTAAAAAAAATCCTCATTTCTGCTTTAATAGTGCTTTATCAATGCTTAGCATGTGAATTTACATTAAACTTTCGGTTCAGTACATTTCTGATGCTGCTATGGCAGAAAATGTAACACGAAAGCCCATATAGATAACACTATCTTCTTCATAACTTTTCTCGACTTTTTGTTTTATGGAGTTAATCGATTTGGCAAGTGAGGCATCCATATATTATATCCCTGTGTTCCCTTGGATTAGCTCTAATCCCAAACTTTTGATAAATTATGCCGTGTGCTCATGTTGATGTAAAGGTAGTGATACAAGCTTGCCTAACAAATCAAGTACATTTGTGCAAGCAAATTCGTGCCCGTGTAGGACAATTCCCCACGAGCAAGACGCTTAAGCAGTTTGTTTGAGAAAAGGGTTATACTTTTAAGGCATGCGTTGCGAAAGTATCATTGAGCATACGCAGTTAGCTACCTCTAATTTCGCTCACATCCTTCTGTTTCCTTCTTTTCGATGTTTCAGCACTTCATCGTAACCTTAAATTATGTGTACCCTATTTTGCTTAAAAATAATCTGTCGGAATTCTTAATCTAGCAATGGATCGACATCGCTAAACGCGTTCATCATTCATGACTATTTTACGGTTGGTCAATTCTCTCTGCCACCCCCCCCCCCCGCCCTAGATTTTGGAAAAAGTGCAGGTGCGCGTTTTGTTGTTTCACCCTATAAAATGCATTGAGTATATATAGCTTGACCGCGAAGAGAAGGCAGATGACCTTGAAGCAAAACCTCATTTTGTATCATTTGTGATGGGTAGAATCAACCAGAAAGCACCTAAAAGTGGAAGTCGTTCTCAATGATCCTATCTGTCATAAAATAATAACAATCAACCTATTAGAAACGATACAAATGATGTGTTTGCTTCAAGGTCAGCCGCCTTCTCTTCGCGGTCAAGCTTTACCCTCCCTCCCAATCCCCTTGAAGAATTCTGAAATGACGGGCCTGGGGGAAGCAATTTTCTAAATTTCAGCTTTCTCACTGTGTACGGAAGGAGGGGGGGGGGTTGCTATAACATAATTTTGCGGAAGAATAAATACTTTTTTTGTAGGGAGTTTGTGGAAAAGGGGCGTTTCTGGCGGTGTATTACTTTGTGTTTCCTTCAAAGTGGCATTACAGCGGAAACACAAATAAACACCAATAACTTTCAATGCTCAATGAGCTCCTAAGGAAGAAAGATACACTTTCAGAATTTGTCCACGGGTACCTGTGCTGGAAGTTTCGGAACTGAAACAGCAATCAATTAATCAAATTTTTTGAGATTTTCATTTTTTGTTTTGTTTCATTTTAAATACTTTCTGACTTGGAAGAGGTAGCTATCCTCCGTTGCCCCCCTCTGGACATGTCCATGTTCACCAGCCAGCTTAAACGTCCGTCGTCTGACACCCCAACCGCTGATAGAAGTCTTCTTCAACTAATACGAAGGATTCAATTGTCGGCCCGGACGTCTGACGCAGATTTAAACCGGGTGATGAACTCGACCGTTTAAGTCCAAGTCAATTAAACATTGTTCCAATATTTATTAGTTTTTACCTACAGCAGGTAGAAAGGCTTATTGATTGCCTGATCATCAGCTGCCGTTTGTTTCTGAGGACCTAGTGGATTAACTTTTACTAATAGTTTTCTATGTTCAGAAGATCAGAAGTCGTTAACAGCAGAACGCAAAAAAAAAAAAAAGTAACTTTCACTATGGCTTTAAAAAGTTCATATACGAGGCGTGTAAATTAAGTAACGAGATTCTTTTTCTTTTTTTTATTGGAATAAAATTCATTATTACCTTCCTCAAAATAAGTTTTTTGACAAGTTATAAGGTTATAAGTTTCTTGACTTCCAGGAGCGCGCACGGGGGGGGGGGGGACACATGTTGGCCCGGGCCCGAGTTTGAAGGGGGCCCAATATTTTTAAAACTAAGGGTGAAATATAGAGGTAAACAATATGGAGGGGGCTCGGAAAAGTCATGGAAAAGTCATTTGTGACGAGCCCCAAAATTTCTGTGTACGCCCCTGCACATATCCTGGGCTTGGTGGTTACAGCCATTTGAAAGTTCTCTATTATAGTCTCAAAGTAAAATCCTTTGAGGTTATTTTTCAGTTTCGGAAAGGAGGAAAAAGTCACAATTAGAAAAAAGTCACAACTCAGGCGAATAAGGAGACGAATGAGCCACTTTCTTCTAAGAATGCCTTAAACCACAGAAACTCCCGGGCTGTTGAAAAAATACCGTCTCCGTAGGGGTGTTGAAGTTTGAAAAAAAAAAAAAATCATTTTACTTTGTCCACATCTGAAGTTAAGCCAGGTAGCACAATATTGTTCAAAATTATTGTGACTCATTTTAAAACGCACTAGACTAATGAAAAGCAGTTTTACAGAGCCCACCATTGAGGACAAAAAAAAAAAAAAAAAAAAAAAAAAAAAAACTCTGGTATGGTGGAACTTGTACTGAAGATGAATTACATATTAACATTCTTCTTTTAGGTGCATATTGCACAGGTTTGTAGGATGAGGATTACAACCAGGGGCGGACTGGATTCTCCAAGAGGGCGCCAACCTTGACTTGAAAAGGCACACAGGTTCGAGGGCAACCCCCCTCCCCCCAAAAAATGAAAACAACACATACGCAAAGGTTTGAGGAGAGGGAAAAAAATAGGTGCACAGGTTTGAGGGCATGAAAAAAAAAGAAAAAATAATAAATTAAATAAGATTAAAAATAATGACAAAAAATCGAAGGTGCACAGGTTCGAGGGCGCGCAAGCGGGAGGACCCTTCGGCATGCGGGCCGATGGGTTGGCGGGCCTGTCTGCCCCTGACTATACCCTTAGAATTTCTCCTCCCTTACATATGATATATTTTATTCCATATAGTACCATATATAAACAACACATGAGAGAATTCACAACACAGAGGAGAGAACTTACATTTTAACCTGCCGCTCAATCTCCGTATGTTGTCAAGATTAGGCGCTTCGTTGTTAATCGCATTACTTAATTTATACGCCTCGTATGTGTGTATATTAGTTCTTTCTGGAACCTTATGCGCACCCTCTTTTTCGTGAGAATTTTACAGAATGACAATGTGAATCATAATCATATCTGCAATGCAATTACGTTAGAAATGGCCTTTATTTTTTCGACCAATTTTTGCTTTATAGAAAAAGCTAAAACTTTACTTTTTCACTAATGCGTTTTTCTCTTACTGAAAAAAAAAAAAAAAAAAAAACGCATTTTATTTTTATCCCTTCTCACGGGTCATGAAATTTATTCACTGAAATGAAATCTGAATTCGAAGGTTAATGAAAAAGGTTTTTCTTTCTTTTTGTTGCTGTTTAGCTAATACAATTTTGTGGTCCATAAAATTTTTATTATCTCTTTAATTCTTTTAAGAGGATTCTCTTGAATGTACATACATTTATAGATACTACTTTAAAAAATAGATTGCATTATTAGAAGCATTTTATAGACATTTCATCTGAGTATTAGAGCATATTGAACTCTCGCTTATTTTGATGAAAATTAACGCAGTCATCTGTGTGAGGAAGATTTATTTTAGCAAAACATCAAACTGCTGCGTGAAGTTTCTTGAGCAGAAAAATGAAATCATAAGCCACACGCCACTTAATGATGTTATTCTGCGGAGAATGTTTGACTTCAGGTAATTGTGTTTGAAGTTGGGTGAAGCCTCATTATCAGCAAATAGAAGAGCTCAGACGCTGTTGTGGGGCGTCCTTTAGCTTTTAACCTTTAGTAGTAGCAAAAGATGTCCGTGAGTGATAAAATAATTCTCACTAAAAGTGATGAAATAGATTAACGTATTGAGAGATATAGATAAATTGTGAACTATCCTGTAAGTAGAATAAAAAGTATACAGCATTTGAAAGGGAGTATGATACGTAATGTAGGTTCAAACCTACTGCCGTAAGAATTGGACGTTTTTTTCGTGCTTTATTTTTTAACTTCCGACACATAAAGGAAGGGGGTTATAAGTTTGACGTGTCTGTGTGTCTGTCTGTGGCACTTTAGTGCCTAAATGGATGGACCGATTTTGAAAAAAAAAAATTGTTCGAAAGGAAAGTTGACCGAGAATGTTCTTAGCTAGGTTGCGTCTTTGGATGACATTAATTAACGAAGATATTAATTAAAAACCTCTAAATGGTTTTTAGCAATTTTTGTAGCGAAAACATAGTTGAACATTTAAATATTTAATGCCAAAATAAAGAGATTTTTTTTCCGCGTCTGATAGAATGTGTTTGGAACTTCCATGTTTCATAGAATTCGAGTTACAGCTTTTTTTTTAACGCAGATTTTAATAACGGTTAAGCCTTTATTCACGAGATTGATAACCGAATTCATTGTTGGCCGACAAGGAAATAAAACGCAATGATTTAAAGTTTTTATCTGTTGCCAGTTTCTATTTAATAGCAAATAAAATACTTGACATTGATTTTTAATAGTATAGGGTCTGGTGGGGGAAAGTGGTCAATGGGGTAAAGTGGTCATACGTCAAATAAATGACTATAGCTTGGAAATAAATGTTCGAATGATTGTGAAAATTTTATTTTAGGTTCGGGGAGTTAGAAACTACATTTTGAATACAAAATTTCCAAACCTGGCAAAATTTTATTTGGCAAAAAAAATATTTTGTGTAAATATGAGAATTTTAAAAATCTAAACATCTCTTTTAACTTCTTTGGGAAATTTTGTTTGTTAGAATTATGAACAGATTGACGGCACAGGAAGCTTCCTACATGTCTTAAGATCGCTTACTCATTAGCAGTTAGCTGAATATATTTTAGATCATTTTTTAGAACAATTTTAGTAAGATGGAGTAAAGTGGTCATAATATTAGGCTTAACGAATATTGTTCTTCTAATGTCACTTAAGAGTTATGTATAAGGGAGATATGAATTAATTTCATTTAATATGTATTGTTTTTACCGTAAATGCGGTTAAATATACGAGTATATACGTATGCATACGCATATACTCGTGTAGGCACGTATACAAACGTATTCACATAAATGCACCAATAAATACGTATATGGGTATCTGCGATATGGGTAATTTTTATCTATGTAGATATACATTCGACTATACAAGTATATACTTGCTTTTACTCGTATGTATACGAACACTTATATACTCAGGTGGACACGTATATACACATACGTACTCGAGTAGATACTTACATACAAGCATATGACATACAAGTATACAGGGTTAGTTTAAACTCTTGGGAAAATTTTTACCAGGTGTTAGAGGGGAGGATGAGAAGTAAGAATCACAAGGAACATATGGTCACAAACACAATGCTGACGCGCTACATGCACGCAAAGCCAAAGACTGATGGGTGCAAAACAGGTCACAAATTTGTTACACTAAGACAATTTTGCACAACATTTTAGGTTGTAAGAAGGTTTTAAAGCGATTGAAGAAATTTGCGGCCTGCAGCTGTAATGCATGCGTCGCAATCACAAAGCACTCTCTGTTTTAATAACGACACTTTTGAAAAACTTTCATCCGTCGCTGCGCCTTTGTTGCGATGCGTGTATTAGAACTACTACGGGCCGTAACTTTTAAAAAGTGCTCTAAATATTTCTTAAAAACTAAATTTTGAGTAAAATCATCTTTGTGTAAAAAAATTGTGACCTGTTTTGCATCCATCAGTTTCTGGCTTTGTGTGCATGTAGCGCGTCAACGACCATAAACTCCTTATTATTCTTTGCTTTTTATCCTCACCTCTCACACCCCTTAGATTTTTGCTCAAGAGCTTGGATTCACTCTGTAGGCATACATGTATGTAAGCGTATATACTCGTGAATACATATATGTACTGGTTGACGAGTATGTACGGACACATAAATGTACGTATATACGTTTTTTCAGGTATATAATTGTGTTTACACGTATACATATGTATATACTCGTGCTTCCATATATACGTGTATATACGTGAGTAGACACGTACAAACACGCACTGGATGTATCCACGAATTAACTCGTGTATACCCGTATATACATTTATGTACAGTTATTTATATACCCACATGTACACTTGTACATATATGCGTATATACGTCTACTATACATGTATATACTCAGGTATGCACGGTATCTACTCATATATGAACCTGATTACTCATGTTTACATAACACGTATATACTCGTGAATACACGCATATATTAGTGCATATATTTGTAACCATAAAAATAACTGAAATATACAAATATTAGGGTTATTTAATACGGGTTTGCATTTATTTTTAACTATGACCACTTTACCCCATGCTATGACCACTTTCCCCCATCCCATGGGGTAAAGTGGTCATAAATACAAAGGGAAAAGAAAGTGTTATAAAACTAATTAAATCAATATTTTTTTTCTAAACTTCAATGTACTGTGTTCTTTAATAATGCAATGTAAAATAACAACAAAAAAAGTTGAGGTGTTTAAATTATTTGTTTTATTTATTATCCACCAAAGTTGAAAACCTACGATTTTATGACCACTTTACCCCACCAGACCCTAAGGCTTTTTAAATTATTTTCAATTTTCCTTCTTAATTTTACAGTTGCGACTTAGTCGGGAGGGGGGCTGTTAAATTTTTAATTTTATCGTTGCTTGTAGCAGAATCTAGATAAGTAAACTTCTTTATCTTTACTAATAATAAAGCTGTAAGTCTCTCTGTTTGGATCTCTGTCACGCGCATAGCGCCTATACCGTTCGGCCGAATTTCATGAAATTTGGCACAGAATTAGTTTGTAGCATGGGGCGAATTTTCGAAAATTCGATGTGGTTCTTTTTCTATTCCAATTTTAAGAACATTTTCCCGAGCAAAATTATCATGAGATGGACGAGTAAATTACGAAATTATCATAACGTGGAACCGTAACATGGACACAAGTCAATTGGCGAGAAAATTCGCCATACATTATTTGTAAATATATAGGCGAACCAAAAGACCTTTTAATTTTCTACTACTGGCAAAGCCGTGCGAGTGCCACTAGTATGCAATAAAATACAAACTAAATCAAATTGGCTTTTCTTTATCAACTAGAAAATTGTCCGTCAAGATATGATGGGTGAAAATTGCTTATACATTTGAACGAAGCAATTGTCTGTTTGGTTATATTTTGATGTTTGAAATTTCAACCATAGCTCCAGTGAATTAACCCTAAACTCCAGTTGATAGCGTTCATTTTTGACCCCTTTTTCGTTTCTTCATTCTCCTAAAACGACAGTTTTACCGGTAAAACAGTTAAATTATCGGATCCAGTTCAGCCTTGAAATAGTAACGCATTTTTCTGCATCTCAAACATTACCAAAACATATTACCAAATTATCATACCGTGGCACGAGTTTCATTATTGATGACGTCAGGAGGGTTACTCCATCATTGGCTATTATATGTATGAAGATTGCAATACTTATCGCCAAAAGCTTTAATTGATAGAAACCGTTTCGCGTTGGGGTCAGTTGGAGTAAAAGGAAACATGGAATAAATGGTAACAAACACTATTACCCCACTTGCGGTAATGCGGAATTTAAAACATGGCAAATAGGAGTAAATGGAAACAAACATTATTACCATACAAGTGATAGTGCGAACTTCGAAACAAGGTAAATTGGGGTAAATGAAAACAAACACTATTACCACACTTGTGGTAATGTGAACTTTAAGACATGGTAAATTATGAAAAAAGGTTACGTTTTTATTAAAATACGAGACAGTGGAAAGTACTTTTCATATTTAACATAAATATGATTTTGCTAACTTGGGAAAAAAAATCTCTTTTTATTGAAGTCCAGACAATGAGTTAATGATATTTAAAATAGGGGACACTTATTTTCAGCCTAACAATTGGATTGGAATGTCATTTTATAGTTAATTTAGCTTCGCGATATAGTAAATTTAAGTAAAATATATTTGGTTAAGTTTCACGCTTTTTGTTAATTTGGCGTTGTTGCGTTAGAAGCTTTCAGTATTTTCACTAACATGTTTCGTCTATTCAACGAATTCACGTTTATTTTCAGTTAAGTTTTAAATCTGCTTTTCTTAAGTAATATAATTTTTTTGTCTCATTTGTAAGCAAGTTTTAAGCAATAGTTCCTTCTGATTGATTTTTCTGTGTCCACGAAGATGAGAAAACAAAAAAAAAAAAAAAAAAAAAAAAAAGAACCTGCATCACCATTTAGTTCACTGATAAAAAAAGAACTTTATATTTTTAGAAGAGATTGAAATTAAAATTAATGAAGTACTTTAGAGTATTTTCTTTTCTCATTATTTACCACTAATTACTTTTCCAAGTACTGAGTTGAAATGCGTCATAGGGGTTAAAAGTTACTCTTAGATAGTAGTTTTTATGAAACTTGTGCCTTATTAATGTTGGTATTTCCAATTTTTTAAAGATTTTTTTTGACTCTAAATATTAATTAAAATTGTGTATCAGTCGGTTTTCAAACACAAAACAGGTGGCCCATTAATTATGGTTTTTGGAACTTTTAATGTTCAAATGAATATATTTTAGATCTTCAAAATAGATTTTCAAATGATTAAGGATGCATTAATTTACAAGGGAAATCTCTTTCTTGAAGATTTACTGCAAAAGTGGTGCGTTGTATGTTCAAAAGCTTTTGTGAATAACTAAAAGAGATTTCATTTTTTTTTTAATTTCAAGAAAATTTCTCTGAATCTTTTTTTTAAATCTTTAATACAGTTGGCGTTCGTTAATAGGGATGGATATTGGAATTGTTTTTGGGAGTGGCACCGAAAAGTGAAAAGTGTTACACCCTGTTAAATAAGTTTTTTTAAAAAAATATCATGGGTTCTTTTAAAAAGAATTTAATGTCAATTAAACCAGTAATGGGATGTACATGGACATTTTCAAGTTTTGAGTAAAACGCATTTAAAGATTAGCTCCTAGGTAGGCTTTCATTGATTTTTTTTCCTAAATCATGCTGCATAGCTGCACCTACCGGGGAACCAAGAAATATCTCTTGCCCCTAAACAGAGGAGAGATTCACCTACCATTTATACTGGTTATCTAGAAATTTTAAATTTTGGCACTTACGCCCCTTTGCTTCTCACTGTCTCAATTAATCTACTCTAAGGTACAGAAGTATTACATACTAATTTACTTTGAATGTGGTTGTAATATACAGGGTGTTCCGTTTTATTATGCAAAAACCTCTATTTTCGCAACCGTTAGTCCTAGATACATACTTCCAATTGCAAAAATGTTCAAAATCAGATGTAAAGTTGAGATGTTGAAAATTTGAAATGAAAATAAGAATGAGTAAAAATGCTTAACTTAACTGTTTATATGGGCCCCAGATCCTCTAACTAATATTTAAGGGAATAATCTCCATCGAAAAACAATTCCAACACAAAAAGTTTGAAGTTAGTACGAACAATATTCACCGAGATATGAAACGTAGCGTTTTGTGACTTACATCACTTTACGCTCGCCGTCAATAAACATTTTTGGGGGACAATATAGCAGTTAAAAAGTATTTAAAATTATATGTGTGCACAGTGTGGTTTCTCAAGTTGTTCGAGTTTTTACAGTGTGTTTTTGCATATCACGGCATAACATTTGCGTGATTTTTTGAACAGCAATGAAAAACTAGTATGTTGTGGCCATTACGAAACTTTCTTCTATATTTTTCTTTTCTTTCTTTTCTGATCCCTCCCCATGCTTGACGAGGAAGCAATATTCCCAACAAAAACAAAATTACACATGCAAAAACTTGACGACCATCCCAATGTCTGAATTATTGCAAAAGCAAAGCAAAGAGCGAAAATTGAAAGTTATTTGAAAAGCCTTGCTTGAATTAATTACAAATATTTTATTTGTTAACAAACATAAGATGGCAACAGTTAAAAATTTTAAATCATTGAGATAATATTTCCGATCATTTCCATACAATTAAAATCACGAGAAATACGCAGACGACAATCTATTACGATTTATCTTTCTTATTGTTGCATTAATAAAGCTATTTTTATTCGCAAAAAAAAAAAAAAAAAAAAAAAAAAATCAACACCTCTTGGAGCGATTGGCGTCAAAATTGAACCGAAGCCTGTTTACGTATGGATTCACATATAAAAAGAACGGGCGATTGCGCTACCCCCCTTTTTAGCTGTTGACACCAAAATAAAATCAGCTCTTATACCCACTAAGGGCTACTTGCCGATAAATTTTTCTTTCATTCCGTTCATTATTTCTTGAGATACAGCAGTCACAATTGACGACAAAAAAACGTTCTATAGCTCAACCCCCGTTTGAGTTATTGACACCAAAATTGAACCAGCACCTGTTCATGTTAATGGCAACATATGGACCAAATTTTGTTTGATTCCGCCAGTTACTTCCTGAGGAATAGCAAGCACGCGTAACTCAAAAAACGTCCCATTGCTCCACCCCCCTTGGAGGAATTCGCGCCAAAAACCAATGGGCACAAGTTCACATACGGGCACATATGTGTACCAAATTTCGTTCGATTTCATGCGGTAGTTTTTGCTGTAGAGCGGCCACAAAAAACTGGTCACACACAGACGTGACACACATACATACACACACACACATACATACATACACACACACACACAGACAGACAGACATTTTCCAAAAATAGTCGAAATGAACTCAGCACACCTCAAAACGTTCGAATCCTTCGAAATTCGAAAATTTGCACGAATCCAATACTTTCTTCTATATATTAGATATAGAAGAAAGTAATATAAATTCCTTGTTACTTTCTTCTATATCTAATATATAGAAGAAAGTATTGGATTCGTGCAAATTTTCGAATTTCGAATTTTGACGGATTCGAACGTTTTGAGGTGTGCTAAGTTCATTTCGACTATTTTTGGAAAATGTGTGTGTGTGTGTGTGTGTGTGTGTGTGTGTGTGTGTGTCACGTCTGTGTGTGACCAGTTTTTTGTGTCCGCTCTACAGCAAAAACTACCGCATGAAATTGAACGAAATTTGGTACACATATGTGCCCCTATGTGAACTTGTGCCCATTGGTTTTTGGCGCGAATTCCTCCAAGGGGGGTGGAGCAATGGGACGTTTTTTGAGTTACGCGTGCTTGCTATTCCTCAGGAAGTAACTGGCGGAATCAAACAAAATTTGGTCCATGTGTTGCCTCTAACAGGAGCAGGTGCTGATTCAATTTTGGTGTCAATAGCTCAAACGGGGGTTGAGTTATAGAACGTTTTTTGTCGTCAATTGTGACTGCTGTATCTCAAGAAATAACGAACGGAATCAAACAAAAAATTTTTGACAAGTAGCCCTTAGTGGGTATAAGAGCTGATTTTATTTTGGTGTCAACAGCTAAAAAGGGGGTAGCGCAATCGCCCGTTCTTTTTTTTCCAATGTGAGTGCCCTATCTCAAGAAGTAATGCTACGTTCTGGTTGAAATTTGGAATATATGTGAATCCATGCGTAAACAGACTTTGGTTCAATTTTGACTGCAATCGCTCCAAGAGGTTTTGAATTTTTTTTTTTTTTTTTTTTTGCGAATAAAAATAGTTTTATTAATGCAACAATAAGAAAGATAAATCGTAATAGATTGTCGTCTGCGTATTTCTCGTGATTTTAATTGTATGGAAATGATCGGAAATATTATCTCAATGATTTAAAATTTTTAACTGTTGCCATCTTATGTTTGTTAATAAATAAAATATTTGTAATTAATTCAAGTAAGGCTTTTAAAGTAACTTTCAATTTTCGCTCTTTGTTTTGTTTTTACAATAATTCAGACATTGGGATGGTCGTCAAGTTTTTGCATGTGTAATTTTGGTTTTGTTAGGAATATTGCTTCCTCGTCAAGCATGGGGAGGGATCAGAAAAAGGAAAAATATAGAAGAAAGTTTCGTGATGGCCACAAGTTTTTGTCGCACAAATGTCAAGTTTTTTATGTCAGCAATAGTTTTCAATGGAGATTATTTTCCTAAATATAAGTTAAGGGACCTAGGACCCGTGTAAAAAGTTAAATTTTGTATTTTTTTATGCAGAAAAATGGGTCCGACCCTCAGTAACAGACACCGAAAAATCTGATAATACCCGGTAGCAGATAGGATGAGGAAAGGATCACTAATGGTAAAGGGAATTTTATCAGTAATGATAAAATTCCCTTTATCTCTTTAAAATGTGCAAAAGTTCTTTATTTTTAGGACTAAAACCTTATTTAATTCAAATGAACAAGAAACACCAACTGACCTCACGGTGTTTGTTCACAAACCTTCCACCACTGCCTTGTAAATATCAACTGGTTCATACAATTCACTCCGATTACACTAGATTGTTGAAAGTATTCATAGGCCATTAGCAACATCAGTTTAACCCGCACAAAATTCTTATTATTTAAATCCAAATTTATGAATGTCTGTTACTGGTGCTGTTACCCTATTTAAGGATTAAATTAGTGGCTATGAATTGTTTCTCTTTCCTTTGAGATTTTTCAAAACACATTTTCTCCTCTCATTTAGATATTGTTGAACAAAAAGTCCGTACGGCTGTCCTTCCTATGCGGTTCTCAGCAATTCTTTGACTTTTCATCGTCAAATATGGAATTTTTTTCGATGGAAATATATTTCCTTTAGGAATATAAAAAATGCAAAATATTTGTTTTCGAATCGATTGTCTTGAGAATCACAAAAAAGCTGAAACTTAATATTGGATATCACATCAGAATAAACGAAAAAGTTTGGACATTTTACCGGGTGTTAACATTTAAACACATTTGTATGTATAGAATAGATAATGGGACTTAAAATATCAGACGCTATAGCAGAAGGTTTGCAGCAATGAGAAATCGCTCTAAAGAGCGTTTAATATATTTTTATAGTTCAACGTATTGGAATCCTTTCCAGGAAACCGTACGATACTGCGATATTGAAAAACATCGAAATATAGAATGTTTTTTGATGCTTAAATTCCGTCAAAATTTTAAGAAAAGTCACCAAATCTATCGAGTGTCAGTAAGAAGAAAAGACATCGTTCTTGCGCTTTGCAACTGGATGTACTGCCACGTGAAGACGTTGAAGTCGCGTGGTACCTGCATTTTTTTCATAGAGATTTTTCTTAAAATGTCAACAACCTTTAAGGCCTTATATCGTGATATGGGGAGACGAGGGCAAATGACTTATGCGTCAAAAAAACTCGCATGTTCTCTCTCGATTGTTACGTATTAATGTTTTTTCTTTATTACAATACTAGCTGCGTTGCCCGGCTTTGCCCGGTCTATCATGAAAATAAAAATTATATCAAGTGAATTATGCTCAACAATCAGGCGTAAATAAAAGAAAAAAAAACATGCAAAATTTTCCTTGCAAACAATGATGACAGTATTAAAATACTTTTAAGAAATTAAAATGGAAAAGATGGATTTTAAAAGCGTAACTATGGAAACATAAAATAAGTTTAAGATATTAAAACGTGAAAGATACAATGGATTCAAAAAGCGTTACCATGAAAACGTGAAAATTAAATGTTTAACAGCCTGAATGGAAATGGGATTTTCTGAACTTGATTTAAAAAGTGTTGTAACTTTTTTTCCTTTGAAGTTAGAAGTTTACTTTTAGACCAAATGTCGAGTTAGATCTGGAGTAAAAAATGTCGCTTTTTCCAATGGAGTCAAAAAGAAAACTGCGGGACAATTCCTTCACTTTTTATTGATTTATTTAATGAAGAAAGTAGTGCGAAAATTTCAGCTAAGCCTGAAAAAATTCGAGCTAAAAACGCAAATAACTCCCGCCGTAATAAAGTTAGAGCATTAGTACAAATTGCGCAGAACGCGGTAAATTCTACCCTTTCTAACGATAAAAAATATTAATACATGCAAGTAATTTTTCACCTACGTATTCGAGAATTTATGTGAAAATTGGGCCTAAATTGGAATAAAAAAAGAACTACTCGTCGAATTTTTTTCGAACTGGTCAGCAAACCTTTTTAGAACTTAAAGAAACAAACTACGAAAATTTCAGCGAAATCGACCGGGTAGTTCTCGAGTTTTGAGAGTTGAAACGCTCAGACGCTTTTTGGAGACTTCATTTTATACCACGTATAGAGATTCATGTTGTTCTTTGGTCCTTACAAAGAGGCAATTTGTGCCCTTTTATTCATTTAAAGTTGTACAAGATGGTGGGCCCTTAAATTACAACCAAAGTATCTCAAAGCATTATTGCTGAAAATAAATGTGCAAATTCCTGGAAAAGTGACTCGTCACTTTAAAGAATTACGTCGAGATGAGTAATCAATAACTTGTCAGTAATTTGCTAACTGTGAACATGAACCACTTGGGCTAACTGAATGTGAACTACTTGTGCTAATTTTGAACGTGAACTGCTTAACTGTGAACGTGAACCACTTGTGCTAACTTTGAACGTGAACTGCTTGGGCTAACTGTGAGCGTCAACCACTTGGGCTAACTGTGAACGTGAACCACTTGGGCTAACTGTGAACGTAAACCACTTGGTCTAGCTGCATACTGTATTTTCTGGAGAATTTGAGCTTTATTTATGTTGGTTTTTAGTTTAATCATATTGTAGCACAAAGTTTATTTGATCATTTTTCATTTAAATATTCTTGTTGCTGAAAGAACTTCTATAGAGCATAGTATTTAGCAATTTTTACGAAAAGCTTGGACGTGCCAGGTTCAAATCCCGACATCAAGTTTCTGTGTTCAGACTTTACCTGTGCTTTGTTTGTTTTCAAAAACCATTTGACGTCACTTCCGTTTCAATGCTTACGTAGAATGCTACAAATACGCTCTCTTCACGCCAAAAAATTATGACTTCAAAGTTATTTTCCGTTGGATAGAGACTTAAAGAAAAAACAACAAGCTTCTCTACACAAGTCATGTTAGGAGCAATCCCCCTCCTTCATTCCTCCCGCTGCCGCAAAAGGTTAAAAGTTAAATGGCGCTCGTCACAACATCTCGAGGCCTCTATTTGTTGATAATGGAACAAAACCGAACTCTAAACACAATTATCTACCGTTGGCCTAAACTCCGCAGCGTTGCAAATTGACGTCACTTAGTGATGGGGGGTGGCTTATGTAATTCGTTTTTCCCTTTACAAACTTCGAACGGCGCGCTCCGGCTTTTTGCCGGGAAATCTTGTTCTAAGTCTTGGAAAACCTTCATTATAACAAGCAGCTGCGGTGGGAATACAATGGTAGGTAATTTAAGAGAAAGGCCCACGAAGTCCTACGTTCAACTACTGTGACGTTTTTTTCTTTTTTCTTCTTGTTTCTTATGGTTAAGATAAAAAGAAAATTACCGCTGCTGAATGTTCCCGAGGGATGGAATATTATTTGGAATTCCTTTTGGGTAAAGTTTTCGCTAGCACGCGATGTAAGATCTTTTTTGTTTCGATATAAATTGCCGATGGCTTTCGTTTTGTTCAAATACTTGCGAAAAAGTTACTTGGAAATGATTGGCAGGTAAAGGGGTCCTTTAAAACTGTGGCAGTGGATTTCTTACTAAAACAATTGCTGCTTGAATTCGATAATAATAATAGAATAAAAACTTGCACAGAATTCTATTTTTAAGAGAAAAAGATTCTGACTTGTGACATAGTGGCAGTGAAGTAGCCAAAAAAAAAAAAAAAAAAAAAAAATAATAATTTGATCTTTGTCATCTTGAATTCAAATTATGTTTTTCGCAATCACGAGTGTGTGTGTACATGTAAACGTGTGTACGTGTGGGTGGTATGTGTGTGTGTGTAGGCATGTGTGTTTGTGTCTGTGTGCAGGCATGAGTGTGTGGGTAGTTGTGTGTATGTGTGTGTGGGGGTATGTGTGTGTAGGCATATGTGTTTGTGTCTGTGTGCAGGTATGAGTGTGGGTAGTTGTGTGCATGGGAGTGTGTGTGTGTTTGTGTGTGTATGTGTTTGTGTATGTGTGTAGGTGTATGTATGTGTGTGTAGGTGTATATATGTATATGTGTGTAGGTGTATATATGTATATGTGTGTAGGTGCGTGTATGTATGCATGTAAGTGTAGGATATTGACGAAACCTGGAGACGGTTTTCGCTAGAGATGCAGCATCGTGAGGACCCGGTCGACGGTGATGCTGCGGAGGGTGGCGGTGGGAAAAATGATAAGAACGTCAAAAACAGTCAAATGAAAGCAATAAGCAATCGTGATTGCTCAAAAAGGGTCCAGGGAGTCTGGACCCTTCCCAAAATACGTGAGAGAATTAAAAAATCAAAAGGTCCATTTTTCACACATAATTGCTTACTCTCGTAATTTATGAATTTCTGATATTTATTTATTTATTTATTTATTTTTGAAATTTTGTTTTGGTATTGCTCCCAATCGTAAAAGTAACAAAAAATGAGTTCCATTTTTGTTTTAACTCAATGTTAAAAAAACATAGAACATAACACTGAGCTAAATTTTTGTTAACGATAAAAAATAAATATAGCAATAGAATAATTCAATTAATTTTATCTATAAACTTATTTTTTTCATTGCTGTTGCTCGGACGAACTTTTCTGCTGCAAAAAATGTGATTTTCTTTTTGACAGTTCACGTTTTGTTCTTTGTAAATGAGGTTTGTCAAACTCTATTTCCAATGAAAGTAAATAGCGCGTTCTGTATGTTTAATTGAAACGAAGTTTCAGTGATCATAAAATTTCACACCTTTAAGACTTCGTTGTAGCACTACACATTTCTTTGATTTATATTGTTGCTAAGTTTCATGTACACATGGTATGTATTGTGCTGATTTATATTGTGCGCATGCATACTTAATGTAACTAGTATGTTGTGGCCATCACGAAACTTTCTTCGATATTTTTCCTTTTTCTGATCCCTCCCCATGCTTGACGAGGAAGCAATATTCCTAACAAAAACAAAATTACACATGCAAAAACTTGACGACCATCCCAATGTCTGAATTATTGTAAAAACAAAACAAAGAGCGAAAATTGAAAGTTACTTTAAAAGCCTTACTTGAATTAATTACAAATATTTTATTTATTAACAAACATAAGATGGCAATAGTTAAAAATTTTAAATCATTGAGATAATATTTCCGATCATTTCCATACAATTAAAATCACGAGAAATACGCAGACGACAATCTATTACGATTTATCTTTCTTATTGTTGCATTAATAAAGCTATTTTTATTCGCAAAAAAAAAAAAAAAAAAAAAAAAAAAAAAAAAAATCAACACCTTTTGGAGCGATTGGCGTCAAAATTGAACCAAAGCCTGTTTACATATGGATTCACATACATTCCAAATTTCAACCAGAACGTAGCATTACTTCTTGAGATAGGGCACTCACAATGGAAAAAAAGAACGGGCGATTGCGCTACCCCCTTTTTAGCTGTTGACACCAAAATAAAATCAGCTCTTATACCCACTAAGGACTACTTGCAGATAAATTTTTCTTTCATTCTGTTCATTATTTCTTGAGATACAGCAGTCACAATTGACGACAAAAAACGTTCTATAGCTCAACCCCCGTTTGAGTTATTGACACCAAATTTGAATCAGCACCTGTTCTTGTTAATGGCAACATATGGACCAAATTTTGTTTGATTCCGCCAATTACTTCCTGAGGAATAGTAAGCACGCGTAACTCAAAAAACGTCCCATTGCTCCACCCCCCTTGGAGGAATTCGCGCCAAAAACCAATGGGCACAAGTTCAGATAGGGGCACATATGTGTACCAAATTTCGTTCGATTTCATGCGGTAGTTTTTGCTGTCGAGCGGCCACAAAAAACTGGTAACACACAGACGTGACACACACACACACACACATACACACATACATACACACACACAGACAGACAGACATTTTCCAAAAATAGTCGAAATGGACTCAGCACACCTCAAAACGTTCGAATCCGTCAAAATTCGAAATTCGAAAATTTGCACGAATCCAATACTTTCTTCTATATATTAGATATAGAAGAAAGTAAAAATAAAAAAGACCTGTGACCCACTTTCCCCAATCAGCTCTAATTTGAATTCTGGAACTTTGAATTCAAATTATGTTTTTCGCAATCACGAGTTGCGACAAGACCCTACTCATTGAAGTTATTGTTTCTAGAAACGCCCCCCCTTCCCCCAAGCATATCCCTCCTCTTGGGTGATTACGTGTGTATAGTTAAGTGTGTGTGTGCAGGCTTACATGTGGGCACGTAGGCGTGTGTGTATGTGTGTAAAGGCGCGTGCGTGTGTGAGTGTATGTGTATGAGCATGCGTGTGTAGGACACACACATCTACACCACCGCCCAGCAGAAGGGTATTCCGGGGGACATTGCTCAAGACCAGAGGAGCTGCGCCTGCCTGTGGGCGGTGGTGCTGCAGAGGCCCCTGGTGCAAGCTGAAAAAGGAACCACAACATCAAGGACGATCAAGTGAGAACAATAAGCAATCGTGATTGCTCAATAAATAAATAAAAATGCCTCGTATAACACGGTTTCGAAATAGCACGGTACGAATTAAACCTGTTATACGAGGGATAACTGTACTTGATTGTAAACATCGAAATATGTAATAAAAGAACAATTCTTCCTGTTGTTCTGTGACAACATCAGCGGGTAATTATGCATTTTTGTTTAAAAAATATTCTTCATTGCACGCAAATGCTTATCAAATAAATGGTTGCGTGAGAAAAATAGTTCTTCATTTTAAATAAGCTTTTCTCTAAAGAAAAAAGAAAAGTGAATGCATTTTCATGAGTTGCGGTTAATGAACAAACAAATGCTCCTCATTCATCATTATTTACTCAGTCTCACAAATTGTTGAACAAACACAATTTTTTATATTAATATTTCGAATGCCTCCAGACAGTACAAATTAAATTAATTATTTATGTAATGTGCTTAGACAAATTTTGCGCTTTTTAGTAATCTTGAAAATGGATTTGATTATCATAAATGTGAAGGAGCAAATTTGTAAAAGAGCATAAAAGTCCCTTGGCATTCTTATTGGTGAAAAACTTTTAACATTTTCCTCCTTTAAATGTCACATACGTCAATGAACTGTGAAGTAAAATGCATTTTTTGTGTACATTTTAAATATGCTTACGTCATGTATTTTTCTAGTTGAAATAAATGTTATGGAACTGTGTGGGGACTTATGGAACTGTAATGAGAGTAAAAGAGGAAAAAAAAAACTTTTGAGTCTCACATGAATCTTTTTCTGACTTAAAAAAGAAAGTAATTTGTTAATACGGATGTACAGGTTGACAAAATAAGAGCATTTTTTCGGTCTAAACAATATTTGTTTTTGGTTTAAACCATTTTATTTGGTAAATAAATACCTTAGTGCTGAACAGTAAAGTAAGAAAAACAACGTTAAAAAAAAGCACAAATTTGCCAATTACAGCAGACACGTGTTTCGGCGTTACAGGGAACGCCTTTTTCAATGCAAAAAGTAATGAGCTTATGGATGAAAAGACATCCGACAAAAGCCAAAAGCAGATAAGATTGCAGCTTAAAAGATAAAAATAGCGGATTAGCCAAACACCAATGCAAACCTTTTGCTGTTTCTTTACCTCATCATAGACTATCGTCTCATCCTCCAAATCAAAAATATTCTGCTTTCAATTCTTTTGTTTATCTCGCAATTAATATTTGTTCTTCATCGAAACTTCTTAAAGTGAAACTTAATTATCTGAAAGCTGTGGCAATTGATAGAGACTATCCACTAACTTTGATTGATTCCATTTGCAAAAAACTTTCAAATAAATCCCAAACTAATGTTCTTAACCGAACCTTCATCAGAAAAAATTTGGTTGTTTTGCCATTCTTTCCACCTGTAAGCTATCAGGTTGCTAAAATTCTAAAATGATTCCAATTCCAGGTGGTGTTCTCTCCTATTAATAAACTTTCATTCTCTTCTCTTAAAGATCCTATTCACCCTCTTAATTGTTGTGGAATTTATAGAATTGATTGTAGTTGTAAACTTGCCTATATTGGACTGTCTCGGCGTGCTTTAAAAATTCGCTTGAAAGAGCATCAAAATTATGTGAAAAAAAAACAACTAAATAAGTCTAGTATTGCTCAACATTGTTGAGATTCGAATCACTCTTTTGATTTTAGCTCTTATCAGATTATCCAAAAATGCCCCAATTCATCAGATCTTGACATTTGGGAATCTTTTCATATTTTGAGGAACTGTTCTAACTTAGTTATTGATCTTAAAGCAGTTCCATTTTTTTTCCAGCATTTGGCTCTTATATCTTTAATACTGTCCTTTCCCCATCCCCCTTTTTTCCACATTCATTTTTATCTATCTTCCTTTGTTTATTTTCACATTTTTTGTCTTGTTGACATCCCTCCCCACCATTTTCTTCTATTTATCTTTATTTTTCCTTTTTTCGAATATTTTTGTTTCTGTTTATTTTATTTCGTGGTGTTTTTTTTTTTTTTTTCTTCCATTCAGCTTTTCCTTTCTTGCGGTTCACGGTCACCGACATTTATTTTCTTTCTCTGTTTAAGCTTCGGCTTAATCTTTGTCTAACTGAATTCTTTCTTTCTGGGTTTCTGTACCTAAGAGAAAGCTCTTGGCCTTTGCTTGCATTCCTATTGGTTCCTGATCGGTTTATAATTTTCTCACTTGGTGTTTGGCTAATCCGCTATTTTTATCTTTTAAGCTGCATGCTTATCTGCTAAGTTTACTAAAAAAAAAAAATGAAAGTTTGGTTATCTCTTTTTGAAATACGAAAAATATGTCATCAGAAACAAAAAGCGTTTTTCGTCATCTTTCCCCACCTATGGGGTAAAATGACGAAAGGAGGTAGGAAAGATGACGAACAGTTTAAAGTAAACAGGAATAGAGAAAAATAATACTTTAAAAATATTTACTGATTAAATTGGTAGGATCAATATGTGTTCTACTAAACAACATGTTTGAAGCATGTTGCCCAATAATCCTTCGAAATCAGTCCCCCGGTCGGAAAGCGCTCGGTTGGATGGTTCTCATTGAATAATTCTTAATTATTATTTCTAGTGATAGACTCTACGTACTTAAGTTTCCCTAAACATTCTATGCTGTTGCTACCTGTCAAAGAAAATCATATCCACTATTAAAGGGGCTTTTCTAGAATTAACGTCTGTCTGTTTTCGGTAATAACTGAATTAGATCACTTTTGGTGATATACGAAAAATTACTCGTGACATTAGTTTTTGCATCGACTATGGAAAGAAAAGAAAGTCAAATATGAAAAAGAAAAAAAAAAATTAAATAAAAACAAAAAACCCGACTGCGTAAAAACCAAAAAAACTAAAGAGAAAAATGTATAAGCCCAGTAGTTTAGAATGTTATTAAGTACTACTGATTAACTACACCGTTGAAATAGTTTTATAACCGTACACAGATAAGTCTAGTCATAAATTCGAAAGCAGAATGGAAGGATCAACAGTCCATTCCTTTCTGATTCAAGGAACCCCGTAAAATTTGAATCTCTCCCTCTGTTGATCCTTCTATTCTGCTTTTGAATTTATGATTTGTCATATCAGTGTACGGTTATAAAACTACTTCAATGGTGTAGTTATTCAGTAGTACTTAATAACATTCTAAACTACTGGACTTATACATTTTTCTTTTTAGTTTTTTTGGTTTTTACGCAGTCGGGTTTTTTGTTTTTATTTAATAATTTTTTATTTTACTCTTTTTAGTTAATTTTCATTGACTTAGTTATTATGATTATAAGACGGTACATTTCGCAACCTTGTCATTTCATTGAAACAGTTTGTTTGTATCGTGAGTACAGTTTGTTTGTATCGTAAACTACTGAAAATTAGTCCCTCTAGGGACCTAACTCGGCTTAAAAGCTACATGTGCTTGACCTTCGGCAAAAATGCGCGAACTTAAGTCAACCGCAACACAGCTATATAAACAGCTTGTATAACTCATGATGACGCGAAATCGAAAATGTCGTCAGTCAAATCTTTCTCGCAAAACTAAAAAATCCTTTCAAGAAAGTACACGTCGCGAAACTCAGTCCCTTGAGTCAAAGCAAAAACAAATGCAACATATGTTAGAGATGAAAATCGAATTAGTAGATTTTCTTTTGGTGCTTATTGCCCGGATTTATTTTGATGAAGACTACAATCTGAGCTTCTCGACTTCGTTACGCATAATATATTTTTATTACACTACAGAATACATTTAAAGAATACATGAAATAATTTACATCAGAAAGAGCGGAAAGTACATCCGGAGCGAATGTGTCTTGACCCACCGCCTCATGTGGGAGAAGCAATCGCTTAGACCACTCGTCCATTGAGACCCTAATTAGTAGACTCGGTAAAAAAAATTGAGGCAGCGAAAACTACCTGCATTTGTCGCACGCAGGTAGCGTGCGACACAGTGTGCAACACCCAACGTGCTCCGATCCAGAACTGACAAAATATGGCAACTGGTTGTTGATATGGTGAATTTTGATTACTGTCATGTGTTTAGTGACACTCCCAAGTTTAAGACATCGATTGACGTAAGAATTACCAAAATTGGCCAAGGCGTTTAGCCTGTAGAACGCCACATAGGAACAGACATACATACATACATAGACTGATAAACACATTACCCTCCTTTGCGTCGCGCACGCGCAGTCGGGTAAAAAAAAAGGCTAATAGCGAAACAGTCTTAAAATTTGATTTTCATTGTTTTTTCCCCTCATGCTTTTTTTTTTTTTTTTTTGAAAAAAGAAAAAAAAAACCTCTTTCTTTGATTCCTGGTTGTTTTCTTGATAGTCATCTGAAAAGGAGAAAATAGTGAGTAAATAAATCAGGAGCTACTCAGAAAAGTGTCGAGGAATTTGGTGGGTGTGGAACAATAGTTGAGAAGTTAGTAGGCTTTCGAGAAAGTGTTTCCGACATAATTTGATCTGGGGAATAGAGGTAAAGAGGCAGCTTCTTCTTTTGTATCATGGTCGTTTTTTTGTAGGTCATTTGAAATTGAGAAGGAGCTGTCAAGGAAGTGTCAAGGAAACTGATGCCTTTGAGAAAACATATTTGATAGGCTATGAAGGAAGAATTGGTTGGGTATAGAGAGAATTCTGAAGAAATGGGAGAATCAATGGCTTTGTATCCATTTTATTTTGGTTTCAACAGCACAAGTTGTATACGAAACTTTAAAATCATTGTCTGCATAATTGCTGATATCCAGAATTTTATTCAAATGGAATAGGTACTAAAAATTTAGAGCAGAAATTAGTAAATGGTGGGAGTTGGCTTAACAAAAGATGAAACAAAGACCACAAGTCACGTGACTCAACAACGACGAATGGTTGACACGTTTTGCGTGAAACTAGCGAAAGAAACTTGATTTCTTCCAGTGCTTTGCTTTAAAATCTGTCACGTGAATTTTTTTGTTTTTTTTGCTTCACAAATGAAAGTCTTCACTCCCTCTATTTTATTTCTTCTCAATGACTAAAAACATGTCGGATAAGATGATAAACGAGCAATCCACTCGTCATCTTATCCGCCCAACCATTCGTTATCTTGCCCCAATTTTCCCGTGGAACAATAAATAAATGTGTTGTATTATATTCATTACTAGTGGCACCCGCACGGCTTCGCCCGTAATAGAAAAATTAAAGGTCTTTTGATTTCCCTGTATATTTACAAATAATGTATGGTTAATTTTCCCGCCAATTGGCTTGTACCGACGTTACAGTTCCACGTTATGATAATTTCGTAATTTATGATAGTTTTTTTCTTAAAATTGGAATAAAAAAAGAACCACATCGAATTTTCGAAAAATCGCTTCGAAGTGCACACCCCTATGCTACAAACTAACTTTGTGCCAAATTTCATGAAAATCGGCCGAACGGTCTAGGCGCTATGCGCGTCACAGACATCCAGACATCTAGACATCCAGACATCCGGACAGAGAGACTTTCAGCTTTATTATTAGTAAAGATTTTAAATGCTCTAAAATCAGACTGAGAGTAATTTGTTTCGAACCTTTGCATAAAAATGAGCCAAACTTGTTTCTAGCAATGTATAAAAAATACATTCAAAACATATACAGTGTAACAGTGTATGATTCCAAGCAACCCTTTCATTCACAGAGAATCACAGCGTATCCATTAGATGATTGATTAATCCTTAAGGAATGGCGACTGTTTAATGCATCAGTACTGATTTCCTAATAGCGTGTTGCCAGTTGTATTACCAAGCAATGAGCAACTGGTGCGAAATCTGGTAATGCATTTAATCTGTTAATTACGTGCAAGCTGTAGTGCTGACAGTAATCCAGGTACGAATGCAGCATGGTGCTAATGTACGAGCAAGTGAAAAATGTACTTTGAGTAATTCACTCGAAAAAATCATGTTAGAACAACAAGACTTACGTTACATTTGCTGTAAAATGTTGAGAAGAAATGATTGAGATGTCATGATTTTGCTTCTGCAGTTTTCAGATACTTTATCGAAAAGATTTTTTTAAAAAATGTTTTCCACAGTTCTTGGATTATTTGTGAAAAAGAAATTTTTTTTATTTTCCACTTCTTGGATTATTTGTCAAAAAGAAAATTTTTTTATTTTCCACTTCTTGGATTATTTGTTAAAAAGATGATTTTTTGTCTTCCAAAGTTCTTGACTTATTTGATGAAAATAATATTTTTTACTTCCTACAATTCCTGGACTATTTTTCAGAAATAAGAGTTTTTTTATCTTCCACAGTTCTAGGACTATTTGTCAAAAATATTTGTTACTTCTCACAGTTTCTGAACTATTTGTCAAAAAGATTTTTTTATCTTCCATAGTTGTTGGACTATTCGTCAAAAGGTTTACACCGTTCTTGGATTATTTGTCAAAAAGAATTTTTATTTTCCTCTTCTTGGATGATTTGTCAAAAAGATGATTTTTTGTCTTCCACTGTTCTTGACTTATTTGATGAAAAGATTTATTACCTCTAACAGTTCCTGGACTATTTGTCAAAAAGAAGTTTTTTAAAAATTTTCCACAGTTCTTGGACTATTTGTCCAGAAGTTTTTTTGTCTTCCACAGTTCTTGGATTATTTGTCAAAAATAAGACATAACTTCTATAAGGAATAAATAAATACATGTGTGCTAAAAATAAATGTAAAATTAACAACATTTCAAGTCCACAAATTAAAAAAAATGTAGATGCATGTTGAGAAGTAACAAGGAACGTCTTTCCAATGTAAAGAGATGGGAACTTCTTTCCAATGCTGGTTCGCTTGCCGTAATACAGGATGACCGAAAAGTCCTTGACACATTGTAAAAGTTCATAGAAAATAAACTAATTGTCGTATGAATATCCGCTTTTCACCATAATGCTTCAAAAGTTCAAGAACTTTTTATGCCATAGTAAAGAAAAAGAAAGAAAGAGATAACAATAGAGAAAAAATGAAAAAAAAAGGCAATGGGGTAATTTCCAAAAATTTAAAAGTTTTTTTCTGAAGGAGCTGTTTAAAAACGTAGGATCTGACCATTTTTTAAATAATTTGCTTAAGTTTAATAGTTTAAAAAAATACTTAAACCGGTGCGCTTTCATTCTTTATATTTCTGCCGATGACATCACAAATGATGAAATGCCATTCAGTGTGGCCATTCACAGAGCAAAATATTTAATTCGCATCTTTATTCACGTGTATTGGCAACGATATGGTTGATAGCAAGCGTAGAGCGTAATTTTTAATTCGCTTCTTGATTATCATAACGTTGAAACGCTGTAGAAAGATGCGACAAAATGCATCATTTGTGACGTCATCAAGGCCACATCTTGTTTGAAAAACCGGACATTTCAAAAAATTAATTAAAAATAACTGTTGGGAAAATGAAAGTATTTTCTGGGCCCATGTTATTATTTTTGCTTATTCTATCAATTTCAGTAACTAAAAGTAGTACTTTTGATTGAAGGAAACAACCCCATCATGAGTAATCGCTGCATCGTCACAGTTTGTAAAGCAAACGTTATGTAAGGTGTGTAATCATGTTATGTAACAGAAAGCATGACACTTCAATTCCAGAGCTCATTGTGTGTACCGTTCGTGAACATGGGATGAACTTGAGTACCATTTAAATGAGATTCGAGGAACATATGGTGCACACATTGAGCTCAAGTAATGAAAATTATTGCTTTCTGTTTAATGAAATGATTAAACACCTCACATGACGTTTGTTTTTCTTACTGTGATATACAGCGATTACTTATTGAGCAATCACATTGCTGATTGTTCTCACTTGACGGTTTTGATATTCCTTTGATTTTATTTTCCCCCCCCCCCCCGCACCTCCCTCTGCAGCACTACCGTCGACCGGCCCCTCCTGGTGCTACTCCTGCAGTGAAAACAGTCTCCAGGTTGCCTCCATATCCTACACGTATACATACACACACCTACACACGCATACATACACACACCTGCACACACATACACACATCTACACACTCATGCATGCACACCTACACACACATGCTCATGCCTGCACACAGACACAAACGCCTACATACACACACACACACACTCGTGATTGCGAAAAACATAATTTGAATTTAAGATGTAAAATTTCAAATTAAGTAATTTTTAATTACATTTTTCTCTTTTTTTTCTTGTCATAAAAAAATTCTTGTTCAAATTGTCAGTTTGTTGCTTTTTTATAAATTTCTGAAATGTTTCAAGGACTTTTCGTACATCCTGTGTTATTATTCCAAATTCAAATTTCAAAATATTTAGGTTGACAAATGACTTTATTTATTTACATTTTGTAAAATACTTTAGAGATGTGGAAGAATAACTACAAAATTCGGAACAAAGTCTGAATTTCATGATTTTTTCTTTTTCTTTTTTGAATTTATGAAGAACTAACTGTAATGCACTTGCATGAGTACATTTAATAATTTTTTAGTACCCGGAAAAGTCGCAAAAAATGGATTGTCAGGTGATTTCAAAACTTCGCGGATGACAGATAATTTAAACGAAAAAATGGGAACTCTGTGGAAGACGATTGGGATTTTTTTTCCTTTTGTAAGAAGAATAAAATAAACTTGCAACTTTTTAGGCATCGCAAAGTGTTACGCAAACAAGCACAAAGAAGGAAAAACAGGACGGAAGAAGTTTTCTGTAAATTTTCCCCAGAAGATAAAACCTTCTCCGGAAATCACAGACACTGTGTCTCTTCCTGAAGCAATCAATAAGAAACTTCGGTAAGTATTCAAATGTACTCGCATTTGAATAACTTTCCTGATAGTAGGAGCTGTTAAACATGTGTGATAAAACTCCTTAATGTATTCTGTGTCAGTAGTCTTGTTCCCGTCGATAATAGCACTTAGATCTAAAAATAGAAACGCACTGGCTGTGGGAACGGCTCCATATTTACAACTAAATGCAGAACTTCAATGAAAATGATCAATTGACAATAACGGGAACAATTGCATGCAGAAGGGCAACGTTTGACGATAATATTTTTGTTTTATTAGTGTTATTTGAATGATTTTCAAATATTTCACTCATTATGCAGGATGGTTATAAAATAACGTGAGATGTTTAGAACCATCTAGCAAGTGAAGTATTGAACGAAACATCGCCAAATTTCATGGGCGTACATAGCAGACCATGAGATTAGCAAACGAATATTCTTTGCCAAATTAATTTTCTCGTTGAGGAAAAAAGATTTTTAAGTCACTGAAAACAAGAATAACTAAGTTTTCCATTTTTAGTTCTTAGGTGATACCCTTAACTTTTCACAACATCAAAGTTAGAAAGAATAGAATAATAACCTCCATGAATGTCCATGTTGAGTAGATGAATTAATCCTAATTGACAACCAGGTATCAAGTTGTGCTGCCATTTGCAGACAAGGACGTCTCGAACTTAAAATTTTGGGAGAGGGCAAATTCTCAATTTGCCAAATGGAGTTCCAAATTTTGCAGAAAAGTGATGATTTTGTCGAACCGCAAGACAAAATTTGTCGAATAAGGAAATTTTTGGAAGGCCACGGTTACCTCCCACACAAGCATGTACAAGCGACCTGCATATACAAGCGCAGAAATACACTCGCTTGCCAATGAATTAGAAACCCAAGATCAAGATTTTACTGGACTATTTTTTGAACGGGATAATTACTCTGATTTGTTTGGGCATTGACTTTACAAGCTTCTGGAGTGACATTCAGAGCAGGGCCGTAACCAGACTTTCGTTTCGGAGGGGATTTTACCTAACACTTTTTTTAAAACTTTTATGTGGTCTATCAAATTTGGTTTCATGTGTATTCTATTGATTTTTGTTACAAAGGATTATGTAAATGGAGGAAGGGGATGTTCTTACAAAACGCCATATTGTTACATAATAAATGAATTTTTCAATAACTACCATAAACACACAATGAGTTTGTACAATTTTTCAGTCATACTAATTTTATTTCACAAATAAAATTGAAATAATAATAATTTTTGTCACCCAAATATAAATAAATAAATAAAATAAATAATGGAAAGCATTTCTTTGAAGGAAAAATTTTGGAGGGGGTTTGAACCGTATAAACTACTTCCTTGCATACGGCCCTGATTCAGAGAATACCATGCATTGGTTACGCATCTTTCTAGATCTTGTAAATTCGATGGAGGAGGAGAGTTGTTGAATGCGTATTTCCACCATATCCCACACATTTTCTATAGGGTTAAGATCCGCGTTATGTGGTGCGCCAGGGAATGTTGGAAGTCAGACTGATGCTCAGCGAACCAATTTTCAACGCTTCTGGCACGATGTATGTTGTATAATCGTCCATGAAGTATCTGCGGTCATCAGGATAAAAATGCAACATTGCAGGGTGCACTTGATCTACTAGTATATCTAGGTATTGCATGGCTGTTTGCTTACCCTCGAGGAACACCAGGGCACCACTTCTATGCCAGCAGAAGATGCTCCATATCATGAAACTCCCTCCTGACTCTTGCACAGTGCGAGTAAGGCAAGAAGTTTCTCTCAAAGATTTCTAATTCATTGGCCTGTGAGTGTATGTTATGCACATCATAATGGCGTGTTCAATCATTTTTCTAAAAGGTACAGAACCCTTAAAACGTCCCTAGAAAGTACCATGATGTTTCTCACACTACGTCTAGTCAAGAACTGAACTAAAGTTGGCAGTTAGGATTTTGCACAAAATATAGTAGAGAAAACCAGCCAATCATCAGTAAGATATCTACCTGTTATGAAAAAATACAGCTCTGTTGCTTGCGTTGAATTTATCTCTGCGTTGAATTTGCCATTAAATATATTTTTCCGTTTTCATGGTTTTGCGTTATTATTTTGTTTTTTTTTTAAGCGCTTTATTTGTTCGCAGATTGGAAATTAAAAATTAAAAATATAACAAAAAGAAGTTGATTTTTATTGATTATATAATTAAGATTATGCAATATAAAAATTGCGAATTTTTTTTCTCTCGAGAATTATTCAAGTTACCTATCAAGTTAAAGCGCACATAATTGTTCGTGTGTAAAATTTTAAAGCACTGCTGGCATTTTTTTTACGAATTTCAAAAATTAATTATATTAGTTATAAATAATTTTTTTTTCATAATTATGTACAAATGTAAGCTGTAAAGGAGTAAAATTTCTGAGAGTTTCATGAAATTCTGAGATGGTCGGTTTGTTTTTATTTTTATTTAAAATTTCAAAATTTAAAATGATTTTGTATTGCATATTAATTACCTAAAAAAAGAGTAGAAAAGAAAACAAAGAAAAAAAAAAACAAATATTACTTTTCTACCACTTTTTCGAATAGTTGACCCTACTTTCCACCGACATTTGAAATTTCCTCCACCCTTAAGTATATCAAAAACTGCGAGTTCTTTCATATGTTATTTCATTATTTGGTACACATTTCGAAAAATATAGAAAAACATGATTTTTTCTCCTAAATCTGATTAAATATACTCTGCACAAAAGGAAAAAAAAAAAAAAAAAAAAAAAAAAAAAAAAAAAAAACCCTCACAGAAAGAATAGTACTAAGTTTCCTTTTTCACATACATCACTTAGGAATGCACAAATAAAACTTTCATAGTTGAAACGATTTTAAAGGAATCGCGATCTTGAAACTGCTATGATACTTTCTAGGCTATTATTTCTCGTTGAAGCTCTTTGCACATAGTATGAATCCAACAGTTTTAAGCTAAGTGACAACTTCTTTTTTACTTTTTCCCCATTTCAAAAATTCTGCATTTGTTTATCTCAGGCATCTAAAAAAGAAAAAAAGGAGAAAACATGCAAATCTTCAGTTTTATTTCTTAAGACGAAGAACAGCTATTTTTAGAAAGTATTGAAGTTGTTTCAAAGACTATAGCATAAAATGATCGTTATGTAAACAAAAGGAAACGGTGGGACTAGATTTTAAGCATGTGAAATAAAACTTTAAGGCATTCACTCTTTGATTGTGTTTTAGTTTTCTGTTTCTGCAGCACTTGCATCGTACTTCTAAAAATAGCGCTCTCACTATGAGGGGTTGTATAATAACTAATAAAAAATAGTTTTTGATTCATTTTTATTCTGGCAATCGGATAGAAAATATTAAGGAAAGTATTTCTTCAGTTTAATCTTTCTGTTTTAACATGACAGAAAAGAGCAGTCATACCTAGAAAACTTTTATTTTGACCTTTGAATTTGGACTTAAAAAATAAATCTGTAGATAATAAAAGGTAAAACTTTAAGTATTGAATTTTTCTGACAAATTTAATTTTTTGCAACCAAGAATTACAGTTAAGTTTTGAAACATTGCTTTTTGTATATTTTTTGAAGATTTCCTTTTTCCTCTTTTCCAATTTGTTTGCATAAATTGAATACTCTGTATTTCGAATAAAAGTGTCATTCCATGTCAAATCAGCCAAAAAAAAAAAAAAAAAAAAAAAAAAAAATCCATCAACCTGACTAACTCAGATTTTCATAACATTCTCAGCAATCTTACTCCTTGATATCTTAAATCCTTACTAATTTATTATAAATGCGAAAGTGAGTTAGTTTGTATTTTTGTTTGTTTGTAATGTTTTCACGCTTCAGCTACTCAACCTATCATCACGAAATTTTGTATAGATGTCGTCAGAGATGCCGTTCATAGGGTACCTTTAGTTTAGAAAGAAAAAAAAATTCATGATTTTATTCCAATTTTAAAGGAAATCAAGTTTTCGAGTACCTAATCGAAAAAAAGTCACATTTGTTCGATTTTTGCAGCATATTAAATTCCTTAAAAAGCTGCACAGTGTGAACTTTACCCGAAGTTCGAAGGATAATTAAAACACTCCATAATTATTCATTTTAAGTGGATTTGATATTCTAAAACGAGGCATATTTTCATTTTTACTTCCTTTTACAAAAAAGGAAGTATTGTATTCGCGAAAAAAAAATTCACTCAAATATCGACCTTAATTTCCATTTTGCTCACCCCCGAAAGAATGTTGAGTTTTTTTTCGACTCGATCACACGTGGATAAGTGCCTAAGAACGTATAGACACGCGAAATATCCATAATGACGATTCCCGAGTTTATATTACAAGGAATTTTCTCGTGACGTCTGTATGTACGTATGTATGTGCGTATGTGCGTATGTATGTCGTATAACTCAAGAACGGTAAGTCCTAGAAAGTTGAAATTTGGTACGTAGACTCCTAGTGGGGTCTAGTTGTGCGCCTTCCTTTTTGGTTGCATTCGTATGCTCTAAAGGGGGTCTTTTGCCCCTTTTTGGGGGGAAATCATTGTTAATTTCGATGCAAACTCAAGTGGTGTTATAATTTAGCGGACACTTGGCGATATATATCGCCAGTCTTTTGGTCGCCAAGTTATGGCGACAAATTTGACGATTTTTTTTATTTGTTTCAATTTTGCCGCTGTTGGTGATATTTAGAGAGTAAACTATTGAATCATATTAAAATTGCCAGTAATGGGGAAATGACATTAAATTTGAGTAAAAGGAAGTCATGTGGTGGACACATCAGCTCGTTAAAGTATCGTCTGCAGCTTCTGATCTCGGTATTAAAAGTAAATAAAATTGAATTCCTGATTCTTAGCGTATGATATTTTCGTGAAGAAAAGTATTAAATAGCAAGCCTGAAGAATTAAAAAAAAGGACTGAAGGGAACTTTTACTAAATTGTCGTCAGTTTCTTAACAATTGTTATTTGTTTAAAAATTGATGATTTTTTTTTATTTATTCAAAAAGAATAATAGGTTTAGATGACATGTTTTTTTTTAAGTATCGTCAGCGCTTTCTACCAGTTTTAATGGCTTTTGTAGAGCACAATAGATGGGCAAAATTCCGATAAGTTCATGCACATTTGATTCTGAATTACTTTTTTTCTAAGTCTTTAAATATTTTTCTGAAGCTTTCAGAATCAACCAAATTCAAAGAGTAAAACCCTTCAAACCATTGGAAACTGGTTACTGCCGAATCATTTGCTGTAGTGCTATCGATGAAAATGCAACCAAATTCAAAAAGCAAAACACTGCAAATCATCTGGTGATACCAGTGTTAAAGAACAGTTCTTTTAGAAAAGATTCAAATGGCATGTTTCATCAATCAGTAAACTTCTATGTTCTGACGAAAATGGTAAAGTCCATGTGATATCGTGGTGAAAGATTATTTTTGCTGTGACATCTTGGTGAAGGCAATAGGTCTTTCACCTCTATGGCTGAGCAAGGAAACACACCAAAATCACAGACAAAACTAACTTTGCTACGATCACATCACACTTTATACATTTTTTACACTACACTCTCTTTCGGAAACATTTCGTGGATTTTTCTGTGAGTTCGCGAGTAGCACAGCTAACTACCCTACCGTCACTCACAGTTCTCTTCTCTGATCTGCCCAAAAAAGAAACAAAAAACTCTTTCTTCTTCCAAAGACAAAGATCTCATGAATCTCTATCTTGGCGCCTCAACGACCTGAGACGAACATCAGATCACAATTAATTTACAAACCACTGACAGTTAATCTGCCATAAACTAAATCAGTTTTCTGTTTTCCATAATGAAGAGTCAAGGTCAAGAGGGGGAAATTAGGATACATTACATCCAGCTTTTTTAAAGTGTTCGAGCAATATTATTTCAAATATTGTTTAACTTATTTAAATTTCAAAACACTTTATTTGATTCTACTGTTTAGTTAACTTAAGGTGTTCGGAATTGTTCAAAGTGGTTTGCATATGTATTAACAATAACACTTCTTTACAAATTGAGGCAGTGAGAAACAAAGGGATGTAAGTGGACATTCTCAAGTTTTGAGTAAGACGCGTTTAAAGAAAAGTTTCCAGATACGATTTCATTGAATTTTTTGCTGAATAGCAGCACCTACCAGGACTACTAGTACTATCTTTTGCTCCAAGGCATAGGAGAGGTTCACCTACAATTTGTACTGGTTATCTCCAAAATTTTAATTTCGCCACTTACATCCCTTTGCTTCTCACCGCCTCAATTATCAAGCCATTTAGGAATTCTAGATGAATTCTTAATTTTTATTTGCTGTATAAATTTCCGCAATGCAATTCCACTTTTATTCGGAAAAAGATGAAAGAGAAGCTCTTTTAATATCCATTTAATTGCAATTAAGGATTAGTTTTAATTGAGCCCTCTTTTTTCAATTAGCGGAAAATATTTCAGGAAACGTGATGAAGTAGCAATTGAAGTTTAGTGCATCTGTTTTAAAAGAATGATCCATTTGTGTTAAGCAAAATGTTATTGTGAGTGCTATTCTTACTTTAAACTAGTTGTTTCTAAATCAGATACGAGCGACTTACGGTTTAACAAAGCAACGCTCTTCCATTTGGTTTAAATGTCAGAGGTTGATTTTAATCGGATGATTAATGGACGACATGCAATGTTTCACGAGGAATTTTTAACAGAGTTTTAACCGGTTGTGAAAATTGTATTGTTTTTTCCCGTCGTCTGCCGCATAGTTCAGAAATATTTAATTTAAGGATAAGTTTTCATCGTCAAATAAAATTTCACTTATTAAAATATTCTACAATTGGCTCTTTTGTGTTTAAAATTTGTCAAGGAGAAGGATAAATTTTATTATTTTAAATATATTTCGCAGAAAAAATTAAAGCATGAAATTACTTACCGTTTTACCCCGCATTATCCGGCATGCCGGAAAATGCATTATCCGGTATGCCGGAAAAAAGCGAGGTTGACCAGCTTGTCGGAAAATTCGAATTTTTCGACATGCCGGATAATTTGGGGCTTATTTTGCAACAAAACAAAAGGGAATTTCCCCATTAAGTTCCGATCAGAAAGCAAAACACTAAGGAAAAAAATAAATTCCGAAAGTAACCTTCTTTCAAAAAAAAAAAAAAAATGCTTCTTGCATATAATATGTGCTTGTTATTTGTGGTAGGTCATTATTGAAGTATTTAATTATATGGTCAATAAAGTAATCAATTCAGAAGCAATCATCGTTACTGCGATTTGTTCATAATTTTTTCAAATAAATTATTTTTGGTTCGATCCTTTCAGAGAGGTAAGTTTAATTTTTATTTATTGAATAGCTATGGTAAATTCTTTAGCACTGGTTTAGTGGCGGTAACTTACTGCTTAAATGTTCGCTTACTTAGCTTTAATTTAATTTTTATAAAATTATTAGTTATTAAACAATATTTTTCTTGTTAAAACAACAAATGACATAGTTAGTAAATATTTTTTCAAAATTAATCTATTTATTATAATACTAATAAGATATGTATAGAACTTATATTAATTTTTAAGTTTAATATATATTTTTTATAATATTTTTTTCCCAACCTCTATTTTTCCGGCATGCCGGAAAGGACCAGGCAAGTTGTGTTATTGAAAATCTGGTGACCCCCCAATTTTGCGGCATGCCGGATATTGCGGGGTAATACGGTAATTTGTTGTATAACTCGAGAAGTAAAACTTTCATTCTTTAAATCTATTTCGATGAAAAACTAGAATAAGCAATTTGTTAAAAATTGAAAAAAAAAAAAAAAAAAAAAGACGAAGAAAGACCTACCATTTTTTGTCTTTGTCACCTACCTAAAAGCGCGAAAGACTGCTCTGTACAAATAACACACTTAATACGTGAAATACACCGCCAGCTCAGTCATTTCCAGCCGAGAACTGCAGTTTCGTGCTCATTAGCACTCATCAACCCGTAGGAAAGTGACTGAGCTGGAGATGGAAAACCTCTTAAGGAAGTCAAGAGTGCCAAACAAACTGGTAACTAATACAGAATTAGCACGGACCAGACGAGTGACCGAAGCAATGGTTCGGTTCGACTCGAATTTTGACTCTGCCTTAGCCCTGGCTATAGGGCGGTAACTTACTGAAAACACACTTAATGTTTGCTGCTTTATATAACCTAAGCCGTGGCGTACACAGGATTTTTTCAGGGTCCAGGATCGAAAGTCCATCATTCTCGTATCATGCTCCAGCGCGCATCCAAAAATATTCTGTTGATTTTATCAACTTCCGGGAACCGAAAAAAAAAAACACACACACACACACACACATTAAAAAAAGTTTTTGAATAACTACTGTGCATTAATTCATAAAATTAATTTATTAATTACAATTTCGAAATTAAAGTACTACCAGAAAGCACAATAAGGAATGTATTTATTTTTCTCATAATTAAAAATAAAAACAGCAAAACGAAATCATCGTTACAGAACAATTTATGTTCACATACAGTTCGATTTTGCACGAGAAAAAAGGAAGAAAATACATTTTATTTTTTCATCTATAAAATCTGAAATTATTGTTACCTTTGCTTAGAATTATTTTACGCTATAGGATTATAGACAACTGAAAAAACTCAAGGGTGATCGGAGGGGTCCGTACCCCTGGACCCTCCCATTGTGTGCGCCACTGAACTTAAATAAATAAAAAAGCATTTCATTCATTAAAACTATTCGACTTTCAAATTTAGGCGTATTTAAACGGTGCTGAACTCATTTTGACCTTTTTTTAAAAAATGTCTGTCCATCTCTCTCTCTGTGTGTGCTTGTGTCTGTTACTTTATGTGTGCATGATAGTTGCTAAACTTGGTGCATTAATTTCATCTCGATGAAAATTGGGATTGATTATTTTCGAGCAGTTGTTGCTCTAAAAATGAGGATGTTGGGATGATGTAATTGATCGTTTTTACTTCCTTTTACAAAAAAGGAAGTATTGTACTCGCGAAAAAATTTCACTCAAAAATCGACCTTAATTTCCATTTTACTCACCCCCTAATGAATATTGAGTCTTTTTTTTCGACTCCACCAGACGTGGATAAGTGCCTAAGAACGTATAGATACGCGAAATATTCGTAATGACGATTCCCGAGTTAATTACAAAGAATTTTCTCGTGACGTCTATACGTACGTATGTATGTATGTATGTCGCGTAACTCAAGAACGTTAAGTCATAGAAAGTTGAAATTTGGTACGTAGACTCCTAGTAGGGTCTAGTTGTGCACCTCCCCTTTTGGTTGCATTTGAATGTTTCTAAAGGGGTCTTTTGCATGTTTTTGGGGGGAAATCATTGTTATTTTCGATGTAAACTCAAGTGGTGTTATAATTTGGCGGACACTTGGCGATATATCGCCATTTTTGTCGCCAAGTTTTGTCACCTACTTGGCGACAAATTTAGCGATTTTTTTTAAAATCTGTTTTAATTTGGCCGCTGTTGGTGATATTTAGAGAGTAAACTTTAGAATCGCATTAAAATTGCCAGTGATGGGGAAATGACATTAAATTGGAGTAAAAGGAAGTCATGTGATGCACACATCAGCTCGTTTCAGCACGTGTAACTGCTATCCAACGATTCTCACAAAATTTCGCATGCCGATAAAAGCCGATGGGCAATTGTGCAGATTAGGTTTAAGCGCCAAACACGCCAGTGAGTATAGTGCAACTGAACGTTGACTGGTGTGGCTTGAACTGAGTGAAAACGCTCAGTTACACCCCTTTCATGTTAATAAACTCTCTATCTCAAAAATTAATGCAAGGATCCAACTAAAAATTCGCATTTGGTTTTACCACGGGGAGAACTGGTGGTTAAAATTAGGCACCTACCGTCCAAATGATGTATTGCAATCGATAAGATGAGTGCTAAAGACAACATAATTAATAACTTAACAATCGGATTAACCAGTTTAATATTTACACCACTAAAAAGATATTTAAAATGTTCGTATCCACTTAAGGAAGCATTGGTAGGTAGCTAACACTCATATAGATGGCACTTCATACTGGTCGCGTCATGTCGCTCACTTGTTGCGACCAGTACGAAGCGATTCGTTAGCGCGCAGCGGTTGTGCAACACGAATGATAAAAAATCGTCCGACTGAATGTTAAATAATTTTTGAAACATTACACTTTTAGATATAGTTTTGCACTCCAGTTTTCAGTTGTCAATGCTTCTATCGATCTTTGATGTCTGAATTATATATATAAACCAATTATGGTACTTTTGTGTAATTCTTTGTGCACGATGTCAGCGGCTGATAAGGCCTACCAAATTTGATCGTAGGACTGATTATGCTCCTTTGTTTTTGTAACAATGTTTGTCAGTTTCACATCTTATTTTAAATCTTTCTCAATACAATTGGAACTCGATATAAGGTCACCCCTCGGGACTCACCGAAACTGACCTTATGAGCGGAGTGTTTTTATTCAAAACTATCTGTTTTTTATGACTCTTAATTGAGTTGAAATAATAAAAATTAATGGAATCAATAAATATATTTCTTAAAATTTTTCATTCGGAATAAAGTTGTGTACAAATATGCTTGAGCAGTACTGATGTGCAACTAATGTTATTAAAAATAAATCCAAAATACAGGACTGGTACAATTTCTCTTGACTTTATAATGTTGCATAAAGTTTGTATTTTCAGAAGAAATAAAAAAGTTCTTTCATATCATTAAAAAATATCTCGTATGATATTTATGCCCTCAGTGAGTGGTTCTGTTTTCTCAACATTTTAGTCGTTATATCCACTCTACATTCTATCGGTACTTTTATACTACGTTAGTAGAAAAAATAACTTTTCACAGTTAAAAGACCGCAAACCACGGAAAAGTCTTGGAATTGAGTCTGTGTAATATTGAAATCCCTTAAAAAAAGTCAAGCAATAGTGATCTTATAAGCGATTATGGTATTCAAGACCTGACTATATATCAGATAATTCATAACATAGAATTCATATTCAATGAGCCGGGACTAAAGAAAATTGACCTTATATGCGGGTGACCTTATATCGAGGTCTGACTGTATGTTATGGATGTTTACAAGTTGTTACGACTATTTACTAATTGGTTCTGTGTTATAGTAGCACCCCAAGCAGACCTTCTGAAAAGTTTTACCATGTGGTTTACGGTTCTAGTTCGGACGATGGAAAAGACAATGAGTGGCTCGCTCCGTTAAAAAGTACAGCATTTCAGGAGCTTACGCCTACGCCAGAGAAAATTATGAAAAAAAAGAGACCAATTGTCAGAGGAAAACCCATTAATTATCAGAGAACCCCAGTCATATAAGACTTGTTTGGCAGAAACAAGAAATAGAAGAAAATAAAAAAGACGTAAACCCTCAATGAAGGAAATGATACTAAATAAAACGATGCTTTTTGGTACTGTCACACACTTGCGTAAGGATAAGATGAAAACCATGAGACTATATCTAAAATGCGGCGAGTGGTATCATAAGAAATACTTCAGTATGACAGTCTATGACAAAGATAATTTTGAGCGCCCCGGCGGTTGTTAAACCAAGATTTTTTGTTGTTGTCATTTTGAAGACTTTAAGCATGATCAATGCATATATATTACAGTTGATCTCAGTAATCAATGTTAGAAGCTTATTTTTACCCGACTGCGCGTGCGCGACGCAAAGGAGGGTAATGTGTTTATCAGTGTATGTATGTATGTATGTATGTCCGTTCCTATGTGGCGTTCTACAGGCTGAACGCCTTGGCCTATTTTGGTAATTCTTACGTCAATCGATTTGTCTTAACCTTGGGAGTGTCACTAAACACATCACAGTAATCAAAAGTACCATTTCAAAAACCAGTTGCCATTTTGTCAGTTTGGGATCGGCGCACGCTGGGTGTCGCACGCTATCTGCGTGCGACAAATGCAGGTAGTTTTCACTGCCTGAATTTTTTGTTTACTAAGTCTACTAATTGGGGTGTCAGTGGCCGAGCGGTCTAAGCGATTGCTTCTCCCACTAGAGGCGGTGGGTCAAGACACCCTCGCTCCGGATGTACTTTCCCCTCTTTCTGATGTAAATTCTTTCATGCGTTCTTTATATGTACTGTATACTGTAATAAAAATATATCATGCGTAACGAAGGCAAGGCACTCAGGTTGTAGTCCTCAACAAACTAAACCCGTGCAATAAGCACCAAAAGAAAGAAAGCCTACTAATTCGATTTTCATCTCTAACATGTTGCATTTGTTTTTTTGAATTTATTCAAGGGACTGAGTTTCGCGACGTGTACTTTCTTGAGAGGCTTTTTTTGTTTTGCGAGAAAGATTTGACTGACGTCGTTTCCGATTTCGCGTTATCATGCGTTAGAGGAGCTATATAGATAGCCCGACGCATCAGCTTAAGTTTAGCCATTTTGGATCGGATTTTTCATTGTTGCACTGCTAGGGTTACCAAAACAAAGTTTCGGATTTCACAAAATTTGTCGATAATAATATTTTATTTAATAAACAATGCACGTGTACCGCTAATAATTGCTCACAGTGAACAATCACCAGACGCGACAACTCGCCAGAAAACACAACCACTCAAACACACGCTCCGATCCAAAATGGCTAATCTTAAGCTGATGCGTCGGCTCGTATATATAAGGCCTTATCATGAGCTACACAGGCTGTTTATATAGCTGTGCTGTGGTTGACTTAAGTTCGCGCATTTTTGTCTGAGGTCAAGCACATGTAGCTTTAAATCGAGTTAGGTCGCTGGAGGGACTAATTATCAGTAGTTTAGACCACCGCAAATTACTTAATAAACCTCACGATACAAAAAAACTCTCTCAATAAAATCACAAGGTTGCGAAATGTACCGTCTTATAATCATAATAACTAAGTCAATGAAAATTAACTAAAAGTGTAAAATAAAAAAAATATTAAATAAAAACAAAAAACCCGACTGCAATAAAAACTAAAAAACACTAAAAAGAAAAATGTATAAGCCCAGTAGTTTAGAATGTATTAAGTACTACTAAATAACTACACCGTTGAAATAATTTTATAACCATACACACATAAGACAAAGCATAAATTCAAAAGCAGAATAGATGGATCAACAGTCGGGCTCATTCAAATTTTACGGGGTTCTTGAATCAGAAAGGAATGGACCCCGACTGTTGATCCTTCTATTCTGCTTTTGAATTTATGCTTTGTCTTATGTGTGTACGGTTATAAAACTATTTCATCGGTGTAGTTATTTAGTAGTACTTAATACATTCTAAACTACTGGGTTTATACATTTTTCTTTTTAGTTTTTTTGGGTTTTATTGCAGTCGGGTTTTTTGTTTTTATTTAATAATTTTTTATTATTATTTAAGGGTGTTCAAGTTTTTAAGCCTTATTATCCTGCCATAGTATAAAAAGGCCCAATGAAAAGGTTTTAAAAAATGCTTTATTTCATGCACGTTTTCTGCAAAACTGGGAATTTTTTGTTAGTTTCTTGCAGTAATTGATCCATATGTTTCATTAGTATTACAATTTGATGTTTCGAATACCTAGTTTTCATTTTATTTCAAATTACCCTTAAATAGGCCTTATTATCTGCACCTACCTTAGTTTATAAAAGGCACTGACTTCAAAAGGTGATTAAAAATTAAGAAATTGTGTCCAATTAGTTAGGTGTTGAATTAGTTTGTCAAATAGTAATTAAAATCTGTTTATTTCATAGTAGAGGGTTTAGTTTATTATTTTTTTGTGTATTGGAACTGTAAAATGAATTTGATTTACAGGTTTGGGTAGGAAATCGCATGTGAATGTAATCAGTTATGTTTTGCTTTTTAGATCCTGGGTGTTTTTTGAAGGCGGTTTTTTTTTAATAAAAAATATGCAAAAAATTGGTTAAAACTTTGTGTGGTGCATCCTGTTTGATGTAGAAGTCTGAATATAAATTTCAAAATGTGATATTTTACGCAAACACTTTTTTTAAAACTAATGATTTTTTTTGAAAACATCAAAAACCATTCACAACTACCCCGATTTACCCTACAGAATAGAAGATGTATAACAATATTGTTGTTGCCAAATTGGATTGAAAACCTTTCAAAATCCCAGAAGTATGATTTTGAATATTTTATAAAGCATTCCCGCAAAATGCTTTGTAAGTTCTTTTCAGTAAGGAGATAAAAGTCAAAGAAATCTCAAAAGAAATCAACTACAGAATTCATAATTTATTAAAGGATGACAGAAATTATAAATGACAGCTATAAAAAGAATAAAACCGTTTTAACTATTTAATAATATTTGTAAAGTTGCTATAGTAGTTTGAAATATATTTTTATTGTATCTCACATTTTCCATGTTTTTAAACTACTTCGTTTAAACTAGTTCTGCTCATTTTTGCTGCACTTTTGGTAAAAGATGCAGTAACGGAAAAATGAAAGGAAGGAATTTTTACAACCGAAAGGTTTTGCTAAATAATTAAGCATTCTAGAATATGCAATGGATATAAAATATAAATGATCGTTGAGCTCGATGTTGTTTATGGAACATATGCAAATATCATTTAAACGCATTTTATTTAGAAAACTGAAAGCGCTGTGTTTAATACCGAAATAATACGCAGTGTTTTTGAAAATATTGCTATCTTTAAAAGGAAATAAGATATTAAAAGAAATTTTCTCGTTTCACAACTCCGCCGTGGGCAGGTAAGCGGCAATATCATCAGAAATGAGTTTTCGAGACATTTGAAGAAACGCATTTTGGATGCAATACTAACAAAATGGAAATGATGGAATTAGACGTTTTTTTTTTTTCGCGCTTTTGTTTCAGCGGAAACCAAATAGACAAGCTTGCACAATTCAGCTAACGTACAAAAAAATGACATAAATGTAAATTAATTAATTAATTAAAAATGGAAAAATTTGCACTTATTGGCCTTTAGCTGCCATATTTTGACATTTTCAAAGTTTTGAAATAAAGTGTAAGTATTAACTAAAGTAATGACCCATCAATTGGATTTTGAGCAAAAAGCGAGCTGATGTGTGCATCACATGACTTCCTTTTACTCCAATTTTAATGTCATTTTTCCATTATTGGCAATTTTAATGTAATTCAATAGTTCACTCTCTAAATATCACCACCAGTGGCCAAATTGGAACCAGATTTAAAAAAAAAATCGCCAAATTTGTCGCCAAGTTGGCAACAAAAACTTGGCGACCAAAAGATTGGCGATATATCGCCAAGTGTCCGCCCAATTATAACACCACTTGAGTATACATCGAAATTAACAATGATTTCCCTCCAAAAAGGGGCAAAAGACACCTTTAGAAACACCCGAATGCAACCAAAAGAAAAGGTGCACAACTGGACCCCACCAGGAGTCTACGTACCAAATTTCTAGGACATACCGTTCTTGAGTAATGCGACATACATACTTACATACGTACATACAGACGGGTACATTAACTCGGGGAGTGTCAAAATGGATATTTCGAGTGTTTATACGTTCTTAGGTACTTAAACGCGTGTGGTCGGGTTGAAAAGAAAAACTCAACATTAATTCAAGGGGTGAGCAAAATGGAAATTAAGGCCGAATTTTGAGTGAAAATTTTTTCGCGAATACAATACTTCCTTTTTTGTAAAAAGAAGTAATAATAACATTAAAAACACAGATCATGTAACGTATGTCCCAAAAAATGTATAGGGGAAAAAGGAGCACATGTGAACAATTTTTTTTTCTTCTTAATTTCTCAAAGACTATTATCAATTTTCCGGAGAAAATGTGCCCCCATGAATAAATATTCTTTTTTTGTGCCCTGGAATTTTTCAGATTTTTCAAAAAAGCATTTCTTTACTTTACGGAATTTTTAAAAATATCTTGAATTGTTCACATGTGCCCCTATAGTGGGTACATGTTAACACGATTGAAAAATGGCAGGACAAGCATCGTATTTCAACGAAGAATTCATTAATGTGAAACATATGCGTACATACCAAATACATTGAAAGGTTTTTAACCTATAAATGTCAGTTTAAACTGTACAGTAACTATCAATTAGAATATATTTTTTCCGAACTGTATAACCCTCCTCACTGTCAAATTTCAAAGTTCCGTAGCATGTTCTAACTACTGGGTCGATAGAAAGAAAACTTGTAAGACTAAACAAAACAAAGAATATTTTATTATGTTAAGTTCATTTTTAATATAGTGCGTTTAAGCTACATACATATATAATGATGAATTTTAAAATTATTTTAAACTTAAGGTTTTTGTTAAAGGAAAATATTTTGCCTTTTTTTTCTTGTAAATATTATTTAACACTAAATTGTTGACCCACTATTTAGTAAGATTAAAAGAATTAAAAAATTAAAAAATAATGAAATAAGTGAAGTACACAATGAATTTGCCAACTGATGGTAGCAAAATAATAATTGTAAATCTTTACACCCTTTTTAACCTTCATAACAACTCGACACTAATATTTATGCTACGGAGAGGATATGGGAACTGTTCACATGTGCCCCAACATGTCGGTCACGTATGTGTACTATGTGACAAAAATGTCAACAAGTACTGGAAATGTCACGAACTTGGACATAATAAGTACTAATGTATAGAAAAATACAGTTCAGAATGAAAATGTTGTTCGAAATGAACCAAAAATTTATGAATATAGAGTTCAACATCGTGAAAATGGCTGCTTCAGAACAAGTTACTCGGTGGATTGCATTAATTTTTTACTTTCGTAAAACTTTTTGATTTCTCATCTCTTTCTACATGGATCAGAATAACCAACATACTTTAAAAAAATCTTTTCAAAAGAATGAAGAACCAAAAATTCATACATACGAATAAAAATTTCTGTCATTTACCAAGCTTAGAAACAATTTATACGTTACGGCGTGCGTTTGTTTTACCTTTTTCATCCCCCATTAGACAGTGACTGCAGCGTCCCCTATAGTTTGTTGGAGTTGCGAATTAGGATGTACTTAGATTTCGACATAAAATCCCTATTTTTTGAAGGCTTTCCTCCTTTCAAATTATTATTCAGTGCTTCATCTCAACTTTCCGTAACAATACTTTTATTAAAGTTTATTTTGTAGCGTGCAGAAAATCATTGAGAAGAAATACCTGTTGCCGTTTTTTTTCTCGAATATGAACAAATAAAAGTCTGGGTTTTGTTTTGAGGCTTTTCCTATAATCGGGAGAATTAAAATGTTTCCTTGCTGGTTCTTTTTTCGGAATCTGCGGCAAAATTTTACGGATTATTATTATTATTATTTTTTATTCAAGCTTGATAGTTGAACACGAGTCATGACATAAAATTTATTTTCGAGGTAGACCGTGTAAAACCGGGAGACGCAGTTAATGCTTTTATTAAAATTTATAGCGTGCAGAAAGTCATTGTGAAGAAAGACCTGTTGCCATTTTTGTTCTCCGAATAAGAAGAAATAAAATTCTGGCTTTTGTTTTGGGTCTTTTCCTGTAATTTTGGGATTTAAAATGTTTCCTTTTTGGTTATTGTTCCGTAATCTGCCGCAAATTTTTACTGATTTATTTATTTTTTTTGCTCAATCCTGATTGTTGAACATGCGACACTTGACATAACTTTTATGTTCGATATGGACCGTGCAAAGCAGGGCGAAGCAACTAGTTTTAATATTATTATTTGTGACACTATGTTCAATTATGTCTAATCGTTGAGAGTAAATATCGATGAGAAAACTTTCATCAATTTTCATGGTGAGGCTTCGGAAGATCTGGTTCTTCCTAGTTCTCTAGTTCAGAGCTTATGTTGATGACTACTGACAGGTGAGAATTTTATTCAGTTAGAGCTACTAACAGTAATTAATTATTTAAGATACACTTTTATGCTTTCACCTTCTTTAAAGGGCGGATTTGAATGGAACAAGCTTACTTGCAAAGAGCCCAGAATGAGGAACATGCACTAAAAAGATTTTCTTTTCAGCAGTTGGAATTTTTTAAAAGCACTTTTTTGAATATCTTGGAAATGTTTGATATCAGTGCTTATAAAAGATTCTAACTCATTTATTGTAAAAAATCAGCAGCACTAAAACTGTTGATTTTCAATATGTTCTTATTGTGTTCTGTTTGAAAAAAAATGGATATAAAAAAAGTCACAGTCAATAAAAGTCAAAATCAGTTTCTTGTATGTTCAACATTGACAAAACTGAGATGTTGATTAAATAAACTACATTGGAAAAAAATATCCAACTACAAAAAAAAAAAAAAAAAAAAAAAAAACACCACTCATCTAGAAAGAGTAGACAGAATCAAACGTAATTTCCTATACGCAGGACATTGACATCAGAAAGTGACTAGAAAATGGAAGCAAAATATTAATAAAAGTTGATTGTATGTGACTATCTATCTGTGTCATCACTGCTCCTGGTGAACGACAGAAAACTGAGCATCGAACCAGGTATCGATAGATTCGTAATTTTTTTTGACTAAATGTTTAGCTACGTAGCATATCTGAGTGACTTTAATGAGCGGAAATATTAATTGAAAACGATTTTCTCGCCCCTCGGTTCTTCTTTCGGAGCACTTTTCCCCATAATTTTCAACATTAATCTGGCAAGCGGACAAGGTACTCAAGACCACGTTGTTCCTGCGTTCATAATTTCTCTGTTTTTTTCTGCTTAAAGCGAAAGTTATTGAATAGTTCGAGTTAATGGTATAGTTTCCTTTGAAGAAATGTAATTTCTGTACTCCTGAAAACGTGTCAATTAAATTTCATTCGCTAAACGAAGCCGAAGGCCCGGTCCTTTAGCATTTCGGAAGAACAGAGTTGTACACTAACCCACAGGAGGAGGATTGTGCTAGCCGCCGTAGGAGGCTAGTTTATGACAGAAATAATTCTAAATAAATGGAGATTTTGGTTCCCTGTAGAGCCACTTCTTTTTTCGCTTGTTCTTCCTCGCTTGTATCGCCTTTCGAGGCAATAAAAGCGAGCATTGAAGCATAACATTCTCGTACGATGTACTACGCCATCTCGTACCACAATTACTGCAAACGCGCCCTTAATTCAATCAAACTCGTAGGCTTCCCAATTCACCGCTCCTAACGATCCCAGATATGCTCGATCTGTGGCAAATCAGCATTTCGAGCTGACGAGCGAAGGTGATAGAGTGAAAGAGGAAGTCACCTGACATTCTTGCTGTGTGAGTCCTGTTAAGAAATGGCTCCTGGAAGCCTCGCCTTGAGTGTTCCTGCTTATAAATTTCCATAAAACTTTATCTTTACTATAGTAGATATCTTTAACTTTATTATTATTTTTAAAAATATTTTAATATATCTTATTGTTTATATTACTTAGAAAGAACTATTAATTGAAAAAAAAAGAAAAAAAAAATTTGAATTTGACATCTTGAATTCAAATTATGTTTTTCGCAATCACGAGTGTGTGTATGTAGGCGTGTGTGTTTGTGTGTGAGGGGTATGTACGTTTGTGTGTAGGTGGTATGTGTACGTGTGTGTAGGCATAAATGTGTGGGTAGTTGGGTGTATGAATATGTGTGTGTGGGGGGGGGGGTATGTGTATGTGTGTGTAGGCATATGTGTTTGTGTCTGTGCGCAGGCATGAATGTATGTGTATATGTTTTTATGTGTGTATGTGTAGGTGTCTGTATGTAATGCGTGTGTGTTTGTGTGTAGGTGTTTGTGTGTGTGTGTGTATGTGTGCGTGTGTGTGTGTAATTGTGTGTGTATGCGCGTGTGTGTAGGACATGGATGCAACCTGGAGACAGTTTTCGCCATAGGAGCAGCATCGTGAGGACCCGGTCGACGGTGATGGTGCGGAGGGTGGCGGTGGGAAAATAAAATGATAGGACGCGAAAAACAGCCAAATGAAAGCAATAAGCAATCGTGATTGCTCAAAAAAAAAAAAGTGTTGTCCGAATTTTGAGCATTTTTATGCGTGGATAGTGGTAAGAGACTCTGAACTTTCTTGCCGAGCATTTTATTTAAATAATGCATCCTTTTTATTGCAGTAGTTAAAGATAAAAAATATTATGCAGTTGTCTCACGGTGAATTTATTGCTATAAAACTTCAGAAAAAATGCTATCAAAAATATTTAAAATCATGAACATTGAGTATGAACACTTTTATTTTCCATTACACTGTGCTTAGAGGTAAAATAAATTGAATAAAAGGCAAGGCCTCTCTTTGTCGATACGTTTCACTATAATAGCAAGTATAAAGCATAACAACAAAATGGAGTTCTCCGAGTATCAACACGAAAATGGCATTTCCTGAAACAATCAATAGATGGCGCTACAGCAGCCTGCCTGGAAACGGTAAGAATAATGACAGATTATTTTATTCATTTTGACTGAAAAGTTTACGGAAATTCCAATTATTTGAATGTCAGTTTTGATTCACTGTGAAGATTTCAAGAAACTTTCTTTACGTTGATAACGCTTTTCCTTTTTGAAGCTTTCTAAGCTTATTTTTTTCGTGAATACATTAAAAATGTGTAACTTATTCGAATATACGAAACCGATCAGTTTTTTTTACGCGTATTTATTTTATCAAATTTAGTATTTTGAGAATGATACGAAACTTCGATTCTATTTCAGGTACCAGTAAAATTTATATATATATAAATGAACATTGAAACTTGTCCCTCTTTTTCTTGTACTAATTGCATCAGAGGAATATAGGGAGCGTGTATGGACGAGCAATAAACAAGCATTTTTTCTATAAAATTCAATTTTTTAAAAATGAGTTCCATTTTAAAGCGAAATTTAATTTCTGAAAAGTGTTCACCTTTGAATGCAGAAAATCTTTGCACACTTTAGCTGTTAATACCTATGAAATGTCTAATTTTTTAAACCAGAAGTGAGCGTAGAACTTGCTAAATTGATTAGAACGTTCGTAATTCAAAAACAACCAAAAGAAAACTTAGCGGTGTTCTTCGCAGCTTTTTTTTAAGCACTTTCTTTTACGTTTCTGAGCGTGATTTAAAATGTTGTCCCAATGGGGTTGTTTCCTTCAGTCAAAAGTAGTACTTTTTGTCACTGAAATTGATAGAATAAGCAAAAAAAAAAAAAAAAAAAAAAAGCATGGACCCAGAAAATACTTTTATTTTCCCAACAGTTATTTTTTTTATTAATTTTTTAAAATGTCCGATTTTTCAAACAAGGCGTGGTCTTGATGACGTCACAAATGATGCTCTTTGGTGCATCTTTTTATCGCGTTTCCAAGTTATGATAATCAAGAAGCGAGTTAACAATGCACTCTACGCTTGCTATCAATCATATCGTTGCCAATACATGTGAGTAAAGATGAGAATTAAATATTTTGCTCTGTGAATGGCAATACTGAATGGCATTTGATCATTTGTGATGTCATCGGCAGAAGCTTACCGATTTAAGTATTTTTTTTTTTAAATACTAAACTTAAACAAATTATTTAAAAAATGGTTAGATCCTATGTTTTTAAGCATGCTCTTTCAGAAAAAATACTTTTAAAATTTTGGAAACGACCCCATTATAATGAGCCCATTACTTTAATTCTATTTTCTACGGAAGGGGAGCTAGATTGTCATTTAGTTCTAATAGTCACTCGTATCTTAATCAGACTGTTCCTAATAGACTATTTAAATCTTCGCGACTCAAATAAACTACGAAGAAATCTTCAGGTCGTTGATAAGCGGCATTGAGCAAGAGGCGGAGCTTTCCCAACTTTTCCAACCATCTCATTTTTCAGCTTTTTAAGTTTCAAATCCCTAAAAGTTCTTGGTTTCAAAATCTGATCTGTATTGCTCTAAATTTTAGTTTCATTTTGAATTTCCCAGTAACATCTTTTATCAATTTTCATTTTTTTTTAAATAAAAAAAATGGGAATGTGTTGTTCACCCCTACTACAATAATTTGGTAATTTTTTAATCAAGTAGAGACAGGGTGGCAAGAGTTTGAAACTTTTAGTAGGTAAAATAAATTAATTCAACATGGTTTTTTTGTTCTAGGCAATATTGATTTTATTTAAAAGATAATTTTTCAACGAACTGAAATATTATTTTACCGATTAACTGTAAAACTTGATTTTTAGACAACTTGGAAAATTATTTTCAGTCAATTATTACAAATTTGAATCGCCTGAAAAATTATTTGTTACATAATTAGCAATTAAAAATAAATAAATATGTAAAGCAACTTTCATCGATTCATCGGTAATAATTGGCCGGTTATAAATAACTGAAAAATCGATCGATTACTGATTATGTTCGATTATGCAATGCGTCCCTACTTTAAATCAATTAAAGTTAAGATAAAAGCCCCTTTTTTGTTCTCTCTCTCTTAAAAAAAATAAAAATAAAACGTCCACATTTAGCATTTATTTGAATATTGACGTCTTGCATTCAAATTATGTTTTTATGTTTTTCGCAGTTAAAAATTCGCGGAACCTACTTGTTGGATTTCTTGTTTCTACAAATGGAAAGAAATGGCCAAAAAATTTGCACCCGTCACATTATGACTGGCAATTTTCTAGAATCTCTACATAGTATAAAATGAAGTCTCCAAAAAAGCATTTGTTTGTTTCAACGCGCAAAACTTGAGAACTACCCGCCCAATTTCACTGAAATTTTCACAGTACCTTTCTTTTAGTACTGGAAAGGTTTATAGACCAGTTCGAAAAAAAAAATCGATGAGTAGTTCTTTTTTTATTCCAATTTAGGCCCAATTTTCACATAAATTCCCAAATATGGGGATGAAAAAATTACTTGCTCATATTAATATTACATATTGTTGGAAAGGGTGGAATTTTTGCGTTGTACGCAATTTGTTTCAATGTTCTAACTTAATTATGGCTGGAGTTATTTGCGTTTATAACTCGAATTTTTTTAGGCTTATATGAAATTTAGGCACTACTTTCTTCATTAAATCTATCAATAAAAAGTGAAGGAATTGTCCCATAGTTTTCTTTTGACACCATTGGAAAAAACGACATTTTTTACTCCAGATCCATCTGGACCTATGGTCAAAAAACCCAGCTTCTATCTCAAAAGAAAAAACAAAAAAAAAACAAGCATTCTTAAATCAAGGTCAAAAAAATCTCTTTTCCATTCAAATTGTTAACCATTTTCTTTCGCATTTTAATTCCTTAAACTTATTTTATTCTGTGTTTCCGTGGTTACGCATTTTAAATCCATCTTTCTCGATTTAGTTTCTTAAAAGTATTTTAATATCTGTCGTCATTGTTTGGGAGGGAAATTTTTCATGGTGTTTTATTTATTTATTTATTTAAGTCTGATTGTTGAATATACGTCACTTGACACAATTTTTATTTTCAAGGTGGACCAGGCAAAGTCGGGCAACGCAGCTAGTAGATAATATGAGGCATACACATTAAAAAAAGAAATGACGAATAGGATGCTGTAACAAAAATAAATACTTTACGGCCGATTATCCACCAGTGTACTTATTATAAAGATTATTTATAGCACATAACATTATATTTTTGAAATGATGGGAATTAGAAACTACAAAATTTTGTATTCAGATCAAGGTTTTTTTTGTTCATGCACATCAGTGCTTTTCCCGGAAAAAATGTAATTTTATACAAAAACTCCCTTTTTTTAAATGTGAAGCCTGCTTAAGTGAAGCCCTGAAAAAAAAGAGTAAAATTAAATTGCAGTTGATTTGTAACTATGACAAAACGAAAGTTTCGCTCCTCTAATTAAATATTAAAAACTACAGTCGTCATGGCAATCTGAAAAATCAGAGCAACATCAACTTTGGTCAATTGAGGACAATAAGCAATTCGTGATCTCTCTCTCTCAAAAAAAAAGGGGGTCGTACCTTTTTCTCGAAATTGAGCTCATAAAAATAGACTTAACGAGTTTAATAGTATAAAGTCCCCAGTAACAGACAAGGGTCCAGTAACAGACAGTCGTAAGTTTGGATTTAAATAATAAGCATTTTAGGCAAGGCGCCCATATGCAAAATTTTGAGGAGGGCGGGGCTTATATTTCCCCCATGGTTTAGCAGGATATTTTCCCCATAGAAACCGATTTCAGTACAGATTAGTGTTATTGAAGTTGAACATTTTTAATAACTTGCTCCACCCCCCTTGGAGGAATTCGCGCCAAAAACCAATGGGCACAAGTTCACATAGGGGCACATATGTGTACCAAATTTCGTTCGATTTCATGCGGTAGTTTTTGCTGTAGAGCGGCCACAAAAAACTGGTCACACACAGACGTGACACACACACATACACACATACATACACACACACATACACACACACAGACAGACAGACATTTTCCAAAAATAGTCGAAATGGACTCAGCACACCTCAAAACGTTCGAATCCGTCAAAATTCGAAATTCGAAAATTTGAACGAATCCAATACTTTCTTCTATGTATTAGATATAGAAGAAAGTAAAAAGGAAATATTGTATTCACGAAAAAAATTTCGCTCAAAAATCGACTTTAATTTCCATTTTACTCACCCCTGAATGAATAGTGAGTTTTTTTCCGACTCCACCACACGTGGATAAGTGCCTAAAAAAGTATAAACACGCGAAATATCCATAAATGACGATTCCCGAGTTAATTACAACAAATTTTCTCGTGACGTCGGTATGTGCGTATGTATGTCACACAACTTAAGAACGGTAGGTCCTAGAAAGTTGAAATTTGTTACGTAGACTCCTAGTGGGGTCTAGTTGTGCCCCTCTCCTATTGGTTGCATTCGGGTGTTTCTAAAGGGGTCTTTTGTCCCTTTTTGTGTCGTAATTATTGTTAATTTCGATGTAAACTCAAGTGGTGATATTATTTGGCAAGCACTTGGCGATATATCGCCAGTCTTTCGGTCGCTTAGTTTTGGTGCCAACTTAGCGACAAATTTGGCGATTTTTTTTAAAAATTTGTTTTAATTTGGCCACTGTAGGTGTTATTTAGAGAGTTAACTATTAAATCACATTAAAATTGCCAGCAAATGGGAAATGACATTAAATTGGAGTAAAAGGAAGTGATGTGATAGACATATCAGCTCGTTTTTTTTTTAAATTTGTTAATAACACAGTAACAGACTGACATTTTAAACAGTAGCATGACAATAAATAAAGATTAAAATGTCAGTAATCCAACGTTATTAAGCACAAAACTTGCAAATGATTGCAGACACGTGTTTCGGTGTTACAAGGAACACCTTTTTCAATGCAAAGAAGTGTGAGCTTTTGGATGAAAAGTCATCCGAGAAAAGCGACACGTGTTTCGGTGTTACAAGGAACACCTTTTTCAATGCAAAGAAGTGTGAGCTTTTGGATGAAAAGTCATCCGAGAAAAGCAACACGGTGGAACAGGAGGGTAGTATAAATATCAAAAAATAGAAATTAAACAAAACAAAAAAGATAAAATGACACATGGAGACAAAATTTATTATATAATTCCATCAGGAAAAAACCGTTAAGTAATAAATTTTAAAAGAAAACCCATAAACAATGCAAAAAGTCCAAAAATGAAACCACTCTGAATAAATTAGCAATAAATTTACCAGCGGGAAAAACTATGTATGGAAGCAATGTATCAAATGGAGAAATGCAGAAAAAACAGAGTGAAGGATAAACATATTGGAATTAGTTAATCACAAAACGAAATAAGAAAGCAAAAAATGAAAAAATAAATAACAAAGGAGTCCACACAGAGGAAAAATAGGGAATTGCAGTAAGATCGTTAACTAAATTAGAACGGTTCCTCAGGATGTGAAAAGATTCCCAAAAATCAAGATCCAACGAATTTGGGCATTTTTGGATCATTTGATAAGAGTTAAAATCAAAAGAGTGATTCGATTCCCAACAGTGTTGAGCAATACTGGATTTATTCAGCTGTTGTTTTCTGACATAGCTTTGATGTTCTTTTAACCGAAATTTCAAAGAACGGCGGGTCTGTCCGATGTATCCGAGTCCGCAATTGCAAACAATTTTATAGATCCCACAGCAATTAAGAGGGTGAATATAATCTTTAAGAGAAGAGAAAGAAAGTTTATTAATAGGAGAAAATACCACTTGGAATTGGAATCGCTTCAGAATCTTAGCAACCTGAAAACTGATACCAGGGAAGAAAGGCAGAACAACTAAATTCTTAGTGTTAAAAGTTCTATTAAGAACAACATTTTGAGATTTTTTGCAAAGTTTTTTATAAATGGAATCAACTAAGGTGGGCGGATAGTCTCTATCAACAGCCACAGCTCTTATATAGTTAAGTTCCGCATTAAGAAGCTCAGGTGAAGAACAAATATTCATTGCACGATAAACATAACAGTCAGTTATCGTGCTTTTGATATATTTTTTAAAATCATCCAAAATGTATTTCAAGAATTCCATTATACCACTAAATTCAACTTGAAAAATATAATAATCCAGGAGAAGAGATCGTTTGTACAACGAATCTTTTGTTTTGAATGCTGCAAAATACATACTGTTTTGCTCTAAAAATGCCAGTCAGTTACCCATGGAATTGCCCTTTTACTATCACACAAAAGCGCGATCATGATTTTATACAAAGTTTCAAAATAACTTAAAATATTTCGTTTTCTTTAGCGACTTATACAACCGATAGACTAACACGTTCGCATCAAAGAGCAGGAACCGGATGATCCAGTTTAAATAACTGTAACCGTACAGATGATTGGCATTCACTAACGGTTAAAATCTGCTCCCGACACAAAAGCTTCCAGGAGAACGTGATGTTTTCCTGTTTCCTTTGCTTCTTAAATTCGTCGTCGTCTTTGCTCATTCAGGATTTTCCCATCCGAAAGAAGGAAAACGAGCTTGCAGAATTCTCCCCACTTCCTAGAGATTGTTTCGCTGCTTCCTTTTGTCCCAAGGCATCGTTATCCTATTTTTAGCTCGATATGCTTCATTAAAATAATGAACATTAGTTTTCCCCGCTGTTGAATTTTAATACTGCGAAATCCTTGCACAGTGAGATTACTTTAAATGATTAGTTTTCCCGAGAACAATATTTTCGCATACGCTTATTTTCTCGAGAATGAAGTAGTGAATGATATTTTAAATTTTCTCATGTTTTGTAATGAACGAACACGCTAATTGTCTGTCGAACTTTCTACCATTTATAAAGTTTGGAAAGTGTTGAGATATTTTTTGTTTTCGAGGAGTTATGGCTGTATTAAAGCAAGGTAGAGTTATCGTAGGGATAGCTAAAGTGGCAGAAGTCATCCTAACATAAAGAATGGTGCGAAAGTTAAACTACTCACCAAGGGTAGACCCAAAACTTTATCGAAGGAGGTACGATTGAATTTTTTTACGTGCCCATTACTACGTGCTAGGTTTGCAAATGTTCATTACAAATGTTTCGAACTTCAATTCTGAAACACTTTCAGGGAGCTCCTTAAACCTTTTTTTCACTGAATTTAGCAGCCTGAAAGATCGTCGGAAATTGCGTTTTTTGAACTTCAATATCTAAAATTTACCAAAGGAGAGTCTCTCAAGGGATCGCCCCATCGCCCCTCCCCCGTATCCGTCTTTGCTATCCCCCCTCTTTTTTAATATTGTGTTAGTTATGGTTCAGTGTTTCTTATACACAAACGCCATGAAGTCTTAAGAGTCAAACATCGGTAAAAACACCATCCATGTAGTAACACAGTTGAATCCTGCGCATTTTACTAGTATGTGCTTTGCGGAGATATTCAAAGAATGAAATGAAAGTCTTCACTGCCTTCATTTCATCTCTTCTGAGTGTAATCAACCAATAAATATTTTAACGATATTTTGATCTGCACTGCTTGTATTTGTGTGAATGAGAATGCATATACTAGAGTAAATGTTATCAAACAATTCATTGATGCACTGTTATTGATAAACTAAGTAAAATCTATTTTATTTATCAGCACAACACCTTATTCTTTTCTGAAACGTAAACAAATAGGGAGTTTAGTGCTCAAAGTCATTTTTTTAGTCCCAAAACATGAGCGTAAAATATTCAAAGCCCACAGCTATTGTAAAAATTACAATAAAAATAATTAGAATTTATGATACATGTTTTTCATTCATAAGAAGTTGATGCATTATTCATAATAGCAGTCATTAAGCCCTGTAGGATCTATTTCTACTCTTTTATGTGTTGAAAATTCCTCCGACAGTGATTTAAGTCATGCATTTAGAATGATGAACAAAAATTTGCATGTAAAACAAGAAAATAAGTTTTATTGCATTATGAGCCTGACTTATGTATTTTTCTCGTAGTCGAGTTAGACAAAAGCCGATTTGCGTTATTCGGTTTCTTAATGCTGTAAAATCGTTAATCTATGGTTATATATATATATATATATATATATATATATATATATATATATATATATATATATATATATATATATATATATATATATATATATATATATATATATATTAGTGGAAACCCGTTACAACGAATACCAGTACAACGAAATATCGGTTTGAACGACAGCAATTTTCGGTCCTGATTTGATTTCTATCACGTTGCTTGAATCATGTTACAGCGAAAAAAATTGCAGTCCCTTCAAGTTCGTTGCAGTGGGATTTCACTAAAAACTCTCTTAAAATTTTTTATTTGAAATTTTAGGTATCTAAGTTAAAGCATAAGTCCCGGACTTACGCCCTTTCTGCACTAAACGTGAAGGAAGAAATAGTATGACGCAATGGCAAGATCATTGAAGAACTAGATTTTCCTCTTAACTCCTTTGATCTAGCATGATTTCGGTAATGGTAGGTTCGTCAGTTCGGTGGTTAGGAGGGGGGGGGGGATCGAAACGACCAAATCGGAATGAAATTCGCTAATTTCTCGGGGGATCTATTAACATCATTTTATTAACAGCGAGAAAACTGTATGCTTTCAGTGAGAAATACACTGGTCAAAATAAGAACAACACTACAGGAGACTTTTTCTAGAAATAACACTGAAGAAATTTAACAAGATTGTCGATGACATTACTCTGAAAGGACATTCGTTTGTCCTTTGCGATCGAGATTTTGGGACAGTAAGGCCAATGTTATGACAGATTATAACCATCTGAAATCGAATCTCTTATAAATGAAATCCCGAAATTACATCAAGATTTTCACCGTCAAATCTGTTGAAAACAATGAAATCTGTAATTGCTAAAACAGATGCCCTTCATTTTTTAAAGAGAACTTATCTTTTAAATTGAAATTTTGGAAAAAGATTCTACTGGGTGACAAATGTTTTAAATTATCAACATTTATGATGCTTAAATGTTTGATAGAACATCAAAGGAACGGTTTCAAGTTAGTATTTTATAGCCGGCTTCCAAGAGAATATTGCAAAGTAACGCTTGTCGGCTGAACTACCTTTGCCAATATTGAGTATACAGGGAAAATGTTCATATTGTTGGAAGAAATAACAAATATCAAGCTGATTATTCAGTGCAATTTTAACCAAGGTCAATATGTACATCGAACTTGGTGCACAAAACTAGACAAGAGAAGGTCAGAAAGAGATTTACATTGAGGATGTATTTGATGCATTATGAATATGAATATAATTTTATACACATATAAAACTTTTGCTTTTTATTTCAGTTTTTTAGTTTTTGTATTTTGTTTTATTTTTTATTTTCACACCAGACTTTATTATTTCACTAAAACAAGACGAGAGAAAGAGGAAAATATATGATATTTTTTCTTAAGATACTTAATTTATGAATATGGACTTCACTAATTATTTTTGTCACTTTGTTATATTATTTTTTTATTATTATAAATCAGTTTGAAACAAAACTGTTTCACTTGATTTACATTTTCATCACTCTGAACTAGTCTTTCAGGATATTTATTTTCAGAAAGGGCATAAGTCCAAATTAAAAAAAAAAAATGATTTCATTGATGAAATGAAACGTAATTTAAAGTAAGGTAATGATGCTACATGTGACTGCATTAGTCATAAAATTTTTCGAAGAATTTAGTTCATTTCTAAATGAAATAATCACTTTTTATTGATTCCTGAAAAGTTGCATTAGTTGGACTTATGGCCCTTTCTGAAATAATCGATTCACTTATCTGATAAATAGGTATTGAATAACTGATTGTTTCTTTCTATTGTATATATGTTTCACACGCAATCTTAAAAATAAAAATGTTATTTTACACGAAATTATTGCCGCCTTAGATTTTTATTTCATTAATCAGTATTGAAACATGTTTAATGTACTAGAGATGATACAATTCTAATAACTTTTCTTTCTCACAATTTCAAACACAGTTGTGTTTACTCTAAAAAATTATCCATGGTTAAACCAGTTTAAATTTAACAGTTTAACTCAATGCTTCTCATTTTCTATTGAATTCTCAACTACACGATAAATAGTATTATTTTAAGTCAAGTGGAATTGTTTAATTCCTTTTCATGTCATATAGCGATTAAAGCGTTTCACTCGAAATAAATTACTCACTAAATTTGGGATTAAAACTCATTTAGAAACAGCGTTGAAATGTATTGAAACTGGCAATTAGTTATGTAGACAGTTCTGTTCAATTGATATTAGCCATTTTAGGGTCCTCCTCAAGGATTAGTTTGGCCTTTTGAGCACTGCGTAACATCGCAACTAAGTAATACAACACCGAATGGACTTTGAACTGAAGCGTAGCTGAAAATTATTCATTCAAGCTATTAGGTTGTGTCAAATATTAAACTGATGACAGCTGAAATTGGAAAAATTATGGAGAGAAAAAACAATTTCTGTACATGAGATGGTGATTGTTATAAGATAATGTTATTAGTTTTGGGTGTTGATTGTTTAAATTTCTGTTAATAACATACACACACCATATTTCATTGAAGTCAAAACATACACACACCATATTGCATAGAAGTCAAATCTAACTTTAGCTAGCTTAGTTATAAATTTATCTTTTATTTAAAAAACTAGAAAATCGCCCATCAATGTATAACGAGTGAAAATTTGCTTCTACATTTGAACGAAGCAATTGCCTGTTCGATGATATTTTGATAGTTGAAATTTTAACCCTAACACCAGTAAAATAACCCTGAACTCCAGTAGATAGCGTTCATTGTTAACCATTTTTTTCGTTTCTTCATTTTCCTGAAATCAGTCTTACCAGTAAAACAGTTAAGTCACAGGATCCAGTTCAGCCTTGTCACAATAAAGCATTTCCCTGCATGCCAAACATTGTCAAAACATATTATCATGACGTGGAGCGAGTTTCATGGTCGATGACGTCAGGGGCGTTACTCGATCGTTGGCTATTATATATATATATATATATATATATATATATATATATATATATATATAATATAGTGCACGCCGCTTAATGTGATCACTTTGAGACAAATACAATTTGATAACAATAGCCGAAAGGAATCAAGGACGTACAAAATGAAGATTTTTTTAATTAAGAACATTTATTTTTACAACTGCAAATTAAAATTACAATTACTCAATTAAACACAGTTTAAAATTATAAATTAGCAGAATGACATAGTTCATCTTTTCCTTCGAATAAACCATGCCTCCGATGCTAAAGTCTTGTTTGCCCATTTTAAAAGCCAGAAAAAAAGTTTTTAAAGTTAAGTTTTTGCTTCAATAACGGATCATTTACTAGTGCATCCTTTTCTCTAACATTCGTAAACCACAGTTTCAAAGCAGATTCTACTTCACCATCATTTCCAGCATGGTTTCGCTTGTTTAAATTTTCAATTTGTTTTCAATCTCGTCACATTTTTTTTTGTTGCAATTTACAAAGTAATGGCTGAGAAATTTTTAGATGTACTGCCTTGACTCATCATGGTTGAATTGTCAAAAAATTTGAAGAGAAAAATACATCTCTGTTTTACCGATAAGAAGGGAACTTATTCTCCTTTGTATTTCTGTTGATTGAGGAACAAAAAAGAGAAAAAATACAAAATCTGAAAAAGTGATAACAATAAACGAAGACAATGATTACAATATCCGATTTTTTAACGCATGTTAATATTCAAGAGTTCCGGATCTTTGTGATTCTGATAACATTAAGCGAATGATAACAGTAACCGTGATCACATTAAGCGGCACCTACTGTATACATACATACATATATATATATATATATATATATATATATATAGAGAGAGAGAGAGAGAGAGAGAGTATATTGCTGACAGGAAATATTCAGACTTTTGTTAGGAATGTTGGTTGACATGAAAAAGATCTTATTAAATAAGTCACATAGCCTTATTGAAAATACAAAATGAATGAAAAGTATAATAGAAACGAAAGAACGTAATATTATTCAGATTTTGGGGATCGAGTAGAGACTACAAAGTTGCTCCATCTTTGAATTTTTGCTCTTGTTTCTTTACCACTAGTAGCACTGACGAGTATACTGTGTCTTTATTTATTTTTTCAATTTTTTTTAGTGTCCTCACATAAAAATATATGTTTTTTTTTTAATTACTGACATAAACTTAGAAGTTTTTAGATGAAAACGACATCGATTTTTAATTAAAAATTGCTAACTTTAAACTTTCAATTTTTTTTTTCAAAACGTTGACATCATTGCGTAGTTTCAGATCGCTTAAATAAACCTGCGCAACGTGCAGAAACGTTCAAGTTACTGCTAAGAGATCAAGCACTTTTTAGTCGCGTGATTTGAAACACTGTGTAAGAAAGTGAGCATCGAAAAGCTCTGAATTTCCCTCAGGTGAAACTTCATGCAATCTTCCGGAAATAAATTTTCGAAAGCATCACACAGCTCCCAGCGGATATTCATTAAAATCATAGCATAGATTAAATCTTGATTAATTCTTGATCTCTTTATTCAAAGCAGCTTTATTTTCGGGTAACAACATTTCGGAAAACGGAAGCAACTTCAAAATTAATTATTACTTTAAAATAGATAACTAGAATGGGTCATTAAAATTTAAAGATTTTCTATATATACATTATACAAGTAGGGGAATGTGGGGCAAAGTGAAATAGCGGGACAATGTGAAATGGTGAAATATTTACTCTGCTTTTAGCGCCACCTATCTAGTAATATTTTAGTAACATGTGTAGTCTATTTTAGTCAGGAAGATATTACCTCTGAATATTAACCCTTTCAGAGACGCATCATTAATTTTTGAAAAATATGAAGAAAAAACACCACAAGTAGGTTTATTTGATCATCTAGACATAGATTTTTCAGTTAAAAAACTTTTTTTGGCAACTTTTTTCGCTAGGGGTGGTGTTCCCATTTGTTCACACCCCCCACCAGGGGAAGGACAAAAACATGTTTACACATGTAAAAATGAATTTGAATCATTTAGAACAATATGATTGAGTACCTCAGGTAAAATCAAGAAAAATTATTCACTCTTTCAGCGCTAATTAAAAATTTTAAAATCTGAAACAAAATTCCAATTTTGGGGTAAACGAAAAATTGAAAATTTGATGATCTGGACAAGAAATTGAGCCTACGAAAAAAATATTTTTTTGTTATTCTGCCAGCTCATTTTGTTCATTGAACTCAAAAGAAGAGGACTCAAGCGATCTTGGTTCAAAACATTCGGAAACAAAAGAGAAAAAAAATTTATAAATAGGTGGTTTCACAGCGCGACCACCGCCCCTGAAAGTGTTGAAGAATATGATAATACAAGCAATTTTCAAAAATTGATATTTATATCGTAATATTTTGTTGTAAGTCAAAAATTATTTTTAATTTTATAAATGTTTAAGTTCCATGTTATTAACATTTGAAATAGTAATTAACACCAACTAATACTCGGCGCAGTATTTATTTATTTAATATCAAGCTTATTTGTGTTGTAAATGCTTTGTACAACTAGGCAAGTCCATGCGGAGCAAAGTGGATGGGGCAAAGTGAAATAGCTCATTTCATTTACTTTTTCAGCTATTTATCAAATCACTTATTTATTTATTTATTAATTAGTTCATTTTCAATAATTCCTTTAACAAATTCCTTATTTCATCCTCTATTCACTTATTTTCTTATTCATTCACTATTTTATCCACTCATTTATTTTTTTTATTTATTCATTCGTTCTTTTTCTTACTCTTCTATTTTATCAAAAGAAAATCCTAGTGATCTAACACAAAAATATTACATCAGAAAAATATTTTATTTTTCACTTTGCCCCATCGAAAAAAGAAGATGGAAGTTTTCACTTCCATCTTTTTTTGAAGGTACAAAATTACTGCCAAAGTTAAAAATAATGTTTCCATGAAAGTTTTATTGTAAAATTTATTGTTCTTTCTTTATGTGCCGTAATATTCAGAAAAAGTTTTCAATTTATTAACTTTGAAGAAGGTAAGTCATCTTAACTATTTCACTTTGCCACACATTCCCCTACATTGTTTCTAGAAACAGAAACACAATTTCCTTTTAAAAATGCTATTTGTTTTTGTTAAAAGACAAAAAATCCAGTGTGTATGGGTAGATTTAACATGGTAACAGATATTACGAAGCATGTGTATGTTTGTCATGCTTACAGTTTTGTTTTTCAAAATATTGGGCGTCTTACTTGAACTATATGTAGGATCAATCTATCAATCTGAACTCAACCTTCAATATGAATATAACCTTGTTAAGTATTATTTAACAACTACTAAGTAGAAAAAAAGCATATAAGTGAGATTTACTCTCGCTTGAGAATGGTTAAAGCTTTGCACACAATGAAGAGTGTTGTATGAATGCTACAAACAATTTCATAAAGAATATATTTTCACCCAAATTTTTTCTTAAGTTTTAAAATTTCTTTTAAGGACCAAAACAACTTCTCACTTTTGAGAACTAAAATGAATTTTTTTTTAAATTATAAAAAAAAATAAAAATAAAAATAAAATCTAGCATTCATTTAAATTTTGACGATCTGAATTCAAAATATGTTTTTTGCAATCATGAATTGCGATAGGACCCTATTTGTTGGGTTTCTTGTTTCTAGAAATTTAATGGAATGGAAATGGCTAAGAACACAGAAGGTCAAATCCAAACACAAGAGAAATAGTAGCTTGAAAAAAAGAAAGGCAAAAAAAAAAAAAAAAAAGAAAACCTTGGCCTTATGTATCAAAGGAAAGGACAGGCAGAGGGGGGGGGGGGATAAAGAATTGACCTGTTTTGCCAGCAACATAAAAAATTTCTTGACAGCAAAAGGCGCCCCATCTGAGATAATTTAGGGCTTTTGTCACTCAAAATCCAGCCCTGCATATGCCGCAATCATTCTCATCTCGATAAGTTGAACCAATTTTTTAGTTGATTCAACTCAATGGATCATTGCCAAGAGTTCGCTCAACACGCGGGTAGACTAAATATTATAAGTTTTCTTAAAACAACCATGTGTGACTCAAATTAAATGTGTTTTTCATTCAATAAATAGCTTTTCTATGAGCACAGTCATCTTTCTTTGACTTTATTTAGTTCTACGATGATTTTAAACAGGGAAAACCACTTTGGGCCAAAGTATCCCGAACGTAAGGGTAACAGTGCCCCGCTCCCAAAAAAAAAGTGTAATAATACTGTGAAACAAAGTAATCTGTATTTAAAAATTAAATTGAGGGAACTCTAGACATGTAAAAAGGATTTCCACACCTTGGAAAGTCATGTGTAGGTCAAAATATCCCGCGTTTATGCTAATGAAAAGGCAAGTTTGAACCAAGTTGTCGTTCTTTTCAATCAGAGCAACTAGCCTCAGCATTCTTGCTTTTATTCTAACCTACAGTTTTACTGTAAAAAAATACGGTAAAAGGTACTGGCAACATGTATGCCAGTACTGTTTTACCATATCGCCGCTTCAGAGCAACACTAAGACATCTAATCCCAGAAATAACACTTAGATATCCTACTGTTGCTCTGTAGCGACGATATAATATCGGGATTATTTTTTTTTTCAGTGAAATGATTTTAACAGTCAGTTATCACCTTCTTTTGCCAATAAAAACATGTTGTTTGTTCATAATTTCCAAGTCTTGCAAACGAAAAATAAACATTGCTAAATTTGCTGAATCGGACACCACTCACTCACAGTCAAATCTTTCTAAAGGAGATTCCCACCTTTTCATTCCTTTCAACATCAGTATCTGACTGACAAAAGCCACCAAGACGTTGGAAAGGTCAAAGATTGCAGAATTTATTTTCGTTTTCTATTCCGTCCAGGAACATCTGAGATTTTCGAAGTATCGAGCACGACATGGAAAGAATTTTACATTAAATAAAACTTTCCTTTGACAAGACTTTGCTCCTCGTTCACTAAAGCTCATGAATTTGAATCTCGATTTCCGATTCAAACGTAAGTGCTTCATGGTAGAGTGTGAGTGGAGTGCTTCGGTTGATGAAAATATTTGAGCCAATTCATGAAAGATGCTTAAAATAAATATTTATGATGCAACTTTCAAAACACGAATTAATGGCCAGGAAAAATACAGTTATGAAATAAAGTAAAATTCATCTTTGAAGAAGTCGTAAATTTGATTTACTTACGGCAGTGGCGTCACTACTGGTTGGTCCGTACCGGATTTCACCCGTCTGAGGGGGGGGGGGGGAGTGACACCCAAAGTAGAAGAAGCAAGTTTCTCAAAAATATAAAGCAAAATAGACTACAAATTTGAAAATTTTTTGGGGGAAACCCCCCAGGAACACCCCCCTCTTTCAATACCACATCATAGAGTGAATACTATAAAAGAATTAGGTTCATATTGTGAGTACTTAGACTGATAATTGTATGAATTTCATGCTTTCATAGAATATTAAGAACTTTTTGTTTTTTTTTATGTTTGTGGCGGGGACGGGGGCACCATAAATTGCTGCCAAGGGGGTCACCTATGCTGTATACGTCACTGCTTAAGGTATAAAAGCAACTTATTTAATAACTGCTACTCATAATTACAAACACGAAGTCTGATTTTAAGATTAAAAATTGCGGATTATGTTTTGATATTCAGTTATGGTTGTTGAGCAATTTCACACACACACTCAAAGTATCTCGGGATTAATATCACTGTGCGACTCCCGCCCCCCTTTAAAACACTTCTGACTTAATTCTTGCTAATTCTTATGTAAAACGACCCTCTGAATTCAAGTATTAAGAGCCATTATTTTGAAATTCAGACAAAAAACGGAAATTTTGGCAGTGACCATTTTTGATTTTCCTAATTTTTTTATATCTCAAAGTAGGCCATAAGAAGTAAACATTCTGAAATTTTTAGCTTTCCAAAAATTTTTTTTCGCTTGTTAAAAATTCCCAAAGTTTGACGTTTTGCAGCGCTTTTTAGAAAAATTCTAAAAGTCGCATTTCAGTGCGCTTTAGCTCTTTACAGAAACACCACCCCACGGTTATGTTTATATTTATTGGTTGTACTGTATCTAGTGATGACGACTTCATAGTTATTTTGGTTGGGGGTTGTTGCTTTCTTCAGATAAGGAGTCGCAAAGTATGGATTTTATCAGTTTTCGCGCAAGTTGAACCTGCGTTATTTCCCCCAAAAAGCCACCCCCCGAAAAAAATGTAACATATACTGAAAGTTTATACTATGAAGAGAGTAAATGACACAAAATTTGTTTGAGGTTTAATTCTTTTAGGAGAAAAATGCCCTGATATTTTTCAAATTATCAAAAATTGTGCTTTTTTGATCACAATTAACTCAAAACAGCATCACTAGGAAAAAAAACCTTTTATATATTATGGTACCAGGCTATGTGTAAAACATCATGAAAAAGAAAGCAGCATGGGATCTCTTCTTGTTTTCCAGAAAATTATTTTTTTTGTAGCTCATTTTATGCGTTTTCTCGTACGTAAAACGTGTGTCCAGTATGCAGATTAGATCTTCTAAAACTTTAAGGATGTAGTAAGAATGTATATATGTGTGTATAGAGAAAGAAAAAGACTAGTAATACTTTATTTTTCTGATTTTTACAAATTGATGTTATTTTAATTGCAGGTAATTCAGAAAACGATAAATCGATATCATATATATATATATATATATATATATATATATATCGTATCAATCCCAAAATAATTCTTTCTTATTTATGTCCGTAGCAATGGAAAAAATATCATGAACAATATCTGTTTCACTTTCCTCTAAATGCCTTTTTTCTATGTCATCTTCAAATACCTCTAAAAGGCTGTCGGTTCTTGATAAATCAGTATTATCCCCCTTTTTTTCCTTTGTACATCGGTTAAAAGCAGCTTCAATTTGACTTTTTGTCAGATATTCGTTCGGTTGGAATATTTTTATGTCTTCAATCATCTCCATTCTCATTGCATGTTCTGCAACAAAAGAGAAAACAAAGAAGAAAACATTTTGGAAATCTCATGTGAGAGGTGGGCTCTCCCAACTCGTAAAAGTACACCATTTTCATTGAAACAAATAGAATTTCTTTATGAAAAGTTCCTTTATGGTAAAAAACCGGCAGAAAACAGAAGTCCGACCAAGTAGAACATGCAATGAGAGCAGAGATGATTGAAGACATAAAAATATCCCAACCGAACGAATATCTGACAAAAAGTCAAATTCAAACTGTTTTTAGCTGATATCCCAAGCAAGAAAAAGCGAATAATACTGATTTATCAAGAACTGACAGCCTTTTAGAGGTATTTGAAGATGACATAGAAAATAGACATTTAGAGGAAAGTGAAACAGATATTGTTCATGATATATATATATATGTATGATATGGATTTATCGTTTTCTGAATTACCTGCAATTAAAATACCATCAATTTGTAAAAATCAGAAAAATAAAGTATTACTAGTCTTTTTCTTTCTCTATACACACATATATACATTCTTACTACATCCTTAAAGTTTGAGAAGATCTAATCTGCATACTGGACACATGTTTTACGTACGAGAAAACGCATAAAATGAGCTACAAAAAAAAATATTTTCTGGAAAACAAGAAGAGATCCCATGCTGCTTTCTTTTTCATGATGTTTTACACATAGCCAGGTACCATAATATATAAAAGGTTTTTTTTCCTAGTGATGCTGTTTTGAGTTAATTGCGATCAAAAAAGCACAATTTTTGATAATTTGAAAAATATCAGGGTATTTTTCTACTAAAAAAAATTAAACCTCAAACAAATTTTGTGCCATTTACTCTCTTCATAGTATAAACTTTCCGTATATGTTACATTTTTTTCGGGGGGTGGCTTTTTGGGGGAAATAACGCAGGTACAACTTGCGCGAAAACGGATAAAATCCATACTTTGCGACCCCTTATCTGAAGAAAGCAACAACCCCCAACCAAAATAACTATGAAGTCATCATCACTAGATACAGTACAACCAATAAATATAAACATAACCGTGGGGTGGTGTTTCTGTAAAGAGCTAAAGCGCACTGAAACGCGACTTTTAGAATTTTTCTAAAAAGCGCTGCAAAACGTCAAAGTTTGGGAATTTTTAACGAGCGAAAAAATTTTTTTGGAAGGCTAAAAATTTCAGAATGTTCACTTCTCATGACCTACTTTGACATATAAAAAAATTATAAAAATCAAAAATGGTCACTGCCACACCTTGTCTGAACTTCAAAATAATGGCTCTTAACACCGTTTTCCTCCCATCACGTTCCATGTTTTGGAAATGGTGTCCCCCAAATTTTCTCTGTTTTTGACAGTTTTACAGCCATTATTTTTATTTGAAAGGGAAGGAGAGTTATAATAGTCATTAACACTCTTCTGAGCGCCTAGAGAGGTTCAAAGTTCAAAAGCATGAACATTTAGAGCAGATCGGAGGACTCATGGGAGTATTTCAGCTTAACGTATTTAATAAATCATTAAAACCAATTTTTTTTGTAGTAGTTTGTTCTACAATTTGTTCACTTATTTTTTGGCCTCCTATGAGCCCAATGTCCGGAAAAAAAATTAACAGTGTACAAAAAAAAAAAAAAAAAAAAAAAAAAAAAAATATATTCAAAGCATTTTGCATAGTCAGAGTTGTATCACAGATCTGCGTTATAAATATTGTTGCCGGCATTCTAAGTGACGCCAGGTTTTAATAGAATGCCTAGACATTGCATTTAATGCCAAAATTTATGAATTGCCTGTAACATATACATTATTACAAAACAATGATGTATTACGTACAATTGAACGAAATAAATGCGTTGTTTTAAAAAAGGGTAATTACATTTCAGTATAGCAATTGGAGCAATTTAGAAACTTTTTGCTGCACCTAAAGTATCGCTTATTTACTATATTTTAATAGTTTGTAGAAAGTATATTATCCAAACGAAATGCTTGGTAAGGAGGATTTTATAATAAAATTTTTGTATCGCGTTTCTTTGCAACATCAGTATTTTACTAAAAAAAGCTAGAAACACATTTAGAAGGCAAGTCTAAAATGTTATTTTCTCTCGTTATTACATTTTAGAGCAATTGAAGCTTTTCTGTGTGTGTAGTAGGAAAAGTGGTGTGTGTAGACTGAAATTTTAGCCGAGAAGTTTCTATCCAATAAGCTTGCTCATCGGCGAACATAAAATTTTGTTTTAGCTTTAGAATATGATTAACGTCCTTTAGGAAAACTAATTTACGTCACAGTTTTTTGCTAAAGAGTTTTGACAGTGAATACAAGCACTAGTTATACTTAGTAGTGGTTTAAATTTCTGAAAGAAAATGCTTGAAAATTTATTGATTTAGTTATTTTCTCCTCTTTCTAATGGGGCTGCGTTAGAGGTTTTACCTTTTGCAGATCTTGTGCGACCCCCTCCCCTCACACACTCCTAGCACATGAAGCCTCATGAAAACATGTCACAAGTGTGTCGCAGTGACGTCGCACTTCTGTGACTTAATGACTGGTATGCGCACCGTTGGGACTTGCAGTGACGTGTCTGTAACTTCACTGTGATATTATGCGCTATCTGGGTAATATTTGGGGCAGTTGTGTTTAGTTTTGCCTAAATAATCGTGCTCAATTCGTTGACACGGGTGTGATATTTTTAGTTATATATTTGTATTTTACCCTCGTAATTTTAAAATTTGGTTTTTGATTTTTTTTTTAAATATTTGAATCAAAAGACCTTATGAAGATCATAAGGCATCATAAGGAATCAACTTTCTAAAACTATTTTATGTAATTTTACCCTAGTAATAGATTTATTATTGCAAAATGTTGATATAGTGAACTATTAGACCAACTAATGAACTATCAGAACCAACAAGTGAACTATTAGAGTAAATTATTATCCATCTGTTTTTTTTTTTTTTTTTTTTTTTAATTTTAGGAGAATGTGGGGAAAAGAGAAATATTTAAGATAATATCTTTTTTAAAGTGAACAAATCGGAGTTTTAAAAACTGCAGAACATAAAAAAGGATTAATGTACTTAATCATACAATTTCTACTGAAAGATAATTTTTTCATTTTTGGCAGTAATTTTGTACCTTGAAAAAAAGTGGAAAATTTTCACTTTAAAAAAATGTGCGGCAAAGAAAAAATTCAAAGGATTTTCTAATGAAACATTTTTTAAACTTTTTGATTAATAAGAACTATTCTCATTAAATGAATGAATAAAGGAACGAATTAACCCTCCTGGCGGCGAGCCCGAATATATTCGGAAATATTTTTATATTAAAAACGGCAGGCTACGAATATGTTCGGAAACTTTTTCGTACTGAAAACGGCAAGCTACGAATATATTCGTAGCGGCATTTTTCGCTTCCCCCTTCGGTCACTCTAGCGTGTAATTGGAGGTGTGGTAGACTCTCCTTCAATTTGAATGGGAGGCGTGTTGCTGTCTGGCGTTGACGGGACCCAACGTGACCCAATATAGCTTCTCTCAACATATCACTACGATGAATGGCGCTTTTAAGTACTTTTAAACTTTATTTTGTTATTTTATTTGAAACATACCCACGTGTGTTTAAATACAACATCATTTAATTAGGAAAATAGGCATCATAAATCTTGAATGTGTATTAAAGGGGTGGGGGAAGGGGGAGAGGACTATATGTACATACACAATTATACAATTTTAGGTGACAGGTACAACTCTTCCGTCACACGTAATATTTTCTCAGTTTCTCTCTTTTAACCGAAGTTTTGGGGGTAACTGGTCTTGGCTATGTATCATTTTGCGATAAACAACTTAAATTTTCAATCTAAACGTAGGTTCAAATTCTATAATTAGTAGTTCTGAAATAATAACAATATTAATAATAATGAGAAACTAAAACTGGAAACTAAACAGAGGAAAAACAAAAGCCTTACTTATAAGTATACAAAAAATACATATCTTCTGTATATAATGAAAACATCATATAGTTAAAGATTTGAACGAATTTTCCTTGATCATTTTAGAATGATTTCTGAACCTAATTGGTAACTAAACGACTAATTATTTCTTTTCGATGCTAGCCAGTTTATTTTTTTCACCAGCATGGGTCAGACGTGAAAAAATGATGATTAGAAAAATAAATTAAAAATGTTACTAACTCAAAAATCGAAATTTTTACGAGGGACGTATATTACTTTACATGTCAATAAGTATCACAATTTTAAAGGCAAAACAGAGAGCTAAAAATGAACTGGAACTCGTTTCTGATAAAGTAAGATTTTCCTAATCAATGATTGAAGTGAGAGCGTTTGAAAAATTCTGCGTTTGAGAAATTGTAATTTTATATTATATTTCAATCTATGTTTTTCGAATTTCCATTTAATAATGAAAAATAACACTGTTGAATCGTAAAACGTTGCACCGTATTATATTAGCATCAAGAAATAAATTATTTATATGCAGCAAAGAATGAGCGACATTAATAATAAAATATAACCGTACAGCATCCATCATTCATTTGAATTAAGATATTGTTTGAAAACAAGTCTTCCTTTATAAAGTGGTAAGGATTCATCGACAGCTACATCTTTTTCGGGTACAATATACAGATTTAAATTTATTGTTAATATATTCGTACACTTTATACATTTTTTTAAGTCCTGGCTGGGGATGATTTCTTAAATCAAAAAAAAATGTAGCTTGGATTTAAAGAAAAAAACATACCCTAAACGAATGGAGGACTCAAGACTTCAAAATGTACTCGAAAAAGAAAACGGATCCAAAAATAAAAAATATCTATATAAGTGAGGTCATTGAAAAAAGAAAAAAAAATCAACAGTAATTTTGCGTACGACCTATGTTCTTCTTAGCCCATATGGTTTATTATCCAAGAGCTTTGGAACACATACAAAAGCGTTCTTCAATGTATAATTCTGAAAGCATTTTTATTAAAAGCGCACTGCAGGCTGCTTTCGTTTGAGAACATACGCAGTTTCTCAAAAATCAAGTTCAACTTTTCATTCCAATTTTAAATAGCTGAAAATAGCCGCTAAGATGAACTATAAATAGTGCCAAAGACAAAGACGTTAGAAGAATGAAATATTTAAAAAGTAGGATTTCTAACGTGTCTGGTGAAAAATATATAACATCATTAAATCGAATGAAAACTAACATTATATCATAATCACCCTCTGATATTCTTATATTCAAACTAGCGTTTACATCATGTTAGCTTTATCACAATTGTGCCATTCCGCAGCTGCCTTTTTATCCATTATATATATATTTTATTTTACTTGCAGAGCCCGATCATTCTGATTGTGGTCATGGGGCTTATTTGTATTTCAGGGCCCCCCTAAGGCCCAACGAAGATTTTCAGAAAACACTCGGCATAAAATTCATTCTGCACCCCCCCCCCCCCGCCTCCCTATATTTCCGCTTATTCTGAAGCTATAAAATATTTCGATACTTGCGTATTAACACAACCATGCTAAATTTGGTGGTAAACTTTTAATCACAACGTTTAAAAAGTAGAAAAGATATAGTATACGATAATTACATAAGATAAGGTTAAACTTTGCCAGTTTAAAATAAATATCAAAGGTATTATGATATAACTTTTAATAGTAAATACAGACTAAACTTGGAGTGGTTTTGAGTTTTGCAAATATATCAATTTTTTAAAGGGAATTTTTATCAACAAATAAAAAGATTTTCCCCTCGTCTCCTGCATTTGCGAAAATATCAATGACATCATTGTACTTTAGAATCTGAGTGAAATCATTATTTATTTTTAATTAACATAATAAATTAAGAATATTTAGTCACCCTACACTAAAATGTAAGAGGAGGGGCCTATGCCCCGCATGCCCCTGCAGTAATCAGGCTCTGTTTACTTGATTAAAGAATAGGCTCCTTGGAATGCCGAAACACGTGTCTGCTGCTCTTATGACTATTTTTTTCATTTTTAACATCACTTATAGCATTATTATTTTACTTATCGCACGAATGAAAACATTTTATTTATAATGTGATGGTTTTTAGTTTCTGTAATTTAGTTTCTTTAAGCGTGGAAACTAACATGAATATTTTCTAAAAACGTCTAGCTTCGTAAAAAACGTAAAGCTTCACACCGTTTGAATTTAAGGTTATATATTAAGGCTATATATAAGGTTATATATCCTTTTTTACATTTTATTATTATTATTATTATTATTTATTTATGTTTTTTTTTGTCAAAATTGAATTCATTATCGTACTTATTGTATTAGCCAGAATATTGAGCAATGATATTTTTATGTAAGCTCATTTCGTTCGCCTGTATAAGCATAGATTTGGTGCATATACAACACGAAAAAAAAAATGAAGCTTTAGAAAAGGTATGGTGTAAAAAGGCATTTGAAGGCATTAAAACTTAATCGCACTCGCTCATAACATAAGCCGACGATACATTACATATTATGTGAGTATGTAGTGTGGTTACTCACACAATGTTTTATACCATTTTTTTGATTATTTTGAAGATACTAGTGAAGAGTATGGAATAAAGTTAAGAGTGCCGATATTAGGATAAGAGCATCATCCAGGACAGACAGGATAGTATAAAAAGACATTTCTGATCTTTTCAAAGAGACTATTAGACAAAAGATTACTCAAAACAATCAAACATTGGAAGCTTTCCTGGGTGGAACAAAAAAAAAACTTGATTTATTAAAAATAACTATTGAATATTATTCTTTTATCAATTGTTTGAGGTATTTTAGAGAAGTTGGTCATCAAATGTTTTTAATTTAAGCCAGTTTAAGTCTAATTAAAGATATTAAAGTTAAAAAATGTCACTTATATCGTATAAATAAACCTAATGGACAGAAATTAAAGTCATACTTGTTCTCAATACATAAATATACGTACGATTAGTTCAATAAAATGTTGCGTAAAAATATGCGTTCCCTTATCTCATTATTTAGGAGATATACATTCTAATTTAGAAGAAAAACGAACTATCCTTATGCTTTCAAATAAGATTCATATTTTTTCCTCTTTTTTGTTGAACTAATAGGTTGTAAGTTGCAACTACTCGGGAAACCTCATTCCACAGATTCTCTTTTGTACTAGTTTGATGAGCAGGTGTGCTGTCGCTCAGTGTCACGCGTCCCTAATGAAGCAGAAGAAACTTCCCACCCACTGCGGATTACGAGGGGGGTAAAATTCGTTTGAGAAAAGACTGACTCTTTATGGGTCCACATGGTATTTCGGTGGTGACACAAATCAGAAGTTCTAGAAAAACATGGCCGCCGCTTGGAAGGTTAATGAAAAAAATAATGAAACAATAAACCAAAAAATAATTAACTACTTAATATATGAGAAAAAATGAATGAGTGGAAAAAATAATAAAAGAAGAAATACGTAAGAAATTTTATAAATAAATCAATACGTAAACGATATGATCTCTTTCACTTTGCAAGATCCACTTTTCCCCGTGTGTACTTGGAATTGATCATTTAAAACATTGGCATTGATCATTTAAAACAAAATCATGATAAATACACTCTGTCGCAAAAATATATATGCACCTAGAAGAATTAGAGCCACAATCATGAAACTCGGCACAAATACAGTTTGGTAGCCGATATGCAAATGATTAAAATTTCAGCGCCAATGAAACAAGGCTAAGCGCGCTATGAGCAGGTGAGTTGCACAGGTGGGAGAGTTTAAAAGCATGAGTACTTGTGCCGTAGGGCTATTCAATCGAATCTGTTGACTTCGGTAGACTGTTTTGTGACTTAAGGTGCCTCTAAGAGGTAAACGGCGGCAGTACGAACAGCTGACGGAGTTTGATAGGGGCCGAATAATAGGCCTCAGTGAAGCAGGTTGGTAAAACAGGAGTATCGGCCGCCGCCTCGATCGGAGTGATATGGTAGCTGCTCGGTGTTGGCAACAGTGGATCCCGGAAGGGAGAGTCTAAAGTCGCGGAGGGTCAGGGTGTCCCAAGAACACAAATGTAAGCGAGGATCGCGCAATCAGAAAAGCGGCCACGTCGGCTCCAACATCGTCGCTAGCATCGATTCAACGCCACTTACCTCCTTCCAAGCATCCAGTGGTATCAAGGGAAATTATTAGGAGACGACTGGTCGAAGTTGACTTAAGGAGCCGACGTCCATTAAGACGCTTGCCACTGACCCCACATCACAGGCAGTGTCAACTAGATTTTTGAGCTTAGAGTGTAACAGACTTGGAGGCGGCGTGATCTTCAGCGATGATTCCCGATTCAGTCGCAGTGCTGATGTTCACCGTACACGTGTGCGGAGGCGCAGCGGCCAGCGCTCCGATCCAGCATTTGTTGTCGAGCAGCATACAGCCGTTTCATAAGGTGTGACAGTGTGGAGAGAGATTTTTTGGGACACACGATCACCTCTAGTTGTTCTCAAAGGCACTTTGTCAGCTCGCAGATACGTGGACAAATTTTAACGCCGATTGTTCTGCCCATGCTATCAAGTCGCCCAGGTGCCCTTTATCAGCAGGACAATGCTCGTCCACATACTGCACGACTCTCTCAACATTGTCTTCAGGGATATGACGTACTCTCATGGACTGCCAGGTCACAAGACCTTTCGTAAATAGAGCATATCTAGGACATGCTGAGAAGGCAACTGCAGCCATCCTGGGATACAGGGGAATTAACGATGCTGTTGCAAAGATTATGGCATGATCTACCGCTGGGGGTCATAAGTGACCTATTTGATTCGATGCCACATCGTGTTTCGGCTTGTATAGCTGCCAGAGGTGACTTGACTACTTACTGATTTGTAACCTTTTGCATGCTGTAACTGCTTAATAAAATTATCTTTTATTCTGAATTTTTAATCATCATCTTATCTTCTTATACACTACATGCCTGCCAAGATTCGTGAGTTTAGTTCAATTTCTTCTGAGTGCATATATGTTTTTGCGATAGAGTGTATTTACTAATTAAGTAGTTTCTTGGACATCAATGATCTCAATTAAAACTTACAATGTTAATTAAATAAACTTTATCGCTTTGAAATGATAATCATATTTCAGATAAAACACTAAATACTACAATTTGTGTATCAAATTTAAAAAATGACTTGAAAATTTTTTTTCTTGAACTTTAAAACAATTTGTTCTTCAACTGAAATCAACAAAATTTAGTGTAGCCAAGTAACAAAGCAACAACTTTTAAATCTGCTCAGATCATCCATTTGTGTTCATCATATTGAACTTTATCCAAAATTAATTTCTTGCTCTCATAAGTTTCTTTCATATTCGTCGCGTAAGTAATTGGCACAGAAGGAAATTTATTGCCATTATGTAATAGTACCCCTTTTAAGTTACTTTTAGAGGAGTCTATGAAGAGTGTCCAATCACTTGAAATATATTCGTGACCCATTGCCTGAAACAAGCCAGAAATATCGTTACAATAGACTAAATCATTTTCCTGGGTGAAATACATTTTGAAATTGTCTTGACGATTGCGAAATAAAACATACTTTTGTTTCTGGCTGAAGTAAATTCCAGTTCTTCAGTCTAGATCCCAATAGCTCAGCATGTTTCTTAGATAGGTTCAAGTCACGTACTAAATCGTTTAAATCCCCTTGGCTTAAGAAATGTGGCTCAGAAGAAGAGGAACTTGATGGAAAAGGAGAATCTTTTTATTCATCAGGTTCATTCGGTACATCATTTTCAGAGTCGTCATCTGAAATGTTGTGGAAATTCAGGCATAGGTAAGTCCTCACTATGTGGAACTGGTCGTATAGCAGATGGCAAATTTGGATATGCTACTGTGTGTTTTGATTTGCTTGTTACCCCTTTGATGTTCCTTAAACAGAAACTCCAATCTGTGATATGATTCGCTGGTTCCCGCTACACCATCGGTATTGCAAATTTCATATGACGTTTTCCTTTTGCCCACTTCGTGAGTCGTCTTAGACAGGCACAACAGAAAATATGAGACGCGTACTTTTTATCTTCATCACCAATTTGACATCCAAAATATAGTTCGTAACACTTTTCAAGAAATGTAGTAAAATTTCGTCGTTGTGCTTTAAACTTAACTTCACCACATACATAACGAAAGTTATCTGGATGATTAGAGCACGTCCACGGCCTTTTCGAACTGAATTTTGCTAAAAATGTTAACAAATAAAATATTTTGTTAAAATTAAAACTAATAAATGGTGGGTGGTAAAACTAATAAATGGATGATAGGAAAATTCTGACTGCATATTTGAGCTCAGCGTCAAAAATGCTATTAGAAGCTAATATTTTTGTTTGTAGGCAAAAATCATGTAGAACAGTGCTATCAAAATATCACAGGCAATTGCTTCGTTCAAATGTAGTAGTAATTTTCACGCGTCGTGTCTTGACGAGCGATTTTCTTGTATCGCAATAAAAAAACAAACTTTGAAATTCCTGGAATAATGTGCAAATGCATGTAAGTAAAAAAGTCACACACTTGCAAATATCCATGTAAGTGAAAAAGTCATACCCGTGCAAATTCATGCAAGTAAAAAGTCATATCCGTGCAAACACATGTAAGTAAAAAAGTCACACCTGCGCAAGTGCATGTAAGTAAAAAAATCACACCCATGCAAATGCGTGTAAGTAAAAAGGTTACACCCGTGCAAATGCAAGTAAGTAAAAAGGTTACACCCGTGCAAATGCAAGTAAGTAAAAAAACTCACACCCGTGCAAATGCAAGTAAGTAAAAAAACTCACACCTGTGCAAATGAATATATCGATTTTTTTTTAATTTTAACGTCATGTTGAAAGGGGATGTAAAATATAGTGCAAGCAAAAGAAAACGGTTATCGCGCATTTTAAATCAATAAATGTAAGTCTTGATTTCAAAATCTAACGTTTTTAAAAAAAATTTATTACTAAATATTGCATTATTTGTGAAATGTAGGCAGAATTATGTAGATGGAAGAATATTCAATTAGGATGGGAAGGAAAATGAAACTACATTACAATTTTGTACCTTCATAGAAAAATATATACTGCAGTGAATCTGTGAAATTAGTAAATATTTAATCACAGTGAAAAATGCAGCAGTTTAAAATTCAAAAGTTCATCAACAAATCATTGAGAAAATAAATGGCAAAAATCTATTTTTACGAAAGAAATATGTTGGAAGTTATTACTTCCTTAAATGTCATGCTCAGAAGAAACTGAAAAAAATTGCGTTATGCTAATAAAAAGCTTTTTTCTAAAACAAAAAAGGAAGAAACTGAGCAGAAAGTAATCTTTTGGCTTAATAGAGGTTATTGATTATTTTAATAAATATGTAAATAAACTTAAGTAGAAAGTCGTATATTACTGTGGGCTGCAGCTTTAGTAATAATATTTTCCGAGAAAAAAAATAATGTGAACTTATTTTCTTTTTCTTTCCCTCAGTAATGATGCAATGTTAATTACTTACTTTTTAACTTTACATCGTAATACTTTTCTGATAAATAATGGAGCGAGTTTTGTCCCATTTTAATTTTACTGATATCGTTGGTGTTGTGGCTGTTCGAAAATTTTCACATTTTATAATAAGAAACTGACATTAAGAAGTGGTTAGAAAAATTAAAACTTCATAAAACTTTATCACGCTTTAGAGCAACTGGATGATCTAATTAATGTGATAATCATAAAAATTGAGCTCTCCTTGGGAGAAGTGTTTATTTCCTAATTCAACATGTTGGTGTATTTCAATCACGTGTTTTAACACTTTAACATGGATTTCGTTTTATACCGATTTTTTTTAAATGTAACATTCATTCTTTTTTGTATTTTATGACTGCGTTATGAAGATTTATTTACATTGTAAATAAAATATATAATTGATAAGGGGATAGTATGAAATAAAATTTACATTTCTATAAATAACGTTACTAGTTTTTGAATTAAAATAACTATAAGCAGTAACCGTTGAAAAACATTGAACGATAAGTTTCTTTTGTTGTTGCGGAGCTTCTAGTCCTTCATTTTTCTCTTTTCTCTCAGTTGATCCTCTAACTCTTGTTATTTAACTAGGGGGCTCCACTCCCTGCTCGTTCACGTTCACTAACTATTGAAGATTATTTCGCAATCTTATTTGATTCGCAAAGATAGAAATCGTCAGTCAGAAAGAAACAGATTAAAAACGCATTGCCGTTCCGTTTGGAACAAAAATCACCCCTTTCCCGTGTTTTATACTAACTTGCAGAGCCATAGGTTCTAAGCGGCTCCTGAGTATTGCAAAACGGCAATTCTGTACACTTGAAAAGTCGCTTTCAAATTTGTGGTCTCTAGTAATATATTTTGCTCTTTAGCTAAGTGCTGGAATGAGTTGAGCCTAAGATTTTCCGTTAAAATAAAAACCCTTATATATGCTGTTCTAATTCGTAACTCCAATAAACTATAGGGGGCGCTGCAGCCACTGTCTAATGGCGGATGAAAAAGGTAAAACAAACAAATGCCGCAACTTATAACTTGCTTTGACGCTTAGTGAATGACAGTAATGTTTCATCGTGTTTGTGGGAAGCTTTCTTTTCTATTCCTCTGAAATTACCGTATATCACAAACTGTCTGAAGCCTGTAATTTACCCCGAAGAAAACACTTGGAATGGAATGTTTTAACTTTTTCTTTAGTATTGTTAATCACCGTAAGGTAGCGTATTCGAAACTGGAGTTGCGAATCAATTGAGAAAGCTGAAACAAGCTTTATTTGAAGCAGAAAAAATTCTTTTCGAACGGCATAAAATGTTAAGGGTTGAGGGAAATCTTTCATCCCAATAATAGGCACTTGACGTGAAATTTTAGCTTAAAAAATTAATCAAAAAAAACTAATTCGAAATTTAAAATAAAGAACCCAGGTGCAAACCCCTGGGACTAAAATCAATTTTGTACCAAATTGCAAGGCTAAAGGTGCTATGGGGTCTCATAGACCAGACTCGCCACAGACTTCCTTTCACAATTTCTTCGACGTTACTTTTTTTTAATATATGGAGAAAGTTAAGTTGTCATAGAAGATGATCCTATTTTATTATCTCTATTTGACTTATACTTTCTTTTTTCGGAGATGGCGATGCATGAGTAGGACAAAACTGCTAACTTTGGCACATCATGGACAGCCACATCAAGTCTCTTTGAACAAGAGTGATACTTAGGATGTTACGGAATACTTAGTTTTCCATAATTAACCTGATGCGGTCGCTTTGAAAACGAACCTTTTTTTCTTTCTTTCTAATGGGGTTGCTTTAGAGACACTGCATTTTGGAGACCTTGTGCGCACCTCTTCCACGCAGCACCACTATCGGTTGGATGCCATTGCTTAGAGAATTTTGACGCCCAGTTTCCTCACTAGATGGAGGCACCTGGACTCTATCAAATGCAAAACTGCACTAGGAATTTAATTTTTTCAAGAAATACTCCATGCCACACAAGTACTCGAGGGATCCTTTACATGCCGCATAATCATACGACATGGACGCTGCCGATTTTCGGCATCTTGAAACCAGTCGGTGGATTTTCATAGATCATAGGTGGATATTCGTATTGAATTCATTTATAGGAGAGATGTTACAGAGACATTTGTTAAGATGGAGCCAGATTTTATCCTGCGCCTTTGGACGTGAGAGGCCAGCGTCTTAACCACTACACCACTCTCTCGGCAAAATAAACCTTTGAGCTTGCATGGTTTTAGTTCGAAATTAGATAACACGATATTACTCTGTTGTGAAAAAAAAATCCTGCCGTTGGTGGTTGGGAGTTTCTATAGATTAAAGTGAAATGAGATATAGTAAAGGTAAGCTGTTTTTTCTTCATTGACACTGTTCTGGTAATGGAAAAAAGCTTAGGATATGTACTTGTTTTTACCCGATCTGCGCGTGTGCGACGCAAAGGAGGGTAATGTGTTTATCAGTCCATGCATGTATGTCCGTTTCTATGTGGCGTTCTAGGGGCTAAACGCCTTGGTCAATTTTGGTAATTCTTGCGTCAATCGATTTGTCTTAACCTTGGGAGTGTCACTAAACACATGACAGTAATCAAAATTCACCATATCAACAACCAGTTGACAGAATATGGCAGTTAAGGATCGGCGCACGTTTGGTGTTGCACACTGTGTCGCACGCTGCCTGCGTGCGACAAATGCAGGTAGTTTTCGCTGCATGAATTTTTTTTGTTTACTAAGTCTACTAATTGGGATTTTAGTGGTCGAGTGGTCTAAGCGATTGCTTCTTTCCACTTGAGGGATGTACTTTCCCCCTCTTTCTGATGTGAATTCTTTCATGTGTTCTTTATTCGTATTCTGTACTGTAATAAAAAGTATATTATGCGTAACGAAGGCAAGACACTCAGATTGTAGTCCTCATCAAAATAAACCCGTGCAATAAGCACCAAAAGAAAGGAAGTCTACTAATTCAAATTTCATCTCTAACATGTTGCATTTGTTTTTGCCTTGATTCAAGGGACTGAATTTCGCGACGTGTACTTTCTCGATTGGCTTTTTTAGTTTTGCCAGAAAGATTTGACTGACGAGAGGGTGGGGGGGGGGGACGTTTCCGATTTCGCGTCATCATGAGTTATACAGGCTATTTATATAGCTGTGCTGTGGTTGATTTAAGTTCGCGCATTTTTGCTGTGCTGTGGTTAAGTTCGCGCATTTTTGCCGAAGGTCAAGCATATGTAGCTTTAAGCGGAGTTAGGTCCGTAGGGGAACTAATTATCAGTAGTTTAGACCACCGCAAGTTACTTAACAGACCTCACGATACAAACAAACTCTCTCAATGAAATGACAAGATTGCGAAATGTACAGTCTCATAATCATAATAACAAAGTCAATGAAAATTAACTAAAAAGTTTCAAATAAAAAGTTATTAAATAAAAAGAAAAAACCCGACTGCGTAAAAACCAGAAAAACTAAAAAGAAAAATGTATAAGCCCAGTAGTTTAGAATGTTATTAAGCACTACTGAATAACTACACCGTTGAAATAGTTTTATAACCGTACACAGATAAGACAAATCATAAATTCAAAAGCAGAATAGATGGGTCAACAGTCGGGGTCCATTCAAATTTTACGGGTTTCTTTGAATCAGAAAGGAATGAGTCTCGACTGTTGATCCTTCTATTTTGCTTTTGAATTTATGATCTGTCTTATCTGTGTACGGTTATGAAACTAATAGTGATATCCGCACGGCTTTGCCCGTAATAGAAAAATCAAAAGGTCTTTCGGTTCGCCTGTATATTTACAAATAATGTATGGTGAATTTTCTCGCCAGTTGGCTTGTACCCATCTTACGGTTCCCCGTTATGATAATTTCGTATCTCGCCAATTGGCTTGTGCCCATGTTACGGTTCCACGTTATGATAATTTCGTAATTTACTCGTCCACCTTATGATATTTTTTTTCTTAAAATTAGAATAGAAAAAGAACCACATCGAATTTTTGAAAAATCGCTTCGAGGTGCACACTCCCATGCTACATACTAACTTTGTGCCAAATTTCAGGAAAATCGGCCGAACGGTTTAGGCGCTATGCGCGTCACAGACATCCTACAGACATCCAGACATCCTACAGACATCCTACAGACATCCTCCGGACAGAGAGACTTTCAGCTTTATTATTAGTAAAGATTTTAACGGTGTAGTTATTCAGTAGTGCTTAATAACATTCTAAACTACTGGACTTATACATTTTTCTTTTTAGTTGTTTTTTTTGGTTTTTACGCAGTTGGGTTTTTATTTAATAATTTTTTATTTAATTAAAATTTCAATGCTTAAAGTTTGCTGACGAAAGTGATGAAGAATTACTTATTTTGCTCAGAAAAGGAGGGGGGAACGCTTTAGAACCTTCCTAGCTCGGAAAAATCTTCTTTGGTTCATCCGATCTCTATGGCATCAGCTGTAACAGCAAACTCCAGGAGAAAGAGCTGCCGTGGGCAGGTAAACGGCAGTATCTGCAGAAATGAGTTTGTGAGTTATTTGAAGAAATGTGTGTTGGATTCAATACTAACAATAGGGAAATGTTTGAATAATACATTTTTTTCGCGCCTTTTGTTCAGAGAAACCAAATAAAAAAGCTTGTACAATAAAGCTAACGTACAATAGATGACAAAAAAATGAAAAATTTGCTGTTACTGCCCTTTACCTGCCCACGAAAAATATCAGATTAGCTTGCATTTATTTACGTGTTGCGTACTACAGTGAAACCTGTGTATAACGATACTAAGATAAATAAATACCTTTGTGCTGAACAGTAAAGTAAGATAAAACAACGTTAGACGAAGCACAAATTTGCAAATTACAGCAGACACGTGTTTCGGCGTTACAGGGAACACCTTTTTCAATGCAGAAAATAATGAGCTTATGGATGAAAAGACATCCGACAAAAGCCAAAGCTTTTGTCGGATGTCTGCTTTATATGCTACTTTTTTTGTCGTGTCTTGCTCTGTCACGTGTCTGCTGTAATTTGCAAATTTGTGCTTCGTCTAACGTTGTTTTGTCTTACTTTATAACGATACTGTGTATAACGATAACCTGCATATAACAATATTTTTTTTTGGCCCCAGCAAAATGTCAGCATGAATAATAAAACTGTCTATAACGATAACCTGTCTATTACGATACTTTTTTAGGTCCCAAAAGTATCGTCGTAGACAGGTTTTACTATTAGCTTGCGTTTGACTGCAATAATGTGTGCTCAATTCTGAGTGATGTGACCATTGAAAAGAGGATATGACTCTGTTGCTGTTAGTACTAGTTTAGTACTGTACCTTTATTTGAAGCTTGTAAATTATTTCAGATGATATATATATATATATATATATATATATATATATATATATATATATATATATATATATATATTATAAATAATTCTGTGTGTTCTTGAAAATAGGTACATTTGCGCAAGTTTACCCAAATTGGGACTTAGTTCGTAATTATTGCAACGACTCAGCAGGATTATGAGTAAACTTGTTGCAGTACAACAGAAAGTAAGTTGAAGTTAAAAAAAAAATATTGTAAAAAAAAATCAAACTAAAAAACTTTTCTTTTGTACACGTTTTATTTAAAATTGAACAACAAGTTTTTGAAAAAAAAAAGAATCATAGGACTAAACTGTTTTTGTGAAATTGTCTCTCGGATTACTATCGAAACATAACTAGAAAGGTAGGAAGGATAACCACACCAGCAGACAGATCTTATAAGCATATTTTCAAGCAATAAATAAAAATTTCAAAAATATTTTTTTCGCTTAATTTTGATTTAGCAGTGTTTGACTGAACGTTAGGACTTTCTTGCTAGTTTCATTATCTTTTCGACAAATATTTTCCAAGAAAGCAAGTAAAAAGTCGAATTTAACCCTCTAGAGTTATACTCCAGCTTCAAAACATCTAAGAAAAAATATTCGCTCTTTTTATCTAATTAGACTTCCTGACTGATCTTATTCAAACTGTGAATCAAAATAGAAAAATATATTTCAAACTTTCACTTGTTTGAGAAGATGTTATTGCTTGGACGCAAATTTCACAAACATTTCAAAAACTCTTCTTTTAATCTGCGTGCAATGCGCAATGTCGATTTAAATTATTTAGCTCCAGACAAATTTTTGACGCTCGTGTTTGCACTGAAATAATGAAAGAAGTGACGGCGTGGTAAATCATTTCCCTCATACTTCAAATGTAAAATATTTATTAAATGAGAAATGAAATTCGAAAAGTTTTGCATCACTGTCGACAGATTTCGCAGTAAGAAAACAAATTTTTGAAAACATTTACTCACTCTTTTATGAATATTACATTAATAAATGAATTTGATTTGTAAAAGAAAAATGTTACCAGAAAAAGAATTCGCGTGCAATTCTAAAGATTTTGATAAATTACGTGCTTGAAATTGTGTTTTGATATGAATGATTAATCGATTATATGAATGAACTAGTATATTTTGAAACGCAACTGTTTCCGAATTTTTGTATGTCACATTTGTTAGACAGTTTAAAAAAATTAAACGTGTGGAACTACTCTTATACGATTTAATTTAAAATGCTTCATTTGTATTCGCATAGAATTCCTTTATAGGTGAGTTGTTATAGAGACATTAGTAGGACCTCATTTTTACTTCATTCTATATCTAATACAGTAGAACCTCTTAATAAGGGACACTAAGGGGACCGGACATTTTGTCCCTTAAATAGAGGTGTCCCTTCTTCGGAGGTATATGAAATGATGCATTCATTATATTTACTCAGTATAATTTCGTACTAAACATAAACTATTAGCATTAAAGATAAAATGATAAAAATGATTTGTACAGAATGAAATTCAAAAGTAATTAAGTTTCATATGTTTTTCTTCTGATAATTATAATTTAATAAAACCATTGGCAATGGTATGGTTTTGTAACATACATGAATTATTTCGAAAGTAGCTCCATGACTGAACATGGATGCACATGAACTTTTTCGATTTTATGGAATTTAAAATTTAATATGATATAAATTTCAATTAGTGTTTCATTTCAAGTTTTTTACACTAAGCTATTCATGGATCGTTGATTATCCTTCGATCGTTAGCCTACTTGAAAACTAGTATGTTGTGGCCATCACGAAACTTTCTTCTATATTTTTCCTTTTTCTGATCCCTCCCCATGCTTGACGAGGAAGCAATATTCCTAACAGAAACAAAATTACACATGCAAAAACTTGACGACCATCCCAATGTCTGAATTACTGTAAAAACAAAACAAAGAGCGAAAATTGAAAGTTACTTTAAAAGCCTTACTTGAATTAATTACAAATATTTTATTTATTAACAAACATAAGATGGCAACAGTTAAAAATTTTAAATCATTGAGATAATATTTCCGATCATTTCCATACAATTAAAATCACGAGAAATACGCAGACGACAATCTATTACGATTTATCTTTCTTACTGTTGCATTAATAAAACTATTTTTATTCGATAAAAAAAAAAAAAAAAAAAAAAAAAAAAAATCAACACCTTTTGGAGCGATTGGAGTCAAAATTGAACCAAAGCCTGTTTACGTATGGATTCACATATATTCCAAATTTCAACCAGAACGTAGCATTACTTCTTGAGATAGGGCACTCACAATGGAAAAAAAGAACGGGCGATTGCGCTACCCCCTTTTTAGCTGTTGACACCAAAATAAAATCAGCTCTTATACCCACTAAGGGCTACTTGTCAAAAATTTTTTGTTTGATTCCGTTCGTTATTTCTTGAGATACAGCAGTCACAATTGACGACAAAAAAAAGTTCTATAGCTCAACCCCCTTTGAGTTATTGACACCAAAATTGAATCAGCACCTGCTCCTGTTAATGGCAACATATGGACCAAATTTTGTTTGATTCCGCCAGTTACTTCCTGAGGAATAGCAAGCACGCGTAACTCAAAAAACGTCCCATTGCTCCACCCCCCTTGGAGGAATTCGCGCCAAAAACCAATGGGCACAAGTTCACATACGGGCACATATGTGTACCAAATTTCGTTCGATTTCATGCGGTAGTTTTTGCTGTAGAGCGGCCACAAAAAACTGGTCACACACAGACGTGACACACATACATACACACACACATACATACATACACACACACACACAGACAGACAGACATTTTCCAAAAATAGTCGAAATGAACTCAGCACACCTCAAAACGTTCGAATCCGTCAAAATTCGAAATTCGAAAATTTGCACGAATCCAATACTTTCTTCTATATATTAGATATAGAAGAAAGTAAAAATACTAAGGGAAGAGAACATGAATGCAAATTTTAGCAAGAGTTTCACAATACATCATTTTTGTACATTCTAATGTCAAGCTTTCATCAGTTGTGTTTCAGGTTCTTAAATTCCATTAAATTCAAAACTTTGTATGATGCATTTATACATTAATTGTTGTTAAGTTTTCTCTGTAACTGTCCCTTAAATAGAGTGTCCCTTATTCAGAGGCAGATATATGGAGGTCCCAATTCAAAGGGACTGGGACCAGAAAAAATGTCCCTTAAATAGAGGTGTCCCTTATTTGGAGGTGTCCCTTACAGGAGGTACTACTGTATATAGAAGAAAAAGATTGGATTCGTGCAAATTTTCGAATTTCGAATTTTGACGGATTCGAAGGTTCTGAGGTGTGCTGAGTCCATTTCGACTATTTTTGGAAAATGTCGGTCTGTCTGTGTGTATGTGTGTGTCACGTCTGTGTGTGACCAGTTTTTTGTGGCCGCTCTACAGCAAAAACTACCGCATGAAATCGAACGAAATTTGGTAAACATATGTGCCCCTATGTGAACTTGCGCCCATTGGTTTTTGGCGCGAATTCCTCTAAGGGGGGTGGAGCAATGGGACGTTTTTTGAGTTACGCGTGCTTGCTATTCGTCAGGAAGTAACTGGCGGAATCAAACAAAATTTGGTCCATATGTTGTCATTAACAGGAACAGGTGCTGATTCAATTTTGGTGTCAATAACTCAAACAGGGGTTGAGCTATAGAACGTTTTTTGTCGTCAATTGTGACTGCCGTATCTCAAGAAATAATGAACGGAATGAAAGAAAAATTTATCGGCAAGTAGCCCTTAGTGGGTATAAGAGCTGATTTTATTTTGGTGTTAACAGCTAAAAAGGGGGGTAGCGCAATCGCCCGTTCTTTCTTTCCATTGTGAGTGCCCTATCTCAAGAAGTAATGCTACGTTCTGGTTGAAATTTGGAATATATGTGAATCCATATGTAAACAGGCTTTGGTTCAATTTTGGCGCCAATCGCGCCAAGAAGCGCTGATTTATTTTTATTATCATTATTTTTTAGCGAATAAAAATAGCTTTATTAATGCAACAATAAGAAAGATAAATCGTAATAGATTATCGTCTGCGTATTTCTCGTGATTTTAATTGTATGAAAATGATCGGAAATATTATCTCAATGATTTAAAATTTTTAACTGTTGCCATCTTATGTTTGTTAATAAATAAAATAGTTGTAATTAATTCAAGTAAGGCTTTTAAAATAACTTTCAATTTTAGCTCTTTGCTTTTGCAATAATTCAGACATTGGGATGGTCGTCAAGTTTTTGCATGTGTAATTTTGTTTTTGTTGGGAATATTGCTTCCTCGTCAAGCATGGGGAGGGATCAGAAAAAAAAAGAAAAGTAAAATATCGAAGAAAGTTTCGTGATAGCCGCAACATACTAGTTAGTACGTGGTTCAGTTTCGGTTACTTGGCTTAAGATATTAACTTATTGAAAATGGTTCACAAAGGAGAACCACTACGTCAAAAATGGATTTGTATGATTCCCGGATTAGAATGCTTGTATATATGTATTTGGCAAAGGAGAGTAAGAGCGAATATGATCTAGTTATTTGAGTTTATTAAATGATGAATGTTCATGAACTAAATTTACGCATATATGGCGAAACTAAAGGTTATTTTTAAAACTTTTCAAACTCAAAACTAGTCTTGAAATCAGAAAAACAACTTCATCAACAAATCTGTATATATATATATATATATTGGTTTTCGAAGCAGGTTTTAGTTTGGCGCTACTGGCGATATTTAGAGGGTTAACCATTGAATCACGTTAAAGTTGCCGATATTGGGAACGAAATCTCTGTGTCACGCTTTTTTGCTGAGCTTTGCGACAAACTAGGGGTGGAAATATTTAAAGTGTTTCCTTGCTTACTCTAAGGCACTATTATCATTAAACTGGCGTAAAAGGAAGTCATGTGATCGTTTTATCAGCTCGGTTTTTTTTTTTAATTTTTTTTTTATTTCCGTGAACAAGTTACTGTTTTATTAATTTTTTTTTTATGGCAAAATAATTAGAATTTACCTTTACCATTGTTTATGGATACTTCTAATAGGTAACACTTTCATGTAAAAATGAAAAGAAACAAAATAAAAGTTTTTGACATTCAAAAATATTTCTGTTCAAAAGTTACACATTCTGAAAAACGACCAATAATGCAGAAAGTTGTGTATGTAATCATACTGCGTCGATAAATCCAGTTGCATACAATTGTACAGATCAGCATTTCTCAACCTTTTTTAACCTGCGGACCGGCAATAGCTTTTGAAAACATTCCGCAGCCCGTTTAAGTTTTTTACCTTAAAAATTAAATAAAACAAGTAATAGTTGTAGTTAATTAAATATTTGAAAAAGTCTTCGACATTGCAGACCGTTAAAAAGTTGTGACTTATATATTTATTTCATTTAGTTAATTTATTTTTTCGAGGATGGGGAGGGATCAGCTGGGAGTGTTTTTCCCTTTTTGCTCGTGGACCGCTTGAAAATTTTTTTCATTGTGGTGCGATATCTTTTTCTTATTTACAGAATAAGAATAAATGAGTAAATAATGAAATAAAACTTCACTTGGTTTTAAAATATTGCCACAAAAATATTTAAAAGAGACATAGGTAGCAAATTGTAATAATTATTCGTAAGTATATAAACATTGGTGAAAAATTATAGGATTCGTAATTACGAAAATTACTCTTAAGAGTTCCGTGAAAAAGTCGCATACCTACTGTAGTTTTTTTTAATGTTCATTTTTATAGAGGAACATTTTACAACGTGGACGAGTAAAAAATACATGAAGACCAGTCACATTCTTCTGCGGACCAGTACTGGTCCGCAGCATTAAAAATAACACTTAAGCTTTATATGTAATTCCTTCAAGGCGAACTTTTCTGAAGAAATTCACAGTCACCGTTCTTTTCAGCATTTGTATTTGTCTCACAAAGAGCCACTAACCATTTGAAAGGTCAAATACTCAAAATTTATGTTCTCTTCCAGTTGGCTTGGGGAGTCACTTGGGCTTTTTTAGGTATCTAATAGGCAAAATGACACGGAAAAGATTTTACGTCAAGTGCTTTCCTTTGAAAAGCTTTTCTCTCGCTACGCTAAGAACCATTAATGTCAGTCTTGATTTGGAATTCGAATATGATTTATGTTCTCTAAAAGAAAGCGCGAATGCGTAGACTGATGTTAAGCGTTTCTATTAATGGACGATATCGTTCGAAAGTGAGTTGGATATGCTTTCAACATTTGGAAAAAAGAATGGTGAAAATTGATCATTTAATGTAGGTGATAAGTTCGTAAGAGAATTAACCTAGAACAAATCTTAACTGAGAAATTCTTTCATGAATTTTTTTTTTTACAATAACCGTTTTTAATTTCGATGCATCAATAGAGCAGTTAGTTATTCAGTGCAAAAAATAAGCAAACAAATAAGAAACTAATTCGCAACTCCAGAGCTCGAATACGCTACCTTTTTCTGATTAACATTACTAAAGAAAAGGGTAAAACATTCCATTCTACGTGTGTTCTTTGGGGTAAATTACAGGCTTCAGACAGTTTATGATGTAATGTACTTTCCGAAGAATAGAAAAGAAACCTTCCCACAAACACGATGAAAAATTACTGTCATTGTTATAAGTTACAGCGTGTGTTGTTTTACCTTTTTCATCTGCCATTAGACAGTGGCTGCAGCGCCCCCTATAGTTTATTGGAGTTGCGAACAGAGAAGATAAAAACGAATAATTTTTAGAATTTTGAATTCAAACTTCATAATTTTGATTTCAACTTAAAAAAAAATACAGCACTGGTGAAAATCAAGGCTTTACGCAATTCTAGTTTTAAGCGGATTCGTCTCAAATAATACATTACGCACGCGCGAGAAAAAAAAAATTTCGTGATGTTTATTCGCGACTCCAGAGCTCGAATACGCTAATTTGAGGTGATTAACAATACTAAAGAAAAGGGTAAAACATTCCATTCCACGTGCTTTCTTTGGGGTAAATTACAGGCTACAGACAGTTTATGATATAATGTAATTTCAGAAGAATAGAAAAGAAAGCTTTCCATTAACACGATGAAAAATCACTGTCATTCAATAAGCGTCAAAGTTCATCCGCCATTACACGGTGGCCTTTGGTTTATTGTAATTGCGAATTGTTTAGCATTTGTTGTCTAAGTTAATATTGCATACTCAAAAAGTTCGAAAAGGTTTCGAATAAATTATGAAAATTTAAAGATGTGTCAGTTTGATTATATTGTTTTTATAACGCCATGTACCAATTATGTATGCTAACTTTGTGCGAGTTTCGTGGTAAGAAAGAGCTCTAAATTTTGATTTTAAATCAATAGCTAGGACGTTTTTCCAAGTTTAGTTGCGTCACTTTCCTTTCCGGGATGTGATATTATGAATTCACATTTCTACGTACATTTGTGTACCTACATTTATTTGTACGTAGACATCTGTGATTTAAATTCAAAGGATCTCTTGTAAAATGTATTGCTTTTAAAATTCAGATTTAAAAAGAAATTAGGAGGTTTGTGTCAATGAGAAAAAAAAACTGTTTTTAATCTAGATTCTTCTCTCCCTTTTGACTGGATCAAGTATAAAAATTCTGTGCATTTCTTGCATCAAAGACTATGGTGTAGTGCTAAGAGTATCTGGGTGTGAAAAGTGGGAATTTACGAGTTTTTTTTAGAAAATGAAACCCCTTTAAAACTTACTCCTGCGTGTTATCTGTCAACCCAAACTCTAGGAAATGAAAAAAAAAAAAAAAAAAAAAAAAAAAAACTGGTATCTATTGGTATCCACCATAAGGTTGATGTGGGTAGATAAGTGATATACGCCACCATTTCAGAGTCTTAAAAAGTTCTACGGCTAACTAGATCTATCTCGCTCCATAGTTCACATGCAAGCTGGCTTACCTTACAACTGTAATCTGAAATCTTTCAAACCATACAAAGCTTTAAACTTTTCCTAAATTTACGTAAAATGCACAAAAAGTAGTATAATTTACATTAAATCTAATCACAATAAAAGATGGGACAAGCTGAGTTGTTTCCATTTGCACTAGAGTGCACAGCACATCTATAATATCATTGAAAGTAAAATTTATAAGATAGGTAAATGTCTTTAGTAATATTTCACAAGATAAATAAAACTACAGCTTCACCACGAGAGATGGTCGGTGAACTGGGAGTGAAAACGGATCACGTCAATTCAGAAAAGTATAATCAGTGAGAACGCGCAAGGTAGTCAAGTCTCGCGTTCTTGTTGATTCCTCGTCAGCAGCAGGTCTGCCTGGTGCAGGCCAAGACTTCCTCTGTCTGCTTCCTCCAGGCGAGTACAAGCTAGGTGAAAAAAAAACATAGTCAAAATTCTAAACTTTGGTGTTGGGATAGTGCAAACAATAAACCAAAACATGATACTTAGTTAATTTAATTATGTATAACCCCTTCCGTCACGTGAGTAATAAAGTTCAAATGTAAGTGTCTGTTTGTAATAGACCAAATCAGTTAAGTTCCAGATATCATTTCATCACAAAAAATTGAAGCGTTCCCAATTTCATATGATTTTATTGTTCAAGGTGGATATTATTTATACTAGTAAGTGCATTTTTTCCTAATTTAATTAATCTATCTGATAGTTAAACAATGCTAAACATTTTTTTTAAAAGATAAACGAAAGTGTTTTTTTCCGTTCCAAAACTTTCAAGTGATGAGAATGAGTTGTACCCATTTGTACCCGGGCTAAATTTTTTGTATATGGTAGCTGCAACTTTTCCATTATTGATAAGACGTATTATAGTCAGCACACTCGAGAACAACACATTTTTTTTTTTACCCAAAGCTTTGGGTGCTTCAATCATTCTTCAAAGAAAATCCCTACTCGGAAGAAAGTATTCTAGAGAAAAAAAAGATGTTGTACTCGAGTGTGCTGACTATAATACGCCTTATTAATAATGGGAAAAGTGCAGCTATTATATACAGAAAGTTTAGCCTAAACTAAATTGAACCTAAATTTAGCCTTACTAACAGATAAAATCATTACCAATACTTGAAAAAATTAAAAGTGTAGTTCCCAACATTATCTTGCTGATCCTATTACAAAATCAACTGGTCCGTTTCCGCTTCAGGTTCATGCGTCACCTCTCCAAGGTCAACCTTTAGTTAAAACAAGTTACTTCGTGATTATTGATTGGCTGGCAAGGAGCATCTAAGATTCCTAAACTTTAGTAAACAACGTTTTTTCTGTATCATCATCAAATGATGATGACACCTGCAGTTATTTAAAAGCACGCTAAGTTATCAGACTGTGTTTTGTGTGTTGCCTAGTCTTCACTCGTCAATTGTAAAGTTTCAAAAATTCAGAAAGTTATCGTAATTCGGTCTTTTATTTACCCCTACTTCCTTACTAAAACAGACCCGAAACATGAGCTTTACCTAATGTACTAACGTAGGCAGGTAAGCGGCAGCATCTGCAGAAATGACTTTTCACGATATTTAAAGAAACGCTGTTAGGATTCAATACAATCCATAAGAAAATTAGACTTTTTTACTTCCTTTTTAAAAAAAGTAAGTGTTGTATTCGCAAGAAATTTTTCACTCAACAATCGGCCTTAATTTCCATTTTTCTCTCCCCCCCCCCCCCCGAGTAAGTGTTGAGTTTTTTTTTCGACCCGACCACACGAGGATATATGCCTAGGAACCTACAGACACCCGAAATATCCATTTTGACGACCCCCGAGTTAATTACAACGAATTTTCTCGTAACGTCCGTATGTACGTATGTATGTACGTATGTATGTGCGTATGTGTGCATGTGCGTATGTATCTCGCATAACTCAAAAACGGTATGTCCTAGAAAATTGAAATTTGGTTTGTAGACTCATAGTGGGGCCTAATTGTGCACCTTCCCTTTTGGTTGCATTCGGATGTTCTTAAGGGGGTCTTTTGCCCCTTTTTTGGGGTTAATCATTGTTAATTTCGATATAAACTCAAGTGGTGTTATAATTTGTCGGACACTTGGCGATATATCGCCATTCTTTTGGTCGCCAAGTTTTGTCGCCAACTTGGCGACAAACTTGGCGATTTTTTAAAATTTGTATTTTAATTTTGGTTTCAATTTGGCCATTGTTGGTGATACTTAAAGAGAAAACAATTGAATCACATTAAAATTGCCGATACTGGGGAAATTACATTAAATTGGAGTAAAAGGAAGTCATGTGATGCGCACATCAGCTCGTACCACGCTGTTTTTTCAGCTGAAACCGAATAACTTGTACAATGCAGCTAACATACATTTGATGACAAAAATGCAAAAAGAAAAAAAGAAGAGAAAAAGAAAAAATGGAAAAAATTGCAGTTACTGCCCTTTACGTGGCCACGGCAGTATAGTAATAGGCAGAGGCGTGTTTAGAAATGTTGATGCTCGTCACAGATCTCTTACGGACCACGTTTGCTCCTACGTCCCTACATATATTTCAATCCTCATTTTAAAAATCTTGCCCCCCCCCCCCCCCCCCTTTGTTCGATCCCGGGATAACAGGTGTCTCTTCCAAAAGCACCTCCCTGCCAAATTTGGGCGAGATCTGGCGTAAACTGTATACATAAGCCAAGTTAAGCCTCGTTCAGAATGTAAAAATAACTTAAAATGATGAATTAGAGGGTCCCTCGAACTTCGGGGGTGGGTGGGGGGGGGGATCACTTTAAGAGCTTTTACCTGCTGCAAAAATTGAACCAATATAGCTTTTTTTCGATGAGATACTCTCAATTTTACGATTTTCATTAAAAGTGGAATAAAATTATGGAATTATTATTTTTTTAAACGAAAAGTGCCTTATGTTCACCCCAACAACGTGTATACAAAATTTCATATCGATCGGTTGAGTAGTTGAGAAAGAAAAGGTAACAAACAAGCCAAGCCACTTTCGCAATGATAATATTAGTAAGGATTGCATTAGAAACTGTTAAGTTTAACTAGTTTAATGCTCTTACAATTTCAATGAAGAGCATTGAACTTCCCAATTTCTATAAACACGAATGCATATCCTTGAAATGCACCTGTATACTCAATGGCATGTTTTTATTCTAGCAACAACTAAACTCAAACATAAGTATTAACTTTTGGTAATGAAAGCAAACGTTGAAAAATAAATATTTTTCAAATTAATTCAACTTACAAGTATATCCACAGAAATTCAAACTGAAATAAAAATGAAGATTTTAAAATGACTTAAAATAATAATTCTTCTTTAGCCCTTAGGGAATTAAACAAACATATGATTTTAATAAGCTGCTTTTAGTTTTTTAGTTTACTCCAGGGCATTGAGTACTAACCATCATTTTCCATTGCATTAGGTAGAACTAATGAGTCTGTTTATGAGGGGATGATTTGTTGAATCCTGTAAGTTCTTAATTCTGCACTTTTAAGCCTTTTCTCTTTGTAAATCATTCGCTTTCAAATGAGAAAAAAAAATCTTTTATCAACTCATCAAAGTAGAAAGTGGAAAAGAGATCTTTCAAGAACATTTATATTCTTAAGATACATTTTCTTTCAAAACTACTTTGTTGCATGAGTGAATGTAAACATTCAAGGTATAAAAAGAGACAAAGTATTATTCGAGATTAAAAATCGTGAAATTATGTTCTTTATTACAATTTAAGACGAAAGTGTTTAGAAAGTATAAAGTATGCATTTTTTTCAAAAATTAAAATTGATTGTTGTTTTCACAATGCCATGACTTGGTGTTTTTCGTGTGTTTGTGACTGGTAGATAGTAAGTCACGTGATTCATTACTTATGGGCGAGTTGACCTTAGATCCGGCGATGTCTTGTCACAGAGGCTTGCTTTTTTTTTATATAGATGATAAATCTTTTTGTCCCTTATTGGTTCTTCCTTTAGCAAACATTATTTATGAACGTTTTACCAAAGTTTAAAGATTAACGAAAATTATTATTACTATGATAACAATAATAATGATGATGATGATGAAAATAATAACAATAATGATGCTGATGAAGAAAACAATAACAATGATAATAATAATAATAATAATAATGATGTTAATAATAACAATAATAATAATAATAATGAAAATAACAAACAATAATTAATTTAACAATAATGATGATGATAATAATAACAATAATAATAATGATAATAACAATAATAATGATGACAATAATAATTATAATAATGAAAATAATAATAACAATAATAATAATAAACGATAAATTTTTTTCATCATACTTATTTTTTTGCAAACCTTATTTACAGGCGTTTTGTTGAAGGACCATCGAAAAGGACTCTATTTTGAATCACTTGTAGGTAATTAATTATATATATATATATATTAGGGTGGTCCTTATTTATATGGTAATTTTTTTTTTCGGAATTCAACAAGTGACGCCCCCTAGTTTTCTGACACTATAATAAAAAGTAATCAGTGCAAAATTTGAACTCGATCGGTCAATAATAACACGTGCCCCTAGGACGTTGAACTTTAACACTTTTGATAATTTTCTCACAAATCTTCGAGTTTTTACTCCAGACCCCGTACATCGTTTCTCCAATGTTTGCAAAATATTTTTACAGCGAGGTAGCACTAAAACTAATCTTTTTAATTACTTCATATTGTCTAAATATTTTACATTGAATAAGAATGAAATATTGCTTTAGAAACTTTACCTTAATCGTAGTACGCTTTTCTCAATGTATCTCAATCGTGTGCATTTGTTTTTCCGATAGTCTTGGAGTGTCTGTAAAATACTAAATTGCTTTTGTGACTCATATTTGGTAAATTCTTTCATCAGGACATACAATTCACTTTCAATGGATCCCTTCCCACGTTGGAGTTGAGGGTAATGAAAGGGCTGACTTTTTGGCTAGATCTGCTGCTGCGGAGGGTGTGAGCCCTTGTGGAGATCTTACCTTCAGTGAGATCTCCACAATTTCAAAAACGGAGCTCAATCGCCAATTTAAAACACCTCCCAGACACGCCTGGTATTTTGCAAAATGTCCTGGTGAGTCCTTTAGACTCAAGGGTAGACTCCTCCAGACAACATATTCGAGATTCCTGAGTGGCCACACAAAAGCTCTTAGATTCTCTGGGAATATCAAGACTTTTCCGGAGTGTCACTGGTGCTCTGCTGGAGAGGTTTCACCTGAGCACATTCTATCTTGTTTGGGTTTTACGAAGGACGAGGTCCTTAGTGACCCATTGCTGTTCTTGGATTTTTTGCAGATATTTGGATTCATGGGGGTTGTTTTGCATTGCTAAACATGCCCGAGATAAGTCAAAAAAAAAAAAAAAATATTTGGTAAATTGATTGTGAAATTCTTCGATTAATTGTGCTCCTCTTTCAGTTGTATCATTCACAACTTTCAGCATTTTAACGATATATCTTCTCTTTAAATAGCTTCCTTCATTTTGCCATGAATCAGGATCAAATAGGAAAACATCTTTTGGTGTTTGTAACTTATCAAACATTTTTATTGACTTGTAATTGCTTCTATAAACAGGAAGATCTTTTCTAAGAAAGTATTCCAAATCATCTACTGTTAATTGAAATTTTTTATACAGTCATCAGACACGTCTTCCTATTCAGCGAGCATTTTTTTTTTTGAAGTAGTCTTTTCCTATCTTCAAAGTTGATTCCTTCATCCAATATGGACAAAGCTACTAGTTCATCCCCTAAGTACCATATGTGATTTATGAATTTTTTCAATCACTGCTTCTGCTGTATGTTTGTCATCATTTTGTACGCTGCAGGTTTTTTAGACACTAGACTTTATATTCAGTAAATTACCGCCCAATAGCCAGGGCTAAGGCAGAAATACATGAAATACACCGCCAACTCAGTCATTTCCAGCCGAGGACTGCAGTTTCGTGCTTATTAGCACTCATCAGTCCGGCATAGGAAAGTAACTGAGCTGGAGATGGAAACCCACTTTATATTAATTTAAAAGGCCTAGAATGGGTTGCTGCGAAAAACTATATCTTCATACAACATTTAACTGTAAAACAGCATTTACGGGCAATCTCTTCATGTAAGGTCAATTTAAATTGTTTCCTAAATATACAAATATTCAAACAATAAATTCCTTTTGCCACCCATCTGGCTCACAGATAAGCTCCAGGTTGCCGAAAACATATCCGTGTAGGAGGGAGGACTTCACCAAGAAATAAAACACGTTATGAGAATTCTCTGTAATATTTATTAATTCCGCTTTCTATGAACAATAATATGTTATCAAATTCTTCTTTTAGAATTTAAGTGGTATGTGTAATTTTTGAATTTTGAAGAGCTTATATAATGGAATATCGAGTCTAGAACTAAGAAAGGCAAGAACTTCTTTAAAGACACTCTGCAGTACGATTTCAAGTGCATGATGATAGCAATACAAATGCAATATATCACCGTTCAGCTTTTGCTTTAAAAAATTACATGCACAATTTATACGGCCGGTATTGTAAGCCGCTGTATAAAACACTACAGCTTGAACAGTTAGCAATAAAGAGCAATCGTCTAAGATATCATATACAACTGAAGAAATATCTCAGAAATTCTGAGTAGCTGTTCAACATTGGAAAATGAAGCTATCATGGTAAGCCTATCGGCGTTTTTTTCCAGTTACATCTGGATGTAGCTTTGTGTGTGTATCCCAGGGAATAATTGAAAAATCTAATTTAAATTCATGAAATCTGATTTTACCTCTCGAAGATTTTCTCTTGCTCTCTTAAGGGATGTACGATTGATCATAAGGTTAGTTGGATTTAAATTTACTGCATCTACATAGGCTGTTAATAAATAAGCAGTATCTTTGTTCCTAATATGGCATTTGTCTAACATTGATGAAATGCGAGCAGATCTCAATAGTTGTCAAGCTTTTTTGCGTTGTGGTAAACCAAATATAGAAAAAAAAGGTTCAACAGGTTAGGAGAGATACCCATTTGAGTTTCTAAATCTTATAAATTGCAAGAGGAATTTGATGATAATAAAGGACTATGTACTGAAATAGAAGACAGTTTATAGTATAGATTTTTACAGTATTCCGATCTGGAATTTTTTTTAAATTTATGTTTTAGATATGGAAAATAGAGCTTATTTTTATGGTAGGGTAATCGAGGATTTTTCAAAATTTAAATTATAAGAATGCATAACCATTTAAGTATATAACTAAAGAACAGCGAATTAAAATATAATTATCATTACTTATATTTATAGCATGGAAACCTAGTGACCCTATTTGCTACACCTATTACAGACACAAAAATTTTTCTAAATCAACACCCTCAAAGCCTGGAGGAGGCAATTTGTTGTTGTCAAAAATCATTCATTAACGGCCTAGGCCATTCATTAATGGCTTGTAGAATCCCTTGTGTCCATCTTGGTGGAAAGAAATGTTTCCCTCCTGCTTGGTTTGAAACGAGCCCGAATAGCAGTATGCCTGTCCCAAGGTTATTGGTGTACATGTACCCTATGTAATATGTAAAATTTTGCAGAATGAAAGTGAGAGAATGGTTGGTTTGGAAGTAACATCTATTGAGGTTCAAAATTACTTTAAATATGCAACCTAGGAATATTTTTACATAAAAATGAGAAAATTAGCAATTTTTTTCTTCAAAACTTAAAAAAGGGGATCCTAGGGGCACGTGTTAATATTCATGAATTGACTTAAAATTTTGCATGGATCATTTATTTGTATAATGGAACAAATTGAGGGGGCGTCGTGTAAAATATCTACAACTTCAAAAATAAGGACCACCCTAATATATATATATATATATTTTGTTTGTTTGTGAACTGCATGTTTAACTTTGTATTAGGGAAGAGTTGCTCAAGAGAACGGCTGCTCAAATGAAGACATTTATTTTCTCACTCATAAGTATAGTGCAGCTCTGGTTAGTTGAGCTGTGACCTTAACTATGTTTACCTGTTTTAGGGGAGTTTAGTGAAAAATGAACACGTTATTGACTCGGAGTTTAGTTGAAATATTTCGAAAAACCACTAAGAAAGTTTCTCAATTCAACTTAGCGCCAATTACCCCTTTCTATTTTCCGAAACAGAGGTAAACATTGTCAGAGTCGGAGCTCAACTTCTCAGAGCCTCACACAATACAATACATTCATAACGTTATTTATGGTCTAAGTACCATATGAAATCGAGTTGAGCACATGTTTGGTGATTTGTTCTCTTGTAGGAAGTTTTTAAGCATTATTAATTAATTAGTAAGATTTTAGCTTTTATTCTATTTGATTTTAACAAATCATTGTCATCATGCTAACATATGATTTTGATGAATACATTAAAGATTATTTTAGTTTTGAGCTTAATTTTAATAAAATTTTCGATAAATTATCGGAGACCAGTCCAAAGAGGCACAAACTTCTTCGATATACTGGTGGCTCAAATGGGGACCTTAAAGATAGTTCAAAGCCTGATCAGCCCACTTTTGGAGTGTCAAGTAAACGAGAAATACAAGACTCAAATGACATTTGTGTCTTGTATTTCTCGTTCGCTTGACCGTTAGTTCAGACTTCGTGAACCAATCTTTATTTTGTGCGCTGATGAATAGGCTTGTTTTTAATAGTCTCAAAGCGTCTGTTTGCTGAGTTTTTAATGCTTTCATTTGTACTTTTATACACGTTGACTTATTTCACTAATTTCTTAGTACAAAGGTTTTGGACTGATTTTTCACAAAGAATAAGTTATGTTTCACAGAATTTCTTTTATTCATATGCATCGTTTCAATGAAAAAACGGTAAGGTGTTGAAAAAAAAAGTCATCTTTCTAGTAATAAGGAAGGGAATAATAATTCTTATGAATCGTTGTGACACCGAAGCATGTAAAATATAAGTAAAAAAAAATATCTCCTCCTGAAAGGAAATTCACATTAATTTAAACTATGTATTTCTTCTAGACTTATTCTCTATTTCTTCTAGACACTCATTTGAAAAAATGCAGGGTGACAAGAAATAACTTCGACACACAAGATACATCATAACTTTAATGCTAATAAAAATATTGCGACCAAACTTCAAAAGAAATATACATACACTAGTGGTACCCGCACGGCTTTGCCCGTAATAGAAAACTTAAAAGGTCTTTTGGTTCGCCTGTATATTTACATATAATGTATGGTGAATTTTCTCGCCAATTGGCTTGCACCCATGTTACATTTTCACATTATGATAATTTCGTATCTCGCCAATTGGCTAGTGCCCATGTTACGGTTCCACGTTATGGCAACTTGGTAATTTACTCGTCCATCTTATGATAATTTTGCTAGGGAAAATGTTCTTAAAAATTGGAATAGAAAAAGAACAAAATCGAATTTTGAAAAAATCGCTTCGGGGTGCACACCCCCATGCTACAAACTAACCTTGTGCCAAATTTCATGAAAATCGGCCGAACGGTCTAGGCGCTATGCGCGTCACAGAAATCCAGACATCCTACAGACATCCAGACATCCTACAGACATCCAGACATCCTACAGACATCCAGACATCCTCCGGACATCCACGCAGAGAGACTTTCAGCTTTATTAGTAAAGATTACTTCGTCTAATATATTTACAAATTTTCAAAATTGCTACCTTTAGCCTTGAGACGAAGCTCTTTAAACGGGTCACAAAATTTTCGACTGCGAGTCGCCCCTCACTACTGATATTTTATCCCTTGCCTTGCATAAGGATTTGTTTAGGGATGCCAAAGTTTTCGAGGTTTAGAACACCCCTTGTCTCCACAATGAACCGAACAGAATAATCTATTGGGCTCAAATCTGGGGAATATGGTGGCCATTCTTCAGGGTTCGTACGGGTCATGGAAATCCTGGAAAGTCATGGAAAAAAAATAAACAAATTTCAGACCTGGAAAAGTCATGGAAAATTAATATTTTCGTTATAAGTCATGGAAACTTACTTTAAGTCATGGAAAAATGTCTTGGGCAGTAAAAAAGTAGCAATAGCTAAAAGAGCGCTAGAAATATTGAGTGATTTATTAATATTGTATAATCTCAAAAAGAAATCCGAGTTTTGGAATCCAATTTAATCTGCTTCTGTAACAGCCACTCACCTTTTTTTGTAATGTGGTTTTACTACTGGGACGTCACTAATTTTGAATTCACCATTATTTTAGCACTTCTTATATTTTGTATTCTGTAGTAGTGGACTTGCACATTCTCGATTTTACCACGCCCCCTCAAAAAGTGTAATTCAATTGTATCCGAGTTCGTTTCAACTACTTGTAAAAAATTCATTATTAAATTTACCACAGTTTATCTTAATATGTTGAAGGATTTAGAAAATGAAGACTTTAGTCAGGCAATAGAACATAGAAATAGGGGAATTCTAATACTGTAAAAACAGTAGTGCCCTACATACAGCTCGCAAAACTGATCCTCGTGGCCAACTGAAATATCTGGTTTAGAAAAATAAAATTAGTGAAAAGCGTGGCTTTATTTTAATGAACGTATATACTGTCAAGTTACTTGGATGATTAGATGCACTATTGACACCAAAGAACAATGTTTTTATAAAGTAAATTTGTTATTGGAAACTTAGTAATGACTTATTCAATTTTTGTCCCATGCATTACAATTCGGCCCTATATATTAAATATTTGTTAGACATTTAAACATCAGTGTATTGCATTCACTATATTTTTATTTTGCTTGAATTTGTATGATAAAGACAAATAAGAATAATTTATTAGAGTTTCTGCAGTGTGCACTGATATTTTTTCAGTCACAAGTAAGTACTCCAATGAGGTAGTGGCACTCACGTAAAAATTTTTCTAATGCCCATTTCCGGAAATTGTCAAGTTTTACATTAAATATTACTATTCTCTTCGTATAACAAGGTCATGAAAAATTTTATGAAGTCCTGAAAAAGTCTTGGAAAAGTCATGGAAATTTTTTATCCAAATTGAGTATGAACCCTGATTCTTGAGCTCTAATAAAGTCCAGAAAATGTATTTTGAACCAATTTTGAGTTTTAGAGATTTAGCACACAGTCTTGTCTCCCCAACGGACCAAACTGAATAATCTATTGGGCTCAAATCTGGGAAATATGGTGGCCATTCTTGAGCTCTAATAAAGTCCGGAAAATGTATTTTGAACCAATTTTGAGTTTTAGAGATTTAGCATACCGTCTTGTCTCCCCAATGGACCAAACAGAATAATCTATTGGGCTCAAATCTGGGGAATATGGTGGCCATTCTTGAGCTCTAATAAAGTCCAGAAAATGTGTTTTGAACCAATTTTGAGTTTTAGAGATTTAGCACACAGTCTTGTCTCCCCAATGGACCAAACAGAATAATCTATTGGGCTCAAATCTGGGAAATATGGTGGCCATTCTTGAGCTCTAATAAAGTCCGGAAAATGTATTTTGAACCAATTTTGAGTTTTAGAGATTTAGCATACAGTCTTGTCTCCCCAATGGACCAAACAATAATCTATTGGGCTCAAATCTGGGAAATATGGTGGCCATTCTTGAGCTCTAATAAAGTCCAGAAAATGTGTTTTGAACGAATTTTGAGTTTTAGAGATTTAGCACACAGTCTTGTCTCCCCAATGGACCAAACAGAATAAACTATTGGGCTGAAATCTTGGGAATATCGTAGCCATTCTTGAGCTCTAATAAAGTCCGGAAAATGTTTCTTGAACCAATTTTGAGTGTCTTTAGTTCTATGCGCAGGTGCAGAATCCTGTTGGAAGGTCCATCTTTTGCTCCCGAAGAATTTTTGTGACCAAGATAAGACAACATCTTCCAAAATGCGCTAGCGATATGTTTCTGTCAACGAAAACAAGTGATATTTTTCCCACTAGCACATATCCCACCCCAAACCACTAGATTGGAGTCATTGCCGCCGTTCAACTGTGCAAGAAGGTCCTGGAGACAAATATGTGTGCTAAACTTTATAAAACTTTAGCATTTCTAAAGAAATATTTATGCAAAGAATGAGATGTAATGTCAGTAAATGAGATGCGGCCGATAACCGAAAATTTTGTGATGCATTCAAAGCTCTGTGTTAAGACTTCAAATTTATTTTGAAGTTTGGTCTTAATATTTTCATTAGCATTAAAATTATAATGTGTAGTGTGTGTCCAAGTTATTTCTTGTCACTCTGTAAATAAAAAAAAAAACAGATCAAAACAAAACGGTATTATCGAATAAATCGAGAGCTTTCTTCAGAACTTAGCTTCATTAAATTTCCATGCAATAGTATTACAAACATTTGACGTGTTTGGACATGATTCATATTTTACGTTTTCTTTTTTTGCGTGAAGTATACATTTTAACATGGAGCAAAAGTTTTTCTGAAGAAAGAAAAACACAGTTTGAAAACATCGATGTTACATGTAGTGCCAATTACTTTCCTTCATTGTTCGCCGATATGTTCGGATTAACGCCAACATCAAGGCACTTATTTAAGAATAAATTTGTGCTTCTGAAAGAACTGTTGTATTGCAGAGTCATGAGTTGGTTGGGGGGGGGGGAGAAGAAACGCTCTTGTACACTTGATATTTTTACTAGAGAAACAGGAATAGTGTCAAGTTTTCTGGAAAAATGTATTCTACTTAATGCTATATATTCAATGACTTTGGGGGCATAAATTTCAAACTTTCAATGCCAATCCCCCCCCCCTTTCTTATCAAGTTTCTTATCAGCATCTTCATTAAACCATATACCAAATTTGGTTTGTTATGAATCTGTCGTTGATTCAAATATGTTGAGAAAAGTCTATCTCGTAACGTCAAAAAAGCGTTTTCAATATTTTTGCATTTAATATCTAAATGACTTTACGTATGGCAAAGATTTTAATTTTACACCGTAGTATGAGCCAACTTAATAATAAACACGCCACTTACAATCTTGAAAATGTAAAATATTTCTATGACTTTTCTATATGCTTAGTGAGACAAGAGGGAAGAAGTTTTCATCTTCTTTAACATATTTATGTACATTAAGTATTCTTATCGATTGAGAAAGGCAATAAAGCCTTTAAATGGAATTAATGAATAAATAACTGAAGAAAAAAGTTATTAAGTTAAATTGCCAAGTATTTTCATCTACCGTTTTAAAACATTAATTAAAATGCCTTCATGTCTGATTTGAATTACTAGAAAGCATTTTAGTTTATTTTCAAATGTACTGTTATTGGTACGAAAAGAAGCTCTAATTCTGCAGCAAGATTTTTCTCGTACAAAAGCACATCAAAATTTTATAAATTAATTAAGTATTGAGCATTTCCTGGATTTTCCTTCGTTTTAACTCACGCAATTAGATACACTGAAGCTCATTTCATACGAATTGAACCAATGAGAGCAACTCAAATTATCCTATTGTAACAAAAATAATCTCATTTTTCAATTACGGAAACCATGAGTTAAGAAGAAATATAAGGCATACGCATTTAGAAAGAGGAGTTCTTCACTCAGTAAAAATAAAAGTTTGTGGAAAGATTTTGGTCCTTTTTAAATATTTCATGCTATTTCTCTTTAATGCATTTTAAGAGAAAATTTTACTTTTATCTCTCTTAAATGCTGTAAAGAAGGAATTATAAATGGGATTTCAAGAAGTGAATGAATACCAGAGAATTTTAAGTCATCGTCGTATTTTATTATTAAGTCGGGCTTAGTTAGGAAGTGTAGCGAGTTTTATGAGTAGATAACAAGATTTGGTGAGTCGGTTGTAATTAAGGACAAAGAGCTGTCTGTAATTTAAAGGTTTAAGGTGTTTTTGATTTTTCTGGTTCATTTCATGCACCTGAAGGCATTTTTGTTTGTAGCATCTAATTCTTCAGCGTTACAGCCTGCTTCATATTCTGGCTCTCTTTACGAAATTTTACTATCAGCGCCTGTTTTTCTGTCTGTATGGCATCATTGTTAATAGTTTTTTAATTTTATACCTCTCAGAATCTTTTCATATTTGTTAAAGAAGCTATTTTTCTCCAGTTCGTTTTCTATTGATGATCTGGTAGGGTTTGTGAATGTCTTGTTGAAAGTGTTGCAGCCATTTTTTGTAGGCTACAACAATGTGTTGCAGTCATCATCGTTGCAGACTACAACAATGTGTTGCAGTCATTATCGTTGCAGACTACAACAATGTGTGGTAGTCATCATCCTTTCAGACTACAACAATGTGTTGTGATAATCATCGTTGCAGACTACAACAATGTGTTGCAGTCATCATCGTTGCAGGATACAACAATATGTTGCAGTCATCATCGTTGCAGGGTACAACTATGTGTTGTAATCATCATCGTTGCAGACTACAACAATGTGTGGTAGTCATCATCCTTGCAGACTACAACAATGTGTTGTGATAATCATCGTTGCAGGCTACAACAATGTGTTGCAGTCATTATCGTTGCAGGCTACAACAATGTGTTGCAGTCATCATCGTTGCAGGATACAACAATATGTTGCAGTCATCATCGTTGCAGGCTACAACTATGTGTTGTAATCATCATCGTTGCAGGCTACAACTACACTGGTGTGCAAAAATTAAGAACGAAGTCGAAAAATTAGCATATCAGCTGAACGAAGAGGCAGAGCGGACATAAAGACCAATCAGGAGATTATGTAAGGTGATGTACGGTAGCACACGCGCAGATATGCAGGCAGACGTAATGGGGGAGTGTCTGAGTAGTATAAAGCATGTTGTCGGTGTAAGATCAGTATTTCTGGCAAAGAGATTGCACGCCGTATAGCAGTTAAAATCACACCAAGTTGCTGCCTCAGCGAGAAATTGCGAATAATCAATCTGTTAGACGGCATCTGGATGCTTTTACCCGAGGTCGAATCATTGGGAAGTTGGAGGAAGGCCGCAGTGTGACAAGTGTGGCTGCAGAGTTCGGAATTGCTCACAGCATCGTTTCACGACTTTAGAGACAATTTCAAACTACAGGAACAGCTATCCGGGGGTTCAGTAGTGCTCGTCCACGAGGAACCACACCCGCAGATGACCGGTATATTGTCTTACAGGCCAGAAGAAACAGGCGGCAGACAGCGGGAGAAATCGCTAGACACACGACACAGGCGACTGGACGACCGATATCGCGTTTTACTGTGGCCAGAAGACTGCACGGTGGTGATCTGTTTGCACGACGCCTTATCCGGTGTGTACCTCTAACGTCTGTCCATCGGAGAAGGCGTTCTCTGTGGCGCCGGGAACACCGGAATTGGAGAGACAATGAATGGGGACGAGTACTCTTTACAGATGAGAGCAGATTCAGTCTGAGTAGCGATTCTCATCGCATACTCATCCGGAGAGAGCGGGGAAGCCGCAATCATCCCTCGAACATAATTGAAAGGGACAGGTATGGAGGTCGCGGTGTTCTCGTTTGGGGAGGCATCATGCTTGGTAGTCGTACAGACCTTCACATCTTCGACGCAGGTTCAGTTAACGGGACCCGTTATTGTAACGAGATTCTTTTTCCATATGTGCGTCTTTTAAGAGGCCCTATCGGTCTGCAGTTCCTTTTCATGAACGACAATGCACCATGTCATCGCACAGTAGCTGCCGAACAGTTCTTAGAGAGTGAGGATATTGAACGTATGGATTGACCGGCACGACCTCCGGATCTCAATCCCATCGAGCATGTATGGGATTTTCTAGGCAGACGCTTGGCAGCTCGTACCTTACCACCAGTAACGATTCGGGAGCTTCGATTGGCGCTGCAAGACGAATGGGCAGCAATGCCTCAACAACTCATTGACACTCTCATTCCCAGCATGGGCAGACGCTGTGAAACCTGCCTAGCAGTCGGGGGAGATCATATCCCCTACTAAAGACCGGATGTTTCTTGCTGGACACCCATCACAAGTATGTTTCGGCCTTCAGTCGCATTGCGCTCCATGCTACTTTTTCAATAAAGCTTCTCTTTATCCCTCTGATTTCTCTTTTAGTAAGTGTTGCTTACATTACACATGTCCTTACGTATTGGGGATATTACGGTATTAAATGTGTTGATTTGGAAAGCTTTTGTACCAAGTTATATTGAAAAAACCGTCTCGTCCTTAATTTTTGCACACCCGTGTATGTGTTGTAATCATCGTATTTTATTATTAAGTGAGGCTTAGAGCGAGTTTTATGGTTAGATAACAAGCTTTTTTGAGTCGGTTGTATTTATGGACAAAGGTCTGTACTTTAAAGTTTTAAGGTGTTTTTGGTTTTTCTTGTTTATTTAATGCACCTGAGAGTATTTTTGTTTGTATTATCTAATTCTTCAACGTTACAGCCTGCTTCATATTATGGCTCTCTTTACAAAATTGTACTATCAGCGTCTGTTTTTCTGTCTGTATACCATCATTGTTAATGGTTTTTTGAATTTATACCTCTGAGAATCTTTTCATAACTGTTAAAGAAGCTATTTTTCTCCAGTTCGTTTTAAGTTGTTATTCATCTGGTAGAGTTTGTGAATGTTTGGTTGAAATTGCTTTTGCTTTTTTTTTTTTTTCAAAAGTAGTGTTAGAAAAGGAATTATTAAGTTGTAACAGTCCTCGTTGTCTTGAAAATTAAATAAACGTGACTATTACTCACATCGAACTTTAAGTATTCCCTAAGCGTCACGTTAATATAAATTCCTGGTCTGGCGTAATTTGCCATTTGTTAACGTAGAACCGGAAAAAGAAGAGCCCATTTTTTCCCCCTTTCGTTAAGGGAGAAAGTGAATAAGTAGCCAAGCCATATGACTAATCCTTTTCGTAAAAGTACCATTTAAAAATTTATTTTTTAGTCCGCGAACTTATTAAAAATTTTAGATTATTTATCCAGTTAAAAAAAATCATGCATTTGTTTTACCTTATTATTTTGTAGTTAAAATATTTGACGGGTGTTTTTTTCATTTCAGTTGAATTTTTAGTCTTAATTGCTTGTTTTATTTTTAAGTTTTTTCTTTTAAATACATTAAAACACCAAACAAGTAGTTTGAATCTCCGGCAACCAATCCTGCCCGCAATTGAAAAAAGTAGGTAGAATAGTAATAAGCAAGATTGAAACCACCGTTTGAAAGGTTTTGTGGTTTTTAAACGAGTACCGTTTTTTCCGCTGAAATTTATGCTTTAACCTTAATGCAACAAAATTTGCAAAATCATAACTTCGAAAAGGATTTATGTGATACGATATAATAATAACTTGGGCTTTATTAGTATTTTTTTTAAATAGCTTTTTTAATGTTACAGTAATGTTGTTCTGGGATTTGAAAAATAACTTTGTATCAATAAACAAAATTGCACTTAGTGTTTTACGTTAAAATTAATAATCCAACAGGAAATGTTTAGACCATGCTTCATGGTACAGAAGCAATTTTCTAGTTATTATTCATAAAATATTCGAAATTTTCAAGAATAAAGGGTCAGGTCAAAAGAGGATATTGGTCGAGGTAATTTAAAAGTAAAGTCCAATTTTTTGAAAACAAAACAAAACACCCAGATGAAAGATTTAAGTGAATGAAGTACCCTTTATCTAATAAATAAATAAAGCAGCAATCAATAAACAGCTCAAAAGCAAAGAGACATAATATAAAGCTTCAATGAAAACGTAAATCATTTTCAATTCATCAAACAAAACGATTCATGAACCTGTTATTCTGAAAAAATAATTAAATTAACACAAAGTAGGAAATTTTAAAACCAAAGCACAATTATTTGTTCATTACGTCGATAAATTCTTTTGACATTAGTTTTAATTTTCTTGTCGATATATAGTTATTTTTTGCAGTTGTTTTTGTTAATGATTCAGATGAGAAATCATATTACGCTTAAATTTTCCTGTGATAAATAGTAGTAAATTAAATTATTATTATAGAAACTAATGAAAATAAATAATTCACAAACTTAAAACTTTCCTGCTTTGAGTACCAATAAATAAATTTATAACTGTTAAAACTAATGAAAATTAACAATGCTAAAATTAAGTTTTTATGGACAATGAATAAGTTACGTTTTAAAGAATTTCTTTTATCTATATGATCAGTTTCAATGACAAAATGGTAAGAAGCTGGAAAAAAGTCATGTTTCTGCTAAACGGGACTGTACAAGAAAACAATCTTACTACTATTATATATGCGGAAGTTTGTCTGTATGGAAGTATGGATGTTTGTTACTCTTTCACGCAAAAACTACTGAATGGATTTTAATGAAACTTTACAATAATATAGTTTATGCATCAGAATAACACATAGGGTAGTTTTCACCCCTTATGGGGGCGAAACCCCCCTAGGGGCGATAAAATCCAATTTTCGTATAAATTCTCTAATATGAGGATGAAAAAATACTTGCACATATTAACATTATATGTCCATCGAAAGCTCTGTTTTTTCTGCTGAAGGTGGCACCTGTTCCAAATTTCTAAGTAGAATAAAAAACGAATTATGAGCTTTTTAGTTCCATGTTCAAAGGCTTTCCTCAACACAATATAGTATATAGGGTATCATCTCAACTCTCTGTCGGTGGCGACAATTGTTGTATTGTATTGACTATTTTTGTTTTTCGTCTGACTGTTCAAGGCTTTTCTCAAGTCAAATATTAAAGTGAGATTTTTTTTTGCACAAGATTGGCAAATAATACATGGATTTGGCTGATTATTTTCAGTTTTACGCAACTTTGAGGCAATGACTGTCCAACCACGGATTGTATGGAAAGTCAAACATCCGGTTTACACGCGGAAATGGAAGCATCTATTAGTTTTCAGGGATGTCAGATTTTGCAGATGTATGTTAGCCTCTAAATTAAGCAGAGTCTCATTCAAATGAGAGGAACACGCGCATCAAATTTCTATTTTTCCCCTCATTCAGATGGAGTCGCCTTAACTGGATGTTTGCCAATTCCATACAATCTGTGGTCAAAAAGTAATAGTTTTTTTTTTTTTTTTTAAATTTATTTGTGTTGACTGGGTGTTTGATCGACCAGCAGCAATCTCGGCAAATTTTTTTTGCGGAATCTCTTCAATAGCTGAGGCATGTGACAATTTTTTCAATTGTCGCTGTTTTTGAAGCTAGAAACTACGCGAGTACTGTTTCTCGGTTTTCCTCATGTAACCAAAATATCGCCATTTCTTTAATATTTCTTTCTTTATATCATTTGTTAACATGTAAAATGATCCACCAACTAAACTAATCAAATCCATAAACAACACAATTTGCCGCACAATTTCAAACACAATTGCCAAACTTTACTACTTATTTTGGAAACATTTTGGATAGCATCATTTCATGGTCGCCAGAAGTATCTCAGTATTTGGCGACAATATCTCTTCGATAAAATTAGTAACACACAGTTTTACAAAGTAGGGAGGAGGAGACTTATCCAAGGTACCCCAAAACGATTACCGTAAATTTCGTAACATTTTAGATCGTAGTAAGATATTACGGGCGGCTACATTTTTCAAAAGTTTGTACTTCAATAGCAATATAGAGACGATTTTAGAATATGTTCAAAAAAAAAAAAAAAAGGTAAATCGTTTTAAACAAGTAAAGTTTAAATTAATATTTTGGACATTCCTCAAATTTGTATATTCTTAAATGTCGTTTTTTTTTCGTTTCTAAAAGAGTGCTATTTTGTCCGTCGTATTTATTGCCATTTTTCTTTTATGGGTAAGGAAAAAGCTCGATTTTTAATCACGTCAAAGCGGTGTGTTTTGAGTTATTTCAATTACATAAGAAAACGAATAAAAGTAACTATATTGTTTCTCACAATTATTACACACCCAGGCAACGTCGGGTATTTTTGCTATGTACAACAATCTGGTAACTAAATAAAGAAAGTTTTTAAATAGAGTCTGCCCCCTACCCCAAGTTACCGTCGAAAAAAATATTTATTTTTTACCAGGAAAGGCCAAATACATGCAAAACATTTGACTGTTGACCCTATTTTGAGACGATTTCTCCGGTAAGAAGCTATACAATAATTCAGATAGCAGGTGTAGCGCTGGACACTATTTGACGGGGATGGGGATTATAAATGAGATGGTTGACTTTATTTAAGAATTGTTGACCTTACTCGAATTGGAATTTTTGAGAATTACCCAAACTAACTTCTTTATAACTTCTGAACGTTTTCTTGATTTATGTTGTGTGATTTTTTGGGTGTCTTCTCAGTTTCGCCGACATTTCATTTACCCCCGCCCCTCCCCTTGATTTTCAGTTTTCATCATATCTTTTGACATATTAAAAGAGAGGAGGCCATTTTAAATGTCGGCGAAACTGGGGAGAAACCATTTATTGGTAACTATTTGACCTCTTCCTGTGTTGACCATTAACTTGAATCGATTGAAAAAAAAAACTGCATCAACGTGAGCGAAGCCACGGGTAAAAGCTAGTGGTTTATAATTATAGAAGCTAATGGAAGTAAAAATACTAAGCTAAATTTTCCTGGGAGGAATAGCTATAAACTAATTCACTAATAAAAATGAATATTACTGTGATTAAATTTTCCTGCAATTAGTAATTGTAAATGTAATGAAAATAAATAATACAAAGATAAACTTTTCCTGCCGTAATAGAGAGAAATAATCTCAATTGAAAACTATCACCGAAACAAAAAACGTGACATTTGTGCGACCAAAACTCAAGGAGTTATTTGAATTAAAAGTTTTAAGGGACCATACAGAAGATGAGATTTGATCCATCGCCATTTCAGAAGAATAACATATTGTCAAAGTAAGCATCTGATTTTGAACATGTTTGCAGTTGGAAGTATGCATCTAGAACTAACGATTGCGAAAATAAAGGTCTTGCAGGAACACCCTAACGGAACACGCTGTATATATGATGCAGTAAGAAGCAAAAGAATGCAAGTAGAATTCAAAAAATTTCTAGTTAAACGCGTTTAAAGTTCAGATCTTAGGCAGGCTTTCATAGATATTTTTTCTAAATCATGCGGTACAGCAGACCCATAAGAGCTACTACTACCATCTCTTGCCCTAAAACAAAGGACAGGTTCTCCTACCACTTGTGCTGATTATCTCTAAACTTTTAATTTTATCACTTACATCCTTCTGCTTCTCACTGCCTCATATGCAATTTCTTTGAAGTGTTTTTTATGACAACAAAAAAACTCCCTCAATACTTTATAAAATTTCATCAGTCAGACATAACTTTAAAGACTCACATTGTGGTAGTTTTTCGAAATCTTAAAATTCTAGGTTGATATCTTCTGTTGCCTCAATGGGCCAAAAGTTTCGAAAATTGGACTAAAAATGATCAAATTTCAAAAATTAATAAATAATAACAGATATTGTCCATCAGTTTGGGGTAGCGCTTAAATGTTGCTTATTTGAAACAACTTTAAATATAAAAATATTTAGTATTATGGATTAGTATGCAACCTCATCGGCATCAAATTCTGGAAATTTTGACGCATTTTGGTACTTTGCTGCACAACTGTTTACTGCTTTCATGATGCACAATCAAGGCAAACTCGCCAATAATGTGAATTACCCTTATTTTTAGTAAAATAAGAACGATAAGAACAACGTCAGATGGCGCAAATCGCGGGTTTCTGCAGACACCTGTTTCGGGATCACTGAGAACCCCTTTTTCAACGCTAATGCAAAATAGTGAGAAGCTCACTGTTATGTATTGTTCCACGTTATCTGAATTTTTTTTATGGATGGATCCTCGAGGGATTCTGATTCAATATCAGAAACACTCGCGCGCAAGCAGTTCCGAAGAACAATTTTAGAAGCACATTACTCTATTGTATTACCTGGTTCGACGTACGAGGGACAGGTTACACCTGAAAGTGTTTCCAGTTTTGATTTATCTAATAGCTGTTACGAATACGTAACAAACGCTTTATTGGATGACTTGAAGAGCCTTGTCGTTCTTATGTGAGACGGTACTATAGTGAACAAGGCGTATTTAATTGTGTAATTCAGTGGTGTTCATTTCATCTCAGGTTTGAGATGAAACTTCAAAAACCATTCCAATGGATTATCTGCTTACTTCCTTTCAATTTGTTGACATAACGACACCTATTTCAGTCTATTTTCGACAAGTAAACTGGCCTTACAGCTTACACCAGAGATATTAAAACCTCAAAGGATGCAGAAAGCTTCCAATTGTTGCTTTTAATAGTGTTGAATGCGAGCTGCCAAACATTGATCCCACCATTCTCAGTGCAGATCAGAAATACCTGTTAGACATTTGCATCACCATTAGTTCTGGCGTTTGTTTTTCAGGTTTAGTTAACCGGGAACCGGGACAGTTGGATTAGGCCTGATGGCTAATAAATGCAAATCGAATACTGAGATATATCTTCGTCAGACCCATCAAATGAGTTAGCTAACTTTGGTTACATTCAGTCTAAGAGTCTACACACCATCATGGTTCGGAATTAAAATTCATCATTCCATAAGGATGGAGCTAGACATCTATGGTATGGCATCAGCTCATCTCGGTACTTGCTAAGAAGTATCGTTATGTAATTGAACCAATTATTTCTTTTAATGCTTACTTTGCTGCTTCAGAAAATATTCTTTAAGCAATGTTATCTGATGAGAGATGATATATTAAAACTCTTGCAGGTCGGCGAATTATCAAGGCAAGGAAAACTAGCTCAAAGAGAAACTGTGTTCGCAGATTCATTATTCCAGCTATTAACTTCGGAGCTATTGACTATGTGGATTTCATTGACTGGCAAGCTTTGTATTTGACATCGCCTCTAGTTTCAAACAGATCAGCTCTCAGAAACTTCTGAAGCTCATAAAGGACGTATGTCAATGGATTGCTGGGACTTATTAAAATTTCCCTGACTCAAAAAAGTAGTTGAGCAGACTATAAAACTAGTCACTGAAACCTCCGGGAAAAGTTTGGTCGCAGAACTGAGATATATTTTTTAGAGCAACACTAGAATCCAAAAAATGCATGCTATCATTTGATACCAAAAATGATGTTTTCGTTATTTGTATATTTGAAAGGTAAAAAAAAAATCAGATCTTTTTTAAATGAAATAAGTGTGATTTATATTTGGTTAAAATTTTGAATTTTGCAAGCAGTTGAGAGTTACACAGCAAAGTACCAAAATGCGCCAACATTTCCAAAATTTGATGCCGATGAGGCAACAGAATATATTAACCTATAATTTGATTTTTTTATGCTTAAAGTTGTTGCAAATAAGCAACTTTTAAGCGCTACTGACTGACTGATCGACAGTATCTGGTTTTATTTATAAGTTTTTAGTTACATTTTCGAAATTTTAGGCTCTGTGAGACGACAGAAGATATTAATCTAGAAATTTAAGATTTCTCACACATTTTAATGTTTGCAGTTCACAACTTTTCCGCACTACCACTAAGAGGTCTGGGACTTTTTCGATACGCTCTACTCAGGGGGTAAGAGCGTTGTACTAGAAACGCGAACATCGACGATTCGATCTCACCAGTAGACTTTGAATGACATTTTTTCCTCCGGATTTTGATCAAAATTTCTGGGAATTTATAATCTGAACTTACCGCGGGGTTTTGAACCACAGTCGTACCGTTGCATTAAAATCAGAAATGAAAATGTGTATTTTTGCTTGGTAAATCTGCATTATCATGAATAATATTTGAGAACTAATTTATCAAAAGGGAACATATCCATTTTCCAAAAATGTTCAGGAGGAGGGAAAAACGAATTAGGGTAAGAGCAAAATAGTTTTATTAACTTCTCTGGGTACAGAATTGAGCACAAAATGACAGAAAATTATGGCCCTGAGTAAGAAATGTTTGTGTAAAAAAAACAAGGAGATATCGCCACCTTAATTTTGGATACGTCCCCTTTTGAACGAAAACTTGAATGTTAAAAATTCCAATTTTACCAAAACTCTAATATTTCACCTTTTCATGTTCTCTTATCGAAGTACATGAACCTAAAAGTGGTTGTTTGAAATTTGAGAATTTTGGACATGTATTTCTTTGGATCAAAAAGTCTTTGTACTACAGATTTTTTCAGGATGTGTCCCCTTTTGTTCAAAATAAAACGTGCAGAGGACGGATTTGTTACCTTTTGATCAAAAAGCCACACTTTACCCTTAAATAAAATAGGATTTTGCACGTTTGTACCTCTTGAGAGTAAGTGATTTGATAAAGGTCATCTGAAAGATTTGGAAAATGTCATAAAATGAATTTTTCTAAAAGGTGGACATGTTCCCTTATGATAAATTCCTCCTCATTTCATAAAAGTTGTTTTCTAGGTGTTTTTTTATACTTGATAAAATTACAGAAGTAAATAATCATTAAATTCTTTTTTTCACACCCATTGATAAACAAACAATACGTATTGGGACTGCTTTTCGAAAAAAAAAAAAAAACCTTTAAAAACATCGGATTTTGAATTTGCCATGTCAAGTGTGAATGTTTCGCGGAAGTCAGTGCAAAATCTTGTTTAGAAACAGACGTATCTCATAAGATACGTCCATTACTGAGACAGAAAATATTACTTGAATACGGTTTTTTGAAATCTTCAAAATTTTATTGCATTATATAGAAGTATAGTCTATGTTTTTCAAAACTTTCATGCATTGAAATAAGAAATTAACATATTTGAAATCCTTATAGAGTGTATTTTGCAAAAATTGGTTCATCCATTAAATTAAATTGCCCTTAAATAAATGTATAATGGGTTAGTTTCCAAAAATCTAAAAATATTTTTTTCTGAAAGAGCATGTTTAAAAACGTAGGATCTGACCATTTTTTTAAATGATTTGACTAAGTTTAATATTTAAAAAAAAAACTTAAATCGGTATGCTTTGTTTATACTTCTGCCGATGACATCACACATGATGAAATGCCATTCAGTATTGCCAATCAGAGATCAAAATATTTAATTCGCATCTTTACTCACGTGTATTGGCAACGATATGCTTGATAGCAAGCATAGAGCGTAATGTTCAATTCGTTTCTTGATTATCATAACGTGGAAACGCTGTAGAAAGATGCGCTAAAATGCATCATTTGTGAAGTGATCAATACCACGCCTTGTTTGAAAAAACGGAGATTTAAAAAATAAAATAAAAAATAACTGTTGGGAAAATAGAAATATTTTCTGAGCTCATGTTATTATTTTTGCTTACTCTATCCATTTCAGTGACTAAAAGTTGTACTTTTGACTGAAGGAAACAACCCCATTACAGAAATAATGAAAGTAAATAATACTTAAATTTACTTTTCCTGTGATGAATAAAAATAAACTAATTTTCAATTTTAGAAAATAATGAAAATACGCAGTCTGAACCTAAACTTTCCTGTGATGAGTAGTAAAACTTTAGTTTTGAATTGCTGAAAACGGTACACTTTTGAAAAGAGTCTTTTTTTTAAAAAAAAAAAAACGAAAATAAGTTTTTGACCTTTCAAATGTCGTGATTTTCCCTTTTCACAAAAGCGCTGCGTTGGATAAAAAGAAGCAGAAAATTTCTAGTTTCAAGCGCTTAAGAAGGGAAAAATCTTTATTCCTACCTCCAGGCAAAAATTTCACTCTTTCTTTCAAGAATTTATGCTTGTTAAACTAACTCGAACTTCTTCGACTTTAACAAACTGCATTCCTCTTCTTCAAAGCATGTTTTCACGTAATTATTACTTTTTAAGCACAAGATCTACTCCCGTTTATGCTGCTATTATGCCTCGAAAAGGTGAGGTGCTCAAATCGTTTTATGCATGTTTATTTTAAAAAATGAAAGTTGCTTTTTTTCGTGTGTGGGGAATAAAGATACGAGTTTGTTATGCTTCCAGATTCAGAAAGAGATGCTATTGAAAGCTCCATCAAAATATTGCTTCAGAGGAAGCCAGCTAATTGGATTACAGTCTTGCTTTAACAAGCTACATTCTGAGGATATGAAGACGTGTAATAAGGAGGTTTACATAAAATTTGAGATGTCGTCAGGATAGATTTGATGGATTTCATACGTTTTATCTTTACTGCTAATAAAGCTGAAAATCTGGATGTCTGGATCTCTGTTACGCTGATAGCGCCTAGATCGTTCTGCCGATTTTCATGAAATTTGACACAAAATTAGTTTGTAGCATAGGGGTGAGTACATCGAAGCGATTTTTCGAAAATTGAATTTTGTTCTTTTCTATTCTAATTTTAAGAACATTTTATCGAGCAAATTATCATAACATGGACGCGTAAATTACCATAACGTGGACGAGCAAATTACCATAACATGGGCGAGCAAATAAACATAGCAAATTGGCGAGAAATTCATCATCCATTAATTGTAAATATGCAGGCGAACCAAATGACTTTTTAATTTTCTAGTACGGGCAAAGCCGTGCGAGTACCATTAGTTAAAAATAAACCACGTCGAGAAAATAAATATCTTTTTATTCCGAATGTCGTTGATTTTGCACTTAAATATACCCAGAACAATGTAAAAATACTTTAAAACTGCTTTTCGTTTATTAATGACGAAGTTTCAAAAATAAATATTATTTATTGGAAAAACACACGTTGAAATTTATATCGTCAAAGAATTTAGTACTTTTGAGTAAATTTTCTAATCAATGAACCCAAGTTTAAAATACTTCATTTTTCTTAAAATTTTATTAAATGTGTAGTCTGGTCTCAAAAAAGGACCTTAAGTCTCAAAAGCTTTTTTCGTTTATAAAGAACATATGTGCAAAAATAAGCACTATTCATTGGAAAAATATGATGAATTACAAAACTCAACGCATTGATACTTGATTACTTTTGAGTTAAAAATGTAATTTTACATTATAAACCCGTAATAAAATTTCAAACAATTTACTAAAAGCTTTATTAAGTGTACAATTATGAGCTAAGACATTACAAACGGTAACACAATACCTACATTGCCTCAACAAGTATATAAATTTATGAAATCCCTATCTTTTCAGAATTCTCTCTTTCTTAGTACCTTTACACCTTCTAGTATAATAGGTCTGATTTCTGAGTTATATAGTTACCATGACTCCCACCACTGACATTTCCAACTTGCAATTACTTTGGTTTACAGTACCTGAATACAAGTTATTTATTGCGAGTAAGGGAAAATTAAAAGTTTCGAAATAGCAGCACATAACTAATACGAAAACAACTTTTTATAATACGAAAACAACTATGAATAAACCTGATAGAAAATATTTTCCACATTATTTCTGGAACAAGGTCTAAATATTTTCATGAATAAAAAATATTCTTGGGTGCTACAAAGAAACCGTTAACTTCTTTTTGATGAGAAATTTTATTAGCTAAAAAGAAGTAATTTTCAAAAACACCTTAATTTAAACCGAACTGAACATTTAGGACATGATATTCTTATTCTAAAATTCATGGATTCCTTAAAAAACGCCTGATTTTTGTAAAAAACAAATTTAAAAAAAATCACAAAAAATGTCTTTATATCGATTTTAATGATTTTGTTCCTATTAAGATCTGTGAGTAGCAGCACGCATTTGTATTTTTCAGTTTCATAATCCAGCCTCACACCATTTCCAAGTATCAATAACTAGGTATCTGTCAGCAAAGTATTTAATAAAAACTCTTTTATAATGTTTCAGCTTTCTAAAAAAATTTATTTCGCGAAAATCTGACTTGCTTAAAGTTCTGTTTTGATGTGAAATAATTTTTTTTTCTAAAAGCAAGCATATATTTTTAGAAGCGTACTAGTAAATATTTTACGAGTATTTCGATTTCTTTGTTCCCTTCTCGTAGCTTTCATACATATTTAAACTGTGAGTTACTATGTAGAAAAGCGTAGGTGGGTCAGATAAATGAAGGAAACTGCTACAGAAAGTGTTATAAATAAATAAATAAATAAATATTATAAATAAATATATATAAGGTAGGTAGATCAAGAGTGGTCAGTGTTCTAAAGGTAGTCCACTCCCAAAAATTAGAGTTAATGTTATTTATTTTCACAAAATGATGATACTACATTGTAAAATATATATCTGCTATGCAAATGGTTGAATTTGAAAATCAGTCTTTATCAGTCGCCTTTGTATGCGGTGATTTCGTTTTTGAGTAGGATTAGCTCTGATTTCTCGGAAAGAAGAGGTGTAGGATATATGTTCTTTCTTATTCATGATTTAATTATGTTAACATATTTAGATCATTGAATTAAGATGTGTTTTTTGAAAGATTATTCCTTACTCTTTAACCACATTTTTAAAAATTCAAAGTCTAATAAATTTCATGGATTAATGAGTTTACGTTGTGCAAATGGTGACCATATGCGTTACGGTGACTATATGCAGCTACCTATCTATCTACCTACCTACCTATTTACCCCTAACTGTCTATCGATTTATTTTTAGCTATGTATATATCGACCTATTCTATCTCTACAAATCCCTATTTATCTATCTACGTCTATCTATATCTCTCTATCTGGTTATCTACCTATCAAAATACTTCTATCTATCTGTCTACCTACCCACTGGTCTATCAACCTCTATCTAGTTTATATTTATCTACCTACTTGTCTATGTATCTATCTATATATCCCTCATCTGTCTATTTTCCTCTCTATCTATCTATCTACCGATCTATCTATCTAGCAATTTATCTATCTACCTATTTTCCTATCTATCTACCTATATATACATAGATATAGTATGTATACCTGTATATGTATCCTGTATACCAACTATATCCTACCTGCATATCTGTATAAGGAGTATCGAAAAAAACAATTTTTTATTTATTCGAAATTTCAAATTATTAAAAAGTTGCTTCTGCAGGCACACACATATCATGAAAAAGGTAGTTCAAATCAAAAGATATTTAAGTGCCGGATGATGCATAAAACTTATGATTTTTCTTAATGTCAACGATTTTTGTTTTAAATTTAAGTTGACTGATATAAACAATGAAAGTGAATATTATTGTTAAAAATATTTTTGCTCTTATGCAACACTTGGATCTCTGGTAAAAAACTCAAAAAAAAAAAAAAAAAAAAAAAAGGATTTTTAAAGTTAAAGTTAAATTTTGAATAATAAACAAATTAATTACATTGAGAGCAATATAAAATGTGTGTTGAATTTGTAGTTTATATTTTTAAACGCGACAAAAAACATATTTTCTTTTAGTCTTTTAGTGAGCTGAAAAGTAAAAAACTTCAAAACAAGAAAACCTATCTCAACGTGTTCACAGCATTTTAACTAGAGTAAGCATTAGAAGCGTGATAGATTCCAAGGAAAAGTTAAAGGTCAAAAGTTCATTTAGCTGTTTAATTTTAAATTGTCGTAATAGAAAACTGTTAGAAGATTTACTAATTCGAAAAGCAAAAGTTCTGAAACATTATACTCGTTGCTTGAATAAAACGATAATCTGTATAAGTGCTGTTAATTCTGGAATGTTTATTGGTATTAATTCTTTATGTAATATTATTTATCATTGTTACGTAGTGGCGTAGCTACAGTGTTTGCCGCCCTTTCGTTGCAATATAGCTTATCATTAAACTGTCAAAGGTGTTTAATAATTACTAAATTAACGAAAAAACCGTTTACGACGTTTTAGTAAAATTAGGGAAAAAGGCCGGTTGGGTTTCCTCCCGATGTTTTTCAAAACTAATGTCTCTTTTTGTGTTTATTTCTTGACGTTAGGGGATCGATGAGCACAACAAGTAAATTTTTCGAAATCAAAGTTTTAAAATGCAGCTTAGCTACTTAGGAGAGGTTAATAAAATCGGGAATGGTCGGATACTCAGTTCGAAAACTTTAAGCTCTGAAACATGCAGCTTTAGGGTATCTTTGGCAACGCAATTACATGTGTGTTCTAGCGCAGTTGTAGGCGTTAGGCGTTAAAACATTTTTAATTGGCGCTGAAATATTTTTAAAACGGAAATAAATTTTAAAGGTATCTTTGGTGGTTTGATCGAATGGGGAAGGTTTGGGTTCTTTTTTATGAAAGTTTTCGGCACCGAAGTCTCACAAACGCAATTCTAGCCTTTTTTTTTTTTTTTTGGTGACATTAAAGGGCTTCCTAACACCTAATGGCACAAAAAATGTTGTGAAGCCAAGCGGCTTTCTCATGGAAAATTTTCGAATTGACACCAGACTTTAGGCTCTGTTTGATAGGAGCAAGAGGGGGCAGAGGAGCAAAAACTTCATCGTTTCCTTCCTTTTCTTCTACAGTCTAAAAAAACAATTGGTCATATGAACTATCCAATGCCGCCCCGTCAGAGAGAAAAAAGGAATTGTACAGATATACTATCAAGAAAGAATCTTGCTTTGTATTAAAGTAATTTTAATCTGGTAGTGATACAAAAGTCTTACATTTCGAAGATTTTCTTTTTTCCTGCACTAACAGATTAAAAACATAACTTCCTTAATTGGAAAAAAATACGGAAAAACGGATATTGGAAAATTATTATTTTTTCCACATCAAAAGGGTAAATTTGCCGCCCTAGAAAAGTGTCGCCCGGGGCGGACCGCCCCCTCCGCCCCACCATACTGCGCCACTGTTGTTACGATACAAAATAATGAATGATCTAATTCCAAAAGTACAGCTAAGTTAAATATTTAGCTGTACTTTTAGAAATGTTATAAATAATTGAAACGTATGGCTCATCTTTAAGATTTTGTGAGTTGGATGAAGAAAAGCTTCTTTTACAGTTTTTTAAACATCAAAATTGAAACCCTTACGTAATTAATGAAAGGCTTCTTATGATTTAAATATATTTCATACAGTAAGTTACCGACATTGTAACTTACTGCTTAAAACCGAAGCATTGCCTCCAATTTGCTAGTTGAACCACTCCATAGCTGCGCACCCTCGCTGGTGAAATGAGTTTAATTTCTGTACTAGTTTGTTGGCTCTCTTATCTTCGATGAAATGACATCTGCCTCCAGCTCGCTTGTTTATTCCTGACTGATGAGTCCAAAGAAGGATGAAAGTGCAATCTCAGGATGTGATAACTGAGTTGTTGGTATACCGCAAGTACATTTCCTAAAGTTTGAAGTTAGTCTATGACACTGTTTTAACTGTGATTTAGAGGTCTTTTTTGTTGAACAGAAAACGTTGCAGCTTTGTGAACTGCAACTTCGGTTTAGAGTATTTTGCAGATTGTGCCCTAATTCTGCTGGGGAAGTTTTCAAGTGTGAGATGAAGCTTTTTTCCGGAAGCTTCAAATTTGCTTCGGTTTTATTACATTTTTGAGAAGTTGCTTTTTTTTTTCTCTTATAAATGTTGTTGCTCTACGCAGAGTTTTTATTTCCTTTTACGAAAAAGGATTGTATTCGCGAAAAAATTTTCACTCAAAAATCGGCCTTAATTTTCATTTTGCTCACCCCCGAATGAATGTCGAGTTTTTTTCGACCCGATCACACGTGGATATATGCCTAGGAGCGTACAGACACTCGAAATATCCATTTTGACGATACCCGAGTTAATTACAACGAGAGTGGCCGTGGTAGCCTGATCGGTAAGGCATTGGACTCGGGACCGGAGGGCCTCGGGTTCGATCCTCGCTGGTCGAAGACCCACCGTCGTCATTAATGGGGACTGGGCGACGTTAAATATGCTCGTGGTCTCAATGTCCTCCAAGTGAAACGATACCTCTGGGGGTGCTAGTACTAGGTAGCTATTAGCTCTTGGGCTAGTTCAAAATTCTCACTAACTGTTCGATCCGGTGATGGTGCTGCCATCTATCGGTATATAAAATAATAGAGGCAAGGCACATAGTATGCAGTCCTCGACATAAATACAGTTGAAGTCAGTTGTGACTCTTGAATAGAATAGAATAGAATTACAACGAGTTTTCTCATGACGTTCGTATGTACGTATGTGCGTATGTATCTCGCACAACTCAAAAACGGTATGTCCGAGCAAGTTGAAATTTGGTACGTGCGCTTCTAGTGGGGTCTAGTCGTGCACTTTCAGTTTTGGTTGCATTCGGCTGTTCCTGAGGGTCCTTTTACACCTTTCCTTGTCGTTTTACATCTTTTTGGGGGGAAAATCCTTGTTAATTTCAATGCTAACTCAAGTGGTGTTATACTTTGTCAAACACTTGGCGATATATCGCCAAGCTTTTAACCGCCAATTTTTTTTTATTTTTTAATTTTAAATCTGGTTTTAATTTGGTCAATGTTGATGATATTTACAGAGTTAACCACTGAATCACAATGAAATTGCCATTAATATGAAATAAATCTGTGTAAGACGTTTTTTTTGCTTCGGTTCGCAAGAAACTAGGGGTGAAAATATTTATTGTTTCCTTGCTTACTCCAAGGCGATATTATCATTAAATTGGCGTAAAAGGAAATCATGTGACGCACACATCAGCTCGTTTTTATACCAATTTACAGAGTTATTACATGCATTGAAAATCACAAATAATGCGAAAAATTTAGGGGAAGTGTATTTTTACGCTTGGTATTTCAAATAAAAATTTAGCATCGTTTAAAAGGAAAATGAAAACAAAATGCAATTGGAATTCAAGAGTACTGCACGTGTATGTTTTATTTTTGAATTAAAATTTTTTAGTATTTTAAGCGTTAAAAATCAGAATTTATAGTACACATCTCTTCTTTCCTTGTCATTTCCATTTCATCTTTAGGAAGTTAGTTTTTTTTTGCAAACTGCATTAATATCTATTTGACTGTTGATTGATTTTGTATGTTTTATTCCCCAAAAATGACTCCACTAAAGTATGTTAATTAAAGTAAATGTTAATCAACAACATTTTGACGCACAAAATTTGCAGATTACTGCATATACATGTTTCGAGGTTTTAGAGAAGCTCATTTTCAATATAAATAGTGAGCTTTTGGATGAAAAGACATCCGGTAGAAGCAACGAGAATGGACAGTTGACAGTTGAAATAACAAAAATACCAAATTAACAAAATAAGCTAAACAAAATGGAACTGAGAGTCGAAATTTATTACATGATTCCCGTCGAGGAAAAACCGTTAAGCAATAAATTTCATCCAGTTCCATTTTGTCTTTTTTATTTTGTTGATTTGCTATTTTTGCTATTTCAACTGCCAACTGTTCATTCTTGTTGCTTTTACCAGATGTCTTTTCTTCCAAAAGCTCAGTTATTGCATTGAAAAAGAGGTATCCTGAAACCTCGAAACACGTGTATGAAGTAATCTGCTAATTTTGTGCTTCCGCACAAAGGTACTTATTTATTTCTTATGTTAAGTAATATTTTCAAGCCTTGAAAAGAAAAAAAAAATACCCAAACCCTTAATTATATTTCTGACTACACGTCTAGTTTGAATACGGCCTACTAATATTACAGAGCCATAAAAAATTAGTTCTATTTTAAACTCTTTTTTCAAGAGTAAGTAATTCAAGAACTTATTTTTTCTTTGCTGTATTTCTGCTGTGAGTTGTTAAAACAACAACGAACCCGTATGTGCAATGAAAGTAGAACAAATATAAACCTTTAACACAAATAAACCTTAAGAAGAATCCGAAGTTCCCCAAAATTTTAAATCAAGATTTATTCCGTTTGAGCTGTTTGCTACAAGTTTGAAACTATAGTGCGGGTTGTACTTTTTGAAACATTGCTAACTCGTTACTTCCTTAAAGCTTCTCTTTTCCTCATCTCAGTATAATATATATAAGTGCTAGTTAGATTGTTTTTGATAGATAATGAAGCTTTTTATACATAAAAAGAAACAGAAATTTTCATCGTTAATTTGGAAGTTTAACACTGATGTATTACAACAGGTAATACGCATGTATGCGAGGGGGGACCCAAAAATAACCAGATTTTTGTTCCAAAATATTTATATATTAGTTTATTCACATAATTTCTTTAGTCTCCTTCAAAGTGTTCACCCTTAGATGCAATAAACTTGTTAATTCTTTTTTTCCACTGTTAGGAGCTCCCCTGGAACTCTTTAATTTTGACCATGTCCAGTGCCCGTTGCGAAGCAGTTTTTATAGCCTCTACATCATCAAAACGCTTCACTTTCACAATTTTTTCATCCTCGGGAACAGAAGAAGATCACAGGGGGCTAGGTCTGGCAAATATGGGGGTCGAGGAACGACTGGCCACCCCTGAGAGGCCAATTAGCGATTAATAGTGAAGGCTGTGTGTTAGGGTGTCCCGAAAATTTTTTATTCCGTTTTTTCTTAATGCAAGACCTCTCAAAATTTGCGAAATCGATCGTAAATTACAAAAGTAATTTAAAAAATAGAATAAAACTATATCTTCAGGGCTCTACCGATCGTCAAAGTTTTGAAAAATTGTCATTTTTATGGCAACTGAAAAAGAAGTTCTGTGAATAAAGTTATAAATTTACTGTGAAATAAAAGCTCGACAGCTGAAATAAAAAGATCGTGATTCGTAATATCAACACGAACAGAAAAAAAAAAAAAATATAAACATATGGTGATTACTACTGTAAATGCCTATATGGGAATAACCCCCATTTCCGCAGTAGAATCGTCCACGAAGCTTGGCGCCACGTCTCGATTTGCATGCAACAATATGTTACTGACGACTTCGACTTTGTTTGGTTTCAACTTGCTAATTCCTTTTACTTGTTTCGAGGGCTTTCTTGGCTTGACTCACGGGTGTTTTCTTCGTAGCCAAAGTAATTTTAATGCTATAAAAGTACAGTTGCAATTGTTAGTGTTATATGCCGATTCTGTTAGTTTTAAGTAATGAGTTCGAGACGTAGTGAGACTACTTGTGCTATACTGGGACCCTACAAGGAACTTGATGATCGGCAGCTACCTACTGTAAAAGACGTCATAAAATTTATTTTATTTGTCAGGAGCGAACAGAAATGTATGCATAATGGAAAGGACATTTCCAGTTCAGATATATATACAATTGTTTCTGAAAAAATCAACAGTATTTGGACAAAAGCTTCAATTCCAATCGTAACTAAGGAACGAGTAATTCAATTATTAAAATTCTATTTCGAAAAGTACGTCAATTTGAAACGATACCCCAGAAGCAAACGAAGTGATAGTTTTGAAAATAAACTGAAGTGCTTTTTAGAGTCATCTGAGAAGCTCTTCGACGTTGCGGCTTGTAAGTGCCCTGTATTTGAGTCTTGTTCGTGTTTAAGGGGGTCCGGGACACATTTTGAAAAAATTTTTATTATGTACTTTAGAGTTTTGAAATTTTTTGAACTGATTCATCCTTTATTTAATAAGCAAAATCATAACATAAATATGAAAAAAAATTATTTTTTTATTTAAATTTAATTAGTTTTTTTCAAAAAAATGGGGTTGTTTTAAATTGCTATAACTCAAAATATTGTTGGTCAATTTTCAATTTTTTTTCAAAAAAGTATGCACAAATATCTAAGCTTTAATTTTTATTCGGCGATTTTAAAAATATTGATTCAATAAAAAATAAAAAATATTTGAAGAAAAATTTCGAAAAATTCGAAGATACTTTTTTTAAAAAAAATCATAATTTTTGAAGTAAACGTTTTTTTCAAATTCGCCGAATAAAAATTAAAGTAAATTGCTTGAAAAAGATATGCTCCAAGTTTCATTACTTTATCTCTATCGGTTCCTGACTTATAAGAGTTTGAATGCAAGAAATCGGGAAAAATTGCATCATGGAGAAAAACGCGTTTAAAGTTTTAAAGTTATGTACACATTCGTTAGATGCATGCAACAAAAATAACTATAACTTTCGTTCTATTTAAGGTAGAAACAAGATTCAAACGTCCCCTTAAGCAGAAAAAAACGAAGCAATTTTTCAAATTATAAAAAAAAATTGCAAAATTTGAGGATTTTTGTGTCCCGGACCCCCTTAAAACCTAAAAAAGTTCCCATCAATGAGAGAAGTTTCTTGTTGGATCAAAGAAATGACAGGAAAATGGTGATAAGAGGTGTCGATAAGAAAGAAACAGCTAGATTAATGAAACAACAGCAGAGAAAACTTGAAAGGGCAGCAAAAAAGTCTTCTACTGAAAATAACGATTCTGTCTCAGCAAATTTTGATGACGATTCGATGCGTGAATTTTCTCCAGAAACGTATCCCATAACAGAGACGAATACGGCCTCTACAGGGACACCATCAACTTCAACGACAAATAGGAATACACTGATCTTGCCAACAGTTGCTAAGGTCTGTGATAGATACGGTTTGTCGACGCGATCTGCTGCTGCTGTTGCTTCTGCAGTTTTAGCTGATGTCGGCTTGGTTTCAAAAGAAGATTTAACTCTAGTTGTTGATAAAAACAAAATCCACAGAGCTGTAGCTAAAGCTCGGAAAGAAGCTTCCAAAGATATTGGAAGTATTGTTATAAAAAGCATTTACTTTGACGGACGTAAAGACAAGACTCTGATAAATGAGAAAATAGGAGCTCGTTAATATCGCAAAGAAATTTTAGAAGAGCACATCTCAATATTAGCAGAACCCGGATCAATTTATTTGGGACACACAACGCCAAGTCGTGGCACTGCAAAGGCAATTGCAACTTCGATTACAGCTCTATTAGAAGGTCAATGCTTGAATTTAGAAGACGTGATTTGCGTTGGATGTGACGAAACTGCAATAAACACCGGTTGGAAGGGTGGCGTGATTCAATATTTAGAGGAGTATTTGGAAAGACCATTGCAATGGTGTGTGTTTGCTTCATGCCAACGAATTACCCCTTCGTCATTTATTCTTGACCTTAGATGGTTGCACTTTGGGTCCTAAAGAATATTCCGGACCTATTGGAAAACAGTTAGCTGATTGTGAAAATAAAATGACATTGTCTTTTTGCGCGGTGGATGGTAATTTGCCTAATTTGCCGAAAAATGTGGTTGATGAACTAAGCACGGATCAAAAATATCTTTATGAGATTTGTCAAGCTGTATCAACTGGTTTCTGTAGTCCTGAGCTGGCAAATCGCCAACCTGGAAAAATGGCGCACTCGAGATGGCTTACTTCTGCTAATCGTATACTCAGACTTTATGTAGGTACTCTTAATCCAACAGAAAATTTGCGATTACTTGTTAACTACGTGGTTAAAGTGTACGCTCCAGTTTGGTTCTTAATCAAGCAAAAGTCATCTTTTAAGGAAGCAGCCAAACATCTTTTTCAAATGATTGTGTACTCTCGATTTTTACCCGAAAACTTGAAATCTGTTGTGTATTCTGTTATCGAAAGAAATGCTTTTTTTGCGCACCCAGAAAACCTGCTGGTCAGTATGTTGTTTGATGATAGGGAGCACATTCGGGAGTTAGCATTACGAAGAATAAAAAAAGCTAGAGAGGCTGAAAGTAGCACTAAACGCAGAATATTTAAAACACCAAAAATTAACTTCTCTGCTATAGATTATACGGAAATAATTGTCTGGCAAGAGTGTCAGGTTACAGCACCACCGGTTCTTCGACATATTTCTAACGAGAACCTTCAAATTATGGCAAAAGATAATAGCTTGGAAATCGTTGACTTTCCTTGCCACTCACAATCTGTGGAAAGATGTGTTAAACTAATAACACAGGCTTCACAAAGTGTTACTAGCGCTACTTCTAGAGATGGCTTCGTTAGAACCAAGTTGCAATCTCGCGCAGAAATGCCAAATTTTGGACACAAAAATGAGTTTAAATTCTAAACTTTTGTCATTATTTATAAACTGTAGTTTGTTTACTTTTTTTTCTTGTGCTTTGTTTCATTAGTTTCTTAAATAAAATGCTTTCTAAACTTTATTTTTGTATTTTTTAAATCATATCGTTTAGGTCTGTCAAAAATGTAAAATATGCAAAACTTCAAAGAGCGGTAGAGCCCTCAAGATGACACGCAATTCCATTTTCTTTACCTTTTTCGTGATCTGTGAAAAATTTCGCAAATTTTGACACCTTTTGTGATAGTGTAGCTCAATTTTTTTTTTTCCTCATATATGGACGGGACACCCTACGTGTACGGGAGCGTTATCATGGTGAAGGAATCATTCTTCCGATCGCCCGCGAGAGCTCCAACTCACTCTTGTTTCTTCTAAAGTTCCGTCAATCGCAAAACGACGACTCTCGTTGATTGTTTGACGGATTTTTTCAACGTTTTCGTCATTTCGAGACGTTGAAGGGCGCTCAGAGCGAGCATGATCTTCAACATTCATGATACCACGTTTAAAGCGCCCAAACCACTCGAAAACTTGTGTACGGCTCATAGCATGGTTCTTGAAAGCTTGTTGAAGCATTTGGTAAGCTATTCCGTTGCCGACTTTTCAAGCAGGAAGCAAAATTTCAAGCTTATAGTTTGTTCTTTTAAATCTGACATAATGATTTCGCAAGCGGAAAGCAACAACACCTGAGAAAACCAACACTACGATTAGACGTTATGAACTACACTGACGCCACTTGCACAGAGGTTTGTAAAGGTCTCTACTTGAGCCATCTAGCTGGAGAACACTCTACTACATCTAGGATTGGCATCGCACCATTAGTCCGGTTTCTTTTGGGTCCCCTTTCGTACATGCTCATATGTATAATATCGAAATTACTGATCGAGTAATACTCTGACGTCATGATCAGTGAAACTCGCGCCATAGGATGATAATTTCTTAATATTTAAACTTGCGTCATAGCCTGATACTTTGATAATATGTTCAATTTTAATCCACATGACTCCAATTTACACTTAATGACAGTAGAGAAAGTAATTATACCCCTATACGCCGTGTTCAAAAACACAGCACAACACGTTCAGAATTTCTTCGAAAAAACTAATATTTAACGCTTCTCAATCAAATGATTAGAATTGAAATGTAAGTGATTGCTGCTTGTTGAATAATTACACATTAGCAGAGGCGCGCATACACACAGTCATACGACTCTTTTTTCTTGAAAATATGTTTTAATTTTAAGTTCATACGCATAGAATTTTCAGAGCATACTACTCTACCACCCACTTAGAGTCACTTAATCCATGTCCTAATGATCACTAATGAGTTAATTTCGATAGCATTAACTGTTAATAAAATACACCAGAAAATATGACTGAAGTCGATGCCAATCAATGAAATTGGATACAAAATACATTTTTGCAGTTAAAGGTAATTTGTGATGAACAATTTTCGAAAGAAATCGTCGAGAAATATCTTCATATACTAATTAACATCATCTACCATTCCCATTTAACTTCGTAGAATTTCTCAAATGAAAGAAGTGAATTGAGAAATTCTTTCCCAACAAAAATGAGTACTTTATACGAGAGTGCAATAAAGTTGTATTTTATTTTAAAATCTGGCGTTAAGCCCTCACTAAAGAGAATTTCCTCTTAAAACCTTTGTACCAAAATTCCCCTTCTACATAAGAATGAAACAATTTTATTTAAAAGAACTTTTCTACTTTGGCATTTACTTTAACTTTTGATACATCGGGAAACAAGATGGCTGATTTCAGAAGGAAAACAGTTCAAAGTAAAATTAAGGAGATTTCAATTGTTTAAGAAGCGCCATCTGAAATATTGTTCATTAAATTTTGATTATGTTTGAGGGGGTTTTGAAATTCATTTATTACTGATGAAAACTCATTTTCATGAAAAGTCTGCTTGTGATTTTATGATATGAACATACATTCTTATGACGTAATGCATCGCAAAAAAAGATTAAAAATGCTATTAAATATTATACGAGAATATGGTAAACATTTAAAACATTTATAAAAAAAATGCCGTCATGCGGAATTAAATTTGTGTAAACAAAGTGCTTAACGTCAAAATTAGCTAAATACATTTTTCAACATTTTGCAAAAGAGACAAAAAACATATATTTAACGCTCTGCCCGCTTATTATTATTATTTTTTAAATTTGTTCGTTAGAAAAACATTTAGCGTATGATTTCCTTTTTGCTTCTCTATTTTAAATAATCAGTTTTATAATTTTTTTACAGATAAAAATAATTTATATTGAGTTGGTTTTGAAGTTAATCGCGTTTATTTTTTCAATTTCCAAATTTGGATAAATTCAGTTTTTTCTCTTTTTTTGTGCAATATAATATCCTGCTTAGTTGAAAATGAGTGCAGATTGATCTTTTTTTTTTTTTTTTACATTGATTCGTTGATGGTATCCGTACGTTTTCGGAGATATCCGTAGAGTGGCAATGCGGTAAAAGCATACATTGAGATGGTTTTGAAGTAAACCGAGTTTGGACAGCGGAATTATAAAAAGTAAGGTAAAACACCAGTAATGACCACTTCAAGATTCATATTTGAAAGAATAGGATTCCAGGTCTCCCAATAAATTCAAAAGTGCATCAAACATGCAGGAGATATCACCTCCTGCACGTTTGAATCCATTGGGAAACCTGGAATCCTATTTTTTTACTTCCTTTTACAAAAAAGGAAGTATTGTATTCGCGAAACAATTTTCACTCAAAAATCGCCCTTAATTTTTACTTTAATCGCCCCCGAATGAATGCTGAGTTTTTTTTTCAACCCGACCACACGTGGATAAGTGCCTAAGAACAGACACGTGAAATATCCATTTTGACGATTCCCGAGTTAATTACAACGAGTTTTCTCGTGACGTCTGTATGTACGTATGTATGTATGTGCGGATATGCGTGTGTGCGCATGTTTGTCGCATAACTCAAGAAGCTAGAAAGTTGAAATTTGGTACGTAGACTCCTAGTGGGGTTCAGTTGTACATCTCAACTTTTGGTTGCATTCCGGTGTTTCTAAAGGGGTCTTTTGCCCCTTTTTTGGGGAAAATCATTGTTAATTTCGATGTTAACTCAGGTGGTGTTATAACTTGGCGGACACTTGGCGATGTATCGCCAGTATTTCGGTCGCTAAGTTTTTTCGCCAACTTTGCAACAAATTTGGCGATTTTTTTTTTAAATTTGGTTTTAATTTAGCCACTGTTGGTGATATTTAGAGAGTAAACTATTGAATCACATTAAAAATGGCAATAATGGGGAAATGACATTAAATTGGAGTAAAAGGAAGTCATTTGATGCACACATCAGCTCGTTTTAAATATAAACCTTGAAGTGGCCAATACGGAAGCGCTGGTCATTACTGGTGTGTTTATCTTAGATACTGAAGACTTTAATCTGGCAAGGGGTGTAAGCTTCAATTAATCCCTAATTTTATTTGTCGAAGTTGTAATATGTGTATTCTTCGAAATTTTATATGAGAAAAAAAAATATTTAAAAGTAGTGATCCTTCAGTTTTATTTTATTTTTTACAAACAGGGTAATTCAGGCTTACATGCCCCATCGAATTAAAAGCCGTAGTAAATATTTTCACGATTCCACCAGCAGAGTGCATTGGTGCGCATTTTTTTCAGAGGTAATGTTGTAAAAATGACTGGAATAGATTACAGCATTTTTTCGCCGATTTTTTTAACCAAAATTTGTGATTTTAGAGGAAAATTGAAAGAAAGTGAGACATGTTTTGGCATATGCCATAAGTTATTATTCATATACAATTAAAAACATCCATAACTCAATCCATAGTTTTAACCGATGAACGCAAAGAAAATGTCTAAACCTGAAATAATAATTAAAAAAAAATAGTACGTTTATAAGTAGAACGTCAGAAAATAAATTAAAGCAAATTAAAATTCATTTGATAGTGCAAAATTAGGAAAAATCAAGAGCTAACACGAAAACTCGTTAGTTAATAGCATGTATGCCATATGTTAATTCGAACCAAGAGAAAATGATTTGGAAACTTATTCCAATAAACTAACCTTAATGAAATCCAAATTACGAAAAGTTGCTAAATGTTCCAAAAAGGCTGATGAAAGGCTCTCCCCCAGCAAAAAGTTTAAAACTCATGAAACGTCTAACCTTTCCTTAAATGTTTCATCATAATGGAAGATTCTACTAAATCATTTGCTATCAGTATCCAAAAAACAAGATTTTATTAAATCAATTCATTTGCATGCAACATTTAATTAAACATTTGTTCCACAACTGAACAGGCGAAAAGTGAACTTCTCGAAAAAGAAGTTAGCCATGTAAAAGTTCGTATAAATTACACAGCAGTTTTTATAGCCTAACCAAATATTTCCAGCCAATAGGATTTAATTAGGCGTTTGTACCGTAGTTTAGTCACTCCGAAAATGTCTTTAGAATAGATTTTTCCACAACGTTGGTGGTGAACAAAGTCGAACAAGGGAATCCTGTTTACGTTTTAATTAGGGAAGGGTATAATTCTTTTTACTCCCCTTTGTCTACATACTTTTTATGGAATACCAATCTATTTCAGAGGGGAAGTTTATTCTTCTGTTCAGCAAACTGTATCATTAAGTTTTAATTTTAGTTCGCAGTGGCTTTGTAATCGCATTACGTGAACACATTTTCTTTGGTAGTTACGTCACAGATCCAATAGTCTCATTCAGTCTGATGAAGTGAAGTTTAGTTGATTAGTTTCGTTCTTGAGTTTTAATTTTTATTTCGGTGCGAATAATAAATTTGGCTTTTTATCGCTCCTTCTCTCTGAATGTTGTTTTTTTTAAACGGGAATTACTTTAGACGGGTCAAAAAATCCCCCTTTTGACATCATAAAATATTAGTAAAACTACCGAATAATATGTTGCCAAAATTTCAGTGAAAAATTCCGATTAGTTCTGATGCTATGAGTACTTAAGTACCCGTGGAACACAAACAGCTGTTCACTACGATTTTTTCAAATGCGTTTTTATGGAAACTGGTGGGCATTCTAACTCAAAGATTTATTGACCAATCGTTCTGAAAATTTGTGTAAATATTCTTTATTCAGCTGTACTCTATATGAACTTAACTCATGGATTATTTTATCAATAAAAATGTTTTAAATACTAGAAATGAGAATTAAAGGGTAGAAAAACATAACGTTGTAATCAAGAACCTCAAAAACATAAAATTTTTAACTTTTTTTATAACTACAATTGAGGAGTTTACTTTTAAAACGGATTATATCCAGTTTCATACTTTTTTGGCAAAACGAAAAAAAAATACCGTTTTTAACAATAACTGTTAGAATTTCGAATTTCTCACAATATTTTAGTAGAATAACAAGTGGCTATTGGAACTATTCTAGTAATTTTCCTCAATTTTACCAGACTTAAACTGCTTATTGTATTTTGGATATATTCCTTTTTGGTGTAAAACAGTGGATATAATCCGTTTTGCAAAAAAAAAAAAAGCATGCATTTTCTTTAGAGATAAACTTTATTAGATTGAAAGAAAAAAAATCAAATTTTTTTAATATATATATATATATATTTTGCTCTAATTTATTCTTTTCTACTTACTTTATTCTTTTCATTGAACATTTCCAAAAAAAGAAAAAAAAAAAAACCCCTTCGATCCAATGAAGTATGAACAATAAAATCACCATAGGGATTTAAATAACAACGTTTTAGGTAATAATAAATCACAATTTTTTAATTAATCACAATTTATTCATTAATTAATCACAATATCAATAGTACACACAATTAATAGCAATATTTTTATTCAATATTAATTTAGAAATCACAATTTGAGGTTGTGTTTGCCTAACTGATAACAGACTTGCACAAAGCGCAAGGTGCTGCAATCTCTTAATACGGACGGACATCACGCTTGATTGGAAATGCTCAGCCAGTGCTTCGCTCCATTATTTTATTTGTGAAATACTTCTGAGTAAGAAGTGGTAAATTTAAATTTGGATATGTGCCCTTTTGATATGAAAGAGAGTAAGTGGGTACCGGCAAATAAGGGATAAGTTCCACTTTGTTGTAAAAGACCTGACGAGAAATAAGGGGATGGATATACACCGTTTAGGTGGTAAAACCAATGTTTACGTATTTTTTAACAGTAGATATAAATCACTTCGAGAAAAAAGAAATTCATGGATCGCGAATAAGGCTTATATATTAGAGATTCTGTAAACGAAAAAAAAATTTTTTTTTAAAAATTGGGTACAATCTGTTTTGAAAGCAAACTCCTCAATTAGATTTGTATTCTTAGGAAATATGATGTTTATGAGAAAAAAAAATGTAATGATTACAGATAAATATTGTGACTTCGGTAATGCCTACTTGCAACAAGCTCTGGTGGTGACTGCCCATAGACAGCAGCTTCTAACCCTACTATTTTTGGTGAAAGTTACTTTAAAAAAATACAAAGTTTATTTCAAAAGATGAATAAAATATCCTCTAAATTTAAACAAATCCTGATAATTTTTTCTTGCTAAACAAATCACGAAAAACGCTAAAATTTCGGCCTCCTAAACTGGTTTCTCCCTTAAATAATTAATAAATTGTTACTAAAATATTAAATATTTATTTGATTTTGAAATTTTAAATAGTGCTGCAGACTAGTAGAAACAACACTGCGCAGACTGAAATTTAACTTGGAGTCGTTTCTAATTATAAATATAACCCCATTCTAAAACAAGAAAGTCTTACGTTGCCAAGTTTCACAAGAGAACTTTTCCCATTAAAAATATTAAATAGTGCTTTATTAACATCATTTAATTTTATACTTTCGTTTCAGTTGTTTTGAACACCATCAAAAAATAACTTCCTATTTAAAACATCTTTATTGTTGAAAAATTAAAAATATTTTTGCACACCATATAAAATGAATATGTAAATGATCATAATCTGCGAGCCATTTCTTCCTTTAAATTTAATATCATTCTAAAACAAGAAATACTTTTGTTGCCAAATTCCAAACGAGAACCTTTGCCCATTAGAAGTATATAACAGTGCTTTATTAGCATCCTTTGTTTAATTTATAGTTTCGTTTCAGTTGTTTTAAATACCATCAAAAATAAATCTTCCAATTTTCCGAATTGGGAGACAGCAATTGAACTGCTGAGAGTTACGAAAAGTAAAAACATTTTTGTACACATATAAAATGAACTAAATATGGGACATAAGCTTTCAACATTGCTGAGGATTTGTTATTGTAATGAAATTTACTAACTGGTTTTTTTAGAAGACTTATGGTATATTGAGGTAAATGGAAACATAATTTTAAATTTTCAAATATTGAACACTAACCTCTTTAGCTAATTTCTTAAATCACCACCAGCGAATTGAACAAGGAGAATTTTTGAATACCCTTCTGTTAAAATTTGAAAGAAAGTTTCAGAATCTCAGAAATAAGCTGAGAAAAATATTTAAAAACATTAACGCTCAACCATTCATGTCACGAAAGAAAATTAATAATTTAGAGCGTCATAAACCGAACTGGAGTATTTTTAATGGGAACATTAAAGTCAAATCTTATAAATATTCTTAAATTTTACATTGGAATGCACTTAAAAATTTCATACTCTTTGCTGAGGTACGGTGGTTGTAGTTTTGGTCGAGAAAGTTTAAGCAAAATAACACTTTTTCTTTCATACGGTTTTTCTAATACAAGAAACATGAAATGCATGCAACGTTTTGCACTTCATTGAACTAAACCAGATATCCTCAAGTTAAGTTATTCGTTTGGTTAACTAGTGCATTGTGATGTGTAAAAAATTATAACTAGAAAATGATGATGTAAACATATGAGAAATAAATAAGTAAAAAAAAAAAAAAAAATTGCTGAGCCAAATTGAAAAAACTCTTACTCAAGAAAGCAAAGTAATGATGCCTTTTCTTTTAGTATGAAAAAGCGAGTTTTAGCCAAAAAAACGTGAAAATGAAAAATGAATTTCTAACTTAAGAGAACAAAGAAATTGAAAAAAAAAAAAAAAAAAAATCAGAGAAAAAAAAAATTGTTACCCAAAAACTTATTGGACATTTTATGCGCCTTTCATGAGCGTTGTGGCCATGTTCACTCATGGAAATTACACAAGGAGAAATTTAAAAATAATAATAATAATTTGAATTTTGACATCTTGAATTCAAATAATGTTTTTCGCAATCACGAGTATGTGTATGTAGGCGTGTGTGTTTGTGTGTGGGGGTATGTGTGTTTGTGTGTAGGGGGTATGTGTATCTGTGTGTAGGCATGTATGTGTGTGTATGTGTTTGTGTATGTGTGTGTGTATTTGTGTATGTATGCGCGTGTGTGTAGAATATGGATGCAACCTGGAGACGGCTTTCGCTATAGGAGCAGCATCGTGAGGAGCCGGTCGACGGTGATGCTGCAGAGGGTGCTGGCGGGAAAATAAAATGATAGCAAACCAAAACAGTCAAATGAAAGCAATAAGTCAACGTGATTGCTCAAAAAAACCCCTCACGAAAAGGGCCTTATTTTTTAGTATATGGAACTTAAAATTTTGGCCATAAATACATCAGTATTTCTGCATGTGAGAGAAACTGAAATTGTAATAAATTCAGGGCATTTCAACTCTTTTATATATTTAATAAATCCTGGTGCATTCAGCCCTTTTTTATCAGTAGTACATTCTTGTTTCTTGAAGTAATTTTCTTGTTTGTATTCCTGTTTTTTGTCTTGGAATTCGCTTAAGTTGATCTATGTGAAACAATCTAACTTTGCTTTTATAACCATGAAATGGTTTTATAAGTCATTTGCGCTAGTGGCCAACTGAAAAATTTCGGTAAATTTCATTACTTGTCAAAATGCTGTCAATTGAACGTGACTCATTTTTTCTAGTAAGCAATTATTGCTTGCGAGAGCTCAAAAACACATTAAATATTCCTTTGTCACCTGATTTCTCACAAAAGTTTTGATTCTACAAACCAGGTTTTGTAAAATGAGACTAATTTTCAGAGCAAATATTAGCACATACATCCAATTAAACGAGACTGATGTAGATGTTGTAACTTCGCTCAAGTCTTAACTCTTCTTGATACGTTGTCACTCCATTTAAGTTCAACTCTTATATTAATTTCTAACTGTAGATTAAACAAATCTGGAGACATATACTAAATTTTATAACGCTTACGTTCTAAGATAAGTGAGGGAGACGATGTGTATGTTATATTATAAGAAAGATAATTTTTTCGTATTTAGGGTAAAAAATAAATTAATACAAAAGAAAAAAGACTAGAGTCTCAACTGTAGACGTGAAATTAAACGATTTTTTTTAATACTGTAACTTCATGCTGTTGAAATGCAGGGTGTCTATAAAGAATTCCACAAATAACGAATTCATTAAAAGATTAAAACAATTAAATCTACAGATTATACATATCTTTTTCTTTCGATCCTTATCTTAAAAACATTTTTTCCCCACAAACTTAATGCACATCTACGTGTGCTCTTTTGTAGTTCTGAGTAGATTCAAACGCTTTTCAACTTCATGCCAGTCCCAAGCGCAGCCAAAGTTTACATCCTGTGGGTGAGGATTTTAAAAAACCTTATATGGATATCAACTGTCATAAAGGATTGACAATATGTCACCTTTCGATGTATCTCCTCCAACATACCTTTTAGCAGATATTGCACCAGAGGGAGGGGGGAGGGTCTTGATGAAATGAGGATTAAAATTATATATATATATATATATATATAATTTATTTATAAATCTTAAATGGTTCTGATAAGTATTTTTCTTTATGAGTGCAAGACTTTTTAAACATCCTGTATTTCAGTTTAGCTTTAAACATTCTTGAAGCTGGTCAGAGCGCCGAACTTTAGTTCCACCTTTAAAAATATCTTATCTTTAAATTTTTTCATAAGTTTTGTGCATTTAAATTAATGTTGCTTCATATGAGGCAATGAGAAGCAAAGGGATGTAAGTGGCAAAATTATAAAAATTTGGAGATAACCAGTACACATGGTAGGTGAACCTCTCCTCTGTCTTGGGGCAAGAGATAGTACTAGTAGCCCTGGTAGTTGCTGCTATACAGCATGATTTAGAAAAAAAAAACAATGTAAGCCTACCTAGGAGCTAATTTTTAAACGCGTTTTACTAAAAATTTGAAAATCTCCACTTGCATCCCTTAGCTTCTCACTGCCTCATATGGCTTATTAATTGCTTAATAACATCAATTAATTAATGCAAAAAGCGTAATACACTATTAAAATAATATATTGACAAAGATTGTATTTACACGACTGTACCTCGTTGACTTGTATGACTCCAGTAAAAAAATTAAACTCGTGACTGGCACAAAATTTTCCCCTGAATTGTAGTTTACAGATAGAAGAAAGGAGGGCACTTGTGAATATGGGCCAAATGTAAACACATACTATGTTTTACTAACATAACTTCCAGCAAAAATCTTGAAAAATTCTTAAGTAGTGGAAGTCCTAACCTTGACCAAACGTTTAGAGAAATGAGCTAGTTTATGTCTTTGTGGAAACAACTTCTCTGTTTTAGCATATGTTGCATACAATTTCATCACGTGTCTTCTTCACACGAAAACATATTTTAAACTAACTAATAAGCTAAACGTAATTATTCCAAACCATTATATGAACATTCAAATAAATTTATGACAATGTTTTAATTCTATTATTTAATGAAGATTTTATACCTTTGAGAATTAGATCCAAGGTAGATGATGTGGCAGTTGTGAACACAACATCTTGAGACACATGTGAACAGTTCCAATATCCTCTCCGTAATATTAATATTGGTGCAGAGTATTATTACGAGTCAAAAAATCTATGAAAATTATTTTTTTTTTATTTTTGTACTACCAGTTTGTAAATTGATTGTTAGTTATTATTAATATTGTTAAATATCTATTTATTTATGTATATTATTTTTTATCTTTTTCATAATTTTTTTTATTAAATAGTTGGTCAAAAATTTAGTGTTCTATAATACTTACAGGAAATAAAAATACAAAATATTTTCCTTTAATTAAAAACTGAAGTTACAATATAGTTTAAAATCAATATATAATAATGATAACTTTTACATAAAAAATTATACTTTGTACTAAATGTAGTCTTTTAAGTTTTTTCTTATTTATCCTGAGAGCAGAACATGCAACAAAACGTTAAAATTTGATAGTAAACAGAAATATATAAATACGAAAAAATATTTTCTTAATGCCCAGTAAAGGTTTCAAATCCTTCAGTGTAATTGGTACTTAAGTATATATGTTTCATGTTAGAGTTTTTCGTCGAAATATAATGCTTGTCTTGCATTTATCATCGTACTCATTTGCAGCCTAGTCTTGTGCACATGGCCCCCTATAGGGTACAAGTGAACAATTGAGGCAGTGAGAAACAACGGGATACAAGTGGCAAAATTGAAAATTTGGAGATAACCAGTACTAATTGTAGGTGAGCACCTCCTATATCTTGGGGCAAGATATAGTACTAGTAGGCCTGGTAGGTTCCGGTATGCAGCTTAATTTAGAAAAAAATTTAATGAAAACCTACCTAGAATCCGATCTCTAAACGCGTTTTACTCAAACTTCAAAATGTCCACTTGCATCCCTTTGCTTCTCACTGCCTCAAATGAAGATATTTTTGAAAAATACCATAAATTAAAGAAATGAATTTAAAAAAACCTCAAATTCCATGACATAAGGAAAAGACTTTTTAATCGTAGGGACATTTTTGCTTTGAGAAAGTGCTAATATTTCTGGAAAAAAAAAGAAAAATATTTTTCACCGGTGCCTTCCCTTTTCCTTGCCTATATACTTGTAGTAAGACGTGTTTTCCCTCAAATAAAAGCATAAACCAGCGAGGTTAAAAAAATTGTTCATTCAGTAATTTGAGGGACTGAAAAACAAGTTTTTGCATGCTAACGTTGAATGAATCCCTTCTCTGCTATATTTTCCAAACATTTTATCTAAAAAAATTCAACCGTTTGCGTTTCTTAATTCTCTGTCAAGATTGAACTGAATTTTTCGTATCTGTGCGACAGTAAATCAAAATCATTTGCACGGATTTTTTAACTAAAAGTTTTTTTTTCGTTTTATAATAAATAAATAAAATAAAAACTATGTGAGATTTCAACCCCTTTTTGGTCTACAAAATATAACCTAAATTAAAAATACATTATTTTGAGGTTTGAAATGTTAATTAATATTTTAAAAACTTTCATATTTACATTTATTTTTCTGCAGCAACAATAAACTCCCGTGTTTTATATTTTTTGGTTCAGCTGTGAACGAGTTTTGTACTGTAGCTTTTTTTAAAAATCGAAATAAATAAATATTATCTCAGATAATTTTTTGCCTAGTAAGAATTGTTTTAACCGTTTTAGGGGGAAAAAGACAAAGTTTAGCGTCATTTCTTTATTATTTCTTTATTCATTAATTTTTACATAATGTTGACTAATTTATGAATATCTGTTCTCAAATGAATGGCATAAAACTAAATGTGATTCAGGAACGTCAACTTTTAAAAGCCTGTGATTTTTATGTAATACTTTTACCAATGCGTTTAAAAAGTATGAAAAAAAATACTGGGGAATAAAAAACAGAAATTGGAAACGGAAACGGATAAAAATAGTATTTAATCTTTCCCCCGAAACTCAATCATTGCCATTCAAACTTTGGGTTTTTTAAGTGCATTAATGCCATAATGAGTTAAAAAACAAGAGGAAAATGGCGATTAAAACCACATCATTAATCATAAAGATAGTGAAGTATAAAAACTACGGAAATTCAGTGTTTTTGCTGTAGTCTATATGAAAAAATGTGATAAATAAACCTCAAGCACAAATATTTAAAAATGTTTCGGCTTTTGTAGATTAATGCAACAAGAAAGACGTTGAAAAAAATTTTTTTTCGTAATTTTTTAGATACGTGTTAAAACTAAAAATATGTAGACCGTTCATTCAGGCATTTTTACCAAAAGGAAATGATTCAAGTATATAAAAAGAGCTGACAATTGTTTTTGTGTCATGTTTTATTTCAATGTTACTTTTTATTTCGTTTTTTTTTTAAATATAAATATATATATATGTATATATATATTTTTTAAATTTAACTTAGAAAACAGACATTACATTTAAAAAATACATTAGTAAAACATTTGCAAAGTAAAAACATTTGCTTTAAAAATGACTAAATAATAATTTTAAAAAAAACTTTTTTTTGCTGTAATTTTTTGCAAATTTTGTTGGTGTAATTTTTATGCTTCTGGAGTTATACTTACTCTGCTGCTCATGTTCTGAATTGTGGAACTGCTACATATTACGTAGGTAATTTTTACCAAGTGCAGCGAGTTAGAAGTCCAAAAACTATGCCAGAATTACGGAAAACTTATCCGTAATTCTGGCGTAATTAAACTTTACTTATCTTATCATATATATATATATATATATATATATATATATATATATATATATATATATATATATATATATATATATGATAAGATAAGAATAGCACACTGGTATGTTCCAGTGTGCTGGAACACTGGTTCTTCTTCCATATGATTTCTAAAATTTCATCACAGTATACTCTCTATATCACGAAGTCGAAAAGACGCTAAAAATCGAGATATCGAGTTTTTGAGATAACAAGGTCATAATTATAATAAAAATTTGAAATTTAGCCACGATAGTTGAAAATGAGAGGAAACATGTAATGAAAGTTGAAGAAATTTCTTAATACAATAACAAAAATTTTATTTTTTTAAATTGAGCCTAAAATAATAGAGGAACCATAACGCTCTAGTGAAATAGCAAAATGTAGTGATTTACCACGACTAAACTTATCAAAGATTTGGATTTCCAAGTTGCAGAACGTTTTCAAATGAGTCTCGAGCGCCCCGGAACAAAAGAAGTTGGACAAAGGATTGCACCATTTCCTGTGTCTCTAAAGGGGTTTTCTGTTCATCTCCCCTTTTTACAGAGGTGGAAATAGGGTCAAAAGGTCCACCATGAAAAGGGGCGAAAAGTTTTAGGCCTTCTTAGGACTTCTGGGATTAGGATTTTCTGACAAACTCGGGCTTTAGAATGAAAGTGACAGCAGATAAGCTTCTCCGAATCACTCCTAACCCCTGAATAATTAAGGGTGCGAGAAATTTTTGGAAACATTTCTCGAGTTGCTTCGAGACAATAAACTGCAGATTTTTGAAAAAATCATACTTGACTTTGAAAAATATTCGAAATAACAAGGTTTATATTAAAAACGCTACGACACAAGAATGAAAAATAACAATAAATAAATACGTAAAATCAAGGGGGAAAATAATTTTTCATCATGCCAAGGTTTTTGAGATATCAAAGCTTGAGGTATCGAGAGTACAATGGCCGCCGCTTAGATGAATCATAATTGTTCTAAACAGTTTCCTTTACTAATAATAAAGCTAAAAGTCTCTCTGTTTGGCTCTGTCCGGATCTCTGTCTGTCAGGATCTCCTTGTCGCGCATAGCGCCTAGACCGTTAGGCCGATTCTCATGAAATTTGGCACAGAATTATTTTGTAGCTAGGGGGTGTGCACCTCGAAGCAATTTTTCGAAAATTCAATTTGGTTCTTTTTCTATTCCAATTTTAAGTACATTTCCCTAGCAAAATTATCATAAGATGGACGAGTAAATTACCAAGTTATCATAACGTGGAACCATAACATGGGCAAGCCAATTGGCGAGAAATTCATCATACATTATTTGTAAATATACAGGCGAACCAAAAGACCTTTTAATTTTCTACTACGGGCAAAACCGTGCGGGTGCCTCTAGTGATTCTATATAGGGGCTGATTCAATATAGCGGCTAGTTCCATAAAGCTGGATTTTATTCTGTTTTTGACAATTTGATTCATTAAAGCGGCTGATTCAATTAACCACTGATTCAGTTAACCGGCGCCCACTGTACACTGTATTTATAAGAATTAGTTCTGACTAATATTTAAATTTGTAACAACAACAATTCGTTTGTCTAAAAAAGTTAATCGCTCTATTTTTGCTGCAGCCCTTTCTTTTACGTTGGTTAAACAGCTTAATTTCCTTAAGGTCCTTCAGAGTTGCTTTATGCATTTAAACTATAAACTCAGAAAGAATAGTTTTGAATTAAAATAAAGCTTTTAATAAGTCAAAATTAAATTTAGGTTCCCTACAGTTGCCTTCATAAGAAAGATTTGAGAAATTTTCTTCTTATAAATTGGATTTTAATCTTTTGGAGAAAGTTTTCACTGCTATTTTAGACAACCGAAGAGTCGTTATTCCTCACGTAACGTTTGGAGTAAATTTAATATTTTGAAAAATATCAAATTTACTTCAAAATTGTTGTAAATTTAACTTTTGTTAACAAATATTCATTTTGTAGTTTTTGTTTTATGCTAATACACAATGAAGAAAGATTTGTGCTTAAAACTATTATGCATATAGAGATGTTTTTTTTTGTTTAAGTTCTCAAACATTAAAGCACTTTTGCATGCGTATCTTCATTTGCTTTGTGGGATTTATGTTTTATACTTTCTTCTTTTTAAACCTGCTTTCCAGTCAAAGCAAAAATTAAATAGAAAAAAGAAAACACATTATAGGGTAACGGTACCAGTAACAGACAGTCGTAAGTTTGGATTTTAATAATAAGAATTTTAGGCATGTAAAACTGATGTTGCTGTGGCCCATAAATACGTTGCAACAATCTAGTATTATCACAGTGAAATTTATGAGCCAGTTGGTACTTACAAGCCGGTGGTGGAAGGTTATGAACACTGAACTGCCACCACGAGGTCTGCTGGTGTTTCATGTTCAGTTAAATTTAATAAGGCTTTAGTTTTAAAGATAAAGAACTTTTGCACATTTTGAAGAGAAAAAGAGAATTTGGCTAATTACTCATCATTTCCTCATCCTGTCTGTTTTTGAGTATGATCAGATTTATCAGTGTCTGTTCCTGGCGGTCGGACCTTTTTTCGAAATTGAGCAAATAAAAATAGAATTAACTAATGCAGAGGATCCAGGAGCAGCCAAACGTTAGATGAGATGTAGTTGCATGAGAGAAAAATAGTTTATAAAGTCTAAATATATTAAAAAGTTCAGAAAATTGAATTAACCTCTGAGCGTTGTCTTAAGCATGTCTGTTACTGGTGCCGTTCCCCTAATGTTAATTGTACTTTTGATAGTGAGGTTTCCCCTGCAAGAGCTAGTTTTGATTTCTTTCTTGCCCTAAAAGTATCAAATCTAAATGAAAGCAATCAAATCGAAAAAATGTTGTTCTGTGCATATTTTACGTCCTAAGATTTTTCAAATCAAGTTCCGAGTAATTCCTCCGTTAAATTAGAACTCATATTCCATTCCAATTATCTAGTAAAGCCCAATTGAACATATATCACTCATTCGGAATAAGAGTGCCGCAATACGAAAAAATGAAATTTTACAGGAGAAACGTTTGAAGTTTAACTCTTCAGGCAGTTTTCAATAAGAAAAGTAAGTTTTCTGTGCTCTCCAGTGGTTAATATTCGAACAAAATCATTAGAATATTATAAGTTAGTAATATTCGAACAAAATGTCATTATTTTCCAAAGATAACGTCATTTGAAGGTCTTTAATTGAAAAAAAAAAATCGTATTGTGGCACTCTTTTTCCAAACGAGCGATATATACACCGGTATGCAAAACTTAAGCAACAGGTGGGGTTTTGGGCATAACTGCACGAGAAACCATCTAAAACGCATGAAATTGGAAGTAAAAGACAGCATTTTGTACTCAAATGATGACGAAAGCTTAGTTTTACAAAAAATAATACAATGCATACAATATGGAATCAAACACAAAAAAAGGCTTTATTAAACTCATAGTATCGTTACTCATGGTTGTATATCATGTTCTCATTTATATTTCGACAAAGGAACTTTAATATGCACTATTTTCTAGAAATTCATGTGTTTCTAATTGTTTTTCTCCTTTAAACGAGTAGGCAACTAATATAAAACCGTTGAAAATTGTTGATGACCAAAACTGAAATCATTTAGCTAGATGTTCGTTAAAATTTCTTAGAAATATCCCTTTAAAGTAAGAACATATTTTATGAGGACTTTCGGATCGATGGCATGCTTTAAATGGACAGAGTTCTTCAGAAAAAGACTTTCATTATATTACCGTGAGTTTTATTTTGTGGTAAAAGAAATATTCTGAACGTAAAACTGCAGTGGTGAAGGAAAAAAAGCGAATGAGAAGAGAATTTAATTATGTAAAATTTATTCTAGTGGAGCCTTTGAAAGAAGTGAAGGGAAAAAAGTGAGCTTGCATTATATAGTCCTACATTTTACAGCATCGTCCTTGTTGTAGACGCATTTTTTGACTTTAATTTGCACATTTCATTTCTTTTTGCTAATTTCATTAATTTCTCTAGGGAAAAATTTCTCTAATCTTTATTTTTTTAAATTACTCTCCGTCGCATTTTTAAAGCTAAAAAAAACGCGTGAATTGTTAAAGTTGGTAGAAAACATATGAGATGAAATATTTTTTTTCATCTTTTCTTATGGTTCGCAAGAGGAAAACAAATCAAATGAAGTTTGTTACAGTAATGTTTAATTAGCACACATTAATTAGCGACAGAAATAGTTTGATCAAGAGGCAAATGTGTTTATTCCAAAAATCATTGTATAGTTTCGCTTTATTTTGAAACCTTTTCGGTATTTATATTGAAATTTTGCTGTAAATAGCTAGAGTTTTGCAATTACAATGTTAGTGCGCTTTGCATATAGTTTGACGAAATTACTGAATATTAGATGAACATTTAAAAGTGACTAGTTTCAAACACAATAATTTTGCATTTTGGATACATAGTAATAAATAGTATAGTTCTTATAAGTTACCAAAGAAATGTTTTTGTAAAGATTAAATATATTTAATGAAATGTTTTAGGCAGGGTATTTGGAAAAGACAAACATTCAATTGAAAGTTTTTAATGGGTCAAAGTTTGAAATTTAGATTGTTTCGATACTTGAGCTTTTCTTCTTGGTAATAGTACATTTCAAGTTTGTTTACGAAAATGGGTTAAAATATCATGTTTAAAAATGAATCATCCAAACTAAAACTTGGAGAATAGATTTTTTTTTCACTAAAACATACGCTAACGACACAAAATAAAAAAAATAGTTATAACTATTATTGTTTGATAAAAATATCGATTGAGTGATATTTTCAGGTGAAACTATCTATAATAAAATGGTCTTAATCTCAAAAGGGAGAAGAAGAAAAAAAAAGTTCCCACTTTGTTTTTTACAGTTGAAAAACTTAGTGCGGGAAAAACGCAGCTCAAGATTTTAAAACCTTTTAAAAATCACAAAAAGCGTTTTAAAAATTTAGTTCTATATTTTTTTGTTTTTGTATTAATCATTATGTTATATTTTTTTTTCTACGAATCCAATTTCAATGGCATTTAATTAAAACATGTTACTTACGAGAAATTAATTGTTATGCGTCGGTACCCCGTTATTATTTTAAATGCATTTAATAGACGAAATACATTTTGGATTTTTAATAATAACTTAAAAAATATTTGCTTCTAATAGGAAAACAATACGAGTCCTATGGGGAGAAAAATCTCATAGCTTCAAAACAATACATCGAGTTATTGAGAAGTTATATCATTCTTGTCCTGTTGTGTAACTTGTTACAGTTCCTATATTTTAATATCCTATGAAATATTGGTTGGGGATCAATCTTTCTTGTAATGAATGAAGGATTGATTTTTCCTCAAATATTTCAATTTAAATGCTAAAATCGGAAAAAGCTGCAAAGGTTTTTAATTTTGCAGCCTTTTTAAATCCAGAGATGTTGAATCAATTTAAAAGAGGCTGTCAAACACGGAAACAGATAGACGCTCGCGCATACACATACACTTACGAAAAAAAAAAAATCTGCTTTATCCAACATAAAAAGGATGCTGTTATTAACTAAATTGTAACTTGATGCGATAATGATGAATCTTTTTACATGTATCTTTGTATTATCTTTTTACTCCTATGATCATACATGCAATGCAATGCATATATTTTATGTTTTATCTTTTACTACCTCTTTACCGTTATGAATATGATATATCTTTTATGATGCATATTGGATATGATATGATGTATCTTTTACTACTTGTATACCTTTATGAATATGATATATCTTCTACTATTTGTTTATTTTTATGAGCATGATATATATTTCATGATGTCTCTTTGATATGATATATATATTTCTTCTACTTGTTCATCTTTATGAATATGATGTATCTTTAATATGAATTGCTGTATCTTTTTACTACTTGTTTATCTTTATGAATAAGATGCATCTTTAATATGATATGATATATCTTTTGATTACTGATGATGTATCTTTTTACTACTTGATTACCTTTATGTCAAACTGCAATTTTCCACTTTCCCTATACAGTTTCGGCTGTCTTTCGATGTATTTTAATTTCGCTTATAGTGTCCTCATAATAAAAAAAACTTTCTTTTAGTCAAATATTCATCAAAAAATATGTAAGGCTTTAAGCTGAAGCTTGCGAAGATAGTAAAAAAAAAAGTTCATTAATTCTAAGTGATTCGCTCTTAAGGTTCATTACTAACTAAACTTTAAACTATAGGGTAGACACCGAGGCACGTTTACGCAGTGCCCTTTTTTCAAAACGAATTATAACTGGAGAGTCAATAGTCATAAAAGATTGATGCTGCTCCTTAGAAAATATCCTCACAAGTTTTTGAGCATCAGTCGAGCTTCGGTTTAGCATGCAGAAAGAATAGTCTGTTTTCTACCAAGTCGAGTAAATTTTGAATTGAACGTTTTGAGGTTTATTGTGAATAAATAATACTTAGTTAAGAAAGAACAAATATATTAAAATAAGCAGAATATTATACTTTTTTGAGAATGGTATTTGTATGAACTGAAGGTGTTATTAATTTTTGCATGTTAAAAACAAATTCAAACTAGGCGACGGGGCAAGTTTACACGTCCGTTATTACGTCTGAGCACCTTTCAGCACATTCTTACTGTGTCTTACTTCTAAACGTGCCCTGACGCTTTTTTCACTCCGGACTGTCTCAAAACGTTTTAGTATTTTCAGGCTATTTAGTTTTGAAAATCAACTTTTACTTTTTCATTGAGCTGCAAATTCGTATCTCAGAACTTACAATCATGCAGCGCTGTTTTCATACCCATACAACGTTTTTTTTTTTTCACTAAAACATACGCTAACGACACAAAATAAAAAAAATAGTTATAACTATTATTGTTTGATAAAAATATCGATTGAGTGATATTTTCAGGTGAAACTATCTATAATAAAATGGTCTTAATCTCAAAAGGGAGAAGAAGAAAAAAAAAGTTCCCACTTTGTTTTTTACAGTTGAAAAACTTAGTGCGGGAAAAACGCAGCTCAAGATTTTAAAACCTTTTAAAAATCACAAAAAGCGTTTTAAAAATTTAGTTCTATATTTTTTTGTTTTTGTATTAATCATTATGTTATATTTTTTTTTCTACGAATCCAATTTCAATGGCATTTAATTAAAACATGTTACTTACGAGAAATTAATTGTTATGCGTCGGTACCCCGTTATTATTTTAAATGCATTTAATAGACGAAATACATTTTGGATTTTTAATAATAACTTAAAAAATATTTGCTTCTAATAGGAAAACAATACGAGTCCTATGGGGAGAAAAATCTCATAGCTTCAAAACAATACATCGAGTTATTGAGAAGTTATATCATTCTTGTCCTGTTGTGTAACTTGTTACAGTTCCTATATTTTAATATCCTATGAAATATTGGTTGGGGATCAATCTTTCCTGTAATGAATGAAGGATTGATTTTTCCTCATATATTTCAATTTAAATGCTAAAATCGGAAAAAGCTGCAAAGGTTTTTAATTTTGCAGCCTTTTTAAATCCAGAGATGTTGAATCAATTTAAAAGAGGCTGTCAAACACGGAAACAGATAGACGCTCGCGCATACACATACACTTACGAAAAAAAAAAAATCTGCTTTATCCAACATAAAAAGGATGCTGTTATTAACTAAATTGTAACTTGATGCGATAATGATGAATCTTTTTACATGTATCTTTGTATTATCTTTTTACTCCTATGATCATACATGCAATGCAATGCATATATTTTATGTTTTATCTTTTACTACCTCTTTACCGTTATGAATATGATATATCTTTTATGATGCATATTGGATATGATATGATGTATCTTTTACTACTTGTATACCTTTATGAATATGATATATCTTCTACTATTTGTTTATTTTTATGAGCATGATATATATTTCATGATGTCTCTTTGATATGATATATATATTTCTTCTACTTGTTCATCTTTATGAATATGATGTATCTTTAATATGAATTGCTGTATCTTTTTACTACTTGTTTATCTTTATGAATAAGATGCATCTTTAATATGATATGATATATCTTTTGATTACTGATGATGTATCTTTTTACTACTTGATTACCTTTATGTCAAACTGCAATTTTCCACTTTCCCTATACAGTTTCGGCTGTCTTTCGATGTATTTTAATTTCGTTTATAGTGTCCTCATAATAAAAAAAACTTTCTTTTAGTCAAATATTCATCAAAAAATATGTAAGGCTTTAAGCTGAAGCTTGCGAAGATAGTAAAAAAAAAAGTTCATTAATTCTAAGTGATTCGCTCTTAAGGTTCATTACTAACTAAACTTTAAACTATAGGGTAGACACCGAGGCACGTTTACGCAGTGCCCTTTTTTCAAAACGAATTATAACTGGAGAGTCAATAGTCATAAAAGATTGATGCTGCTCCTTAGAAAATATCCTCACAAGTTTTTGAGCATCAGTCGAGCTTCGGTTTAGCATGCAGAAAGAATAGTCTGTTTTCTACCAAGTCGAGTAAATTTTGAATTGAACGTTTTGAGGTTTATTGTGAATAAATAATACTTAGTTAAGAAAGAACAAATATATTAAAATAAGCAGAATATTATACTTTTTTGAGAATGGTATTTGTATGAACTGAAGGTGTTATTAATTTTTGCATGTTAAAAACAAATTCAAACTAGGCGACGGGGCAAGTTTACACGTCCGTTATTACGTCTGAGCACCTTTCAGCACATTCTTACTGTGTCTTACTTCTAAACGTGCCCTGACGCTTTTTTCACTCCGGACTGTCTCAAAACGTTTTAGTATTTTCAGGCTATTTAGTTTTGAAAATCAACTTTTACTTTTTAATTGAGCTGCAAATTCGTATCTCAGAACTTACAATCATGCAGCGCTGTTTTCATACCCATACAACGTTTTTTTTTTTTTCACTAAAACATACGCTAACGACACAAAATAAAAAAAATAGTTATAACTATTATTGTTTGATAAAAATATCGATTGAGTGATATTTTCAGGTGAAACTATCTATAATAAAATGGTCTTAATCTCAAAAGGGAGAAGAAGAAAAAAAAAGTTCCCACTTTGTTTTTTACAGTTGAAAAACTTAGTGCGGGAAAAACGCAGCTCAAGATTTTAAAACCTTTTAAAAATCACAAAAAGCGTTTTAAAAATTTAGTTCTATATTTTTTTGTTTTTGTATTAATCATTATGTTATATTTTTTTTTCTACGAATCCAATTTCAATGGCATTTAATTAAAACATGTTACTTACGAGAAATTAATTGTTATGCGTCGGTACCCCGTTATTATTTTAAATGCATTTAATAGACGAAATACATTTTGGATTTTTAATAATAACTTAAAAAATATTTGCTTCTAATAGGAAAACAATACGAGTCCTATGGGGAGAAAAATCTCATAGCTTCAAAACAATACATCGAGTTATTGAGAAGTTATATCATTCTTGTCCTGTTGTGTAACTTGTTACAGTTCCTATATTTTAATATCCTATGAAATATTGGTTGGGGATCAATCTTTCCTGTAATGAATGAAGGATTGATTTTTCCTCATATATTTCAATTTAAATGCTAAAATCGGAAAAAGCTGCAAAGGTTTTTAATTTTGCAGCCTTTTTAAATCCAGAGATGTTGAATCAATTTAAAAGAGGCTGTCAAACACGGAAACAGATAGACGCTCGCGCATACACATACACTTACGAAAAAAAAAAAAAAAATCTGCTTTATCCAACATAAAAAGGATGCTGTTATTAACTAAATTGTAACTTGATGCGATAATGATGAATCTTTTTACATGTATCTTTGTATTATCTTTTTACTCCTATGATCATACATGCAATGCAATGCATATATTTTATGTTTTATCTTTTACTACCTCTTTACCGTTATGAATATGATATATCTTTTATGATGCATATTGGATATGATATGATGTATCTTTTACTACTTGTATACCTTTATGAATATGATATATCTTCTACTATTTGTTTATTTTTATGAGCATGATATATATTTCATGATGTCTCTTTGATATGATATATATATTTCTTCTACTTGTTCATCTTTATGAATATGATGTATCTTTAATATGAATTGCTGTATCTTTTTACTACTTGTTTATCTTTATGAATAAGATGCATCTTTAATATGATATGATATATCTTTTGATTACTGATGATGTATCTTTTTACTACTTGATTACCTTTATGTCAAACTGCAATTTTCCACTTTCCCTATACAGTTTCGGCTGTCTTTCGATGTATTTTAATTTCGTTTATAGTGTCCTCATAATAAAAAAAACTTTCTTTTAGTCAAATATTCATCAAAAAATATGTAAGGCTTTAAGCTGAAGCTTGCGAAGATAGTAAAAAAAAAAGTTCATTAATTCTAAGTGATTCGCTCTTAAGGTTCATTACTAACTAAACTTTAAACTATAGGGTAGACACCGAGGCACGTTTACGCAGTGCCCTTTTTTCAAAACGAATTATAACTGGAGAGTCAATAGTCATAAAAGATTGATGCTGCTCCTTAGAAAATATCCTCACAAGTTTTTGAGCATCAGTCGAGCTTCGGTTTAGCATGCAGAAAGAATAGTCTGTTTTCTACCAAGTCGAGTAAATTTTGAATTGAACGTTTTGAGGTTTATTGTGAATAAATAATACTTAGTTAAGAAAGAACAAATATATTAAAATAAGCAGAATATTATACTTTTTTGAGAATGGTATTTGTATGAACTGAAGGTGTTATTAATTTTTGCATGTTAAAAACAAATTCAAACTAGGCGACGGGGCAAGTTTACACGTCCGTTATTACGTCTGAGCACCTTTCAGCACATTCTTACTGTGTCTTACTTCTAAACGTGCCCTGACGCTTTTTTCACTCCGGACTGTCTCAAAACGTTTTAGTATTTTCAGGCTATTTAGTTTTGAAAATCAACTTTTACTTTTTAATTGAGCTGCAAATTCGTATCTCAGAACTTACAATCATGCAGCGCTGTTTTCATACCCATACAACGTTTTTTTTTTTTTATACCCTATTCAGTCTGTAATAAATTATCTTTATTTTAACGATGGTAAGACATTATGTTCAAAACACTTACAGAACCACGTTAGGTATCAAAATGAATATGCGTAAACGCACCAATGTCCGGGGCTCGTTTACGCAACTGACTTGGACTCAAAACTATTTTTTTTTAACGGTTAAAAACACAAACATAGCAACAACTGAATGTACCATTTTTGATTCCAATAACTGCTTCATAAAACCGCAATGTCTAAAATTTCCGAAGTTAAAACATGAAATTTAGAAAATTTATTGAAAAAAATCCTCGTAAACGTGCCCCGGTCTACCCTACTTTTTGAAAGTTTTGTGGCAAGAAAGAGCAGTTAATTCGGAATTTAAATTAATTGATTAGTATGATTTTGTTAATTTTTACATCTATTGCAGAGCTGTGGTATGGGCTTGAAAACAAACCTATTGAGGAATTGCTGAAGCAAAATAAGAAATAGAATACTTTTCTTGATTAAAAAAAAGTAATATATTGTCCGAAAAATGAATTCTGTTTGTTTTGAAAAATTTAAAAGCAGTTTAGAATCTATTTAACTGCAATGTTCATGTGTGAGTTTATCAGGCGATTCCATAGACAAATAATAAGAGTAGAGCGAGCTTTCCCAGACTTGCTGATGAAAAAATTGGTTCATGGATACATCATGTGACTGGTGGAAGGCTTGGCGAAAACTTTGGCAGCATGGTTGCTAGATGGCAACATTATCTATAGATAGCACTCGACATGTATTTTAAGTAATGTGTTTTCATTATAATTTTTTTCCAGGTGCAGAGATTGAACTGTTTTTCTTTTAGTTATGAATTATTTTGACACTAGTAATTAGTTTTTGATCCCAGTTTTCAGTAGCTTTTATTTCATTTGGAACTGCTATGTCAGCGTTGGCGTGAACGTAATGGAGGAAACGTTTTGCGTTAACGCAAAAATGTACTAATCGATATCTTAAATTGAAATTGTAGGTAAAAATCTTACCGTTTGCCGATTCTTTTTGGGCGCTTGCATCTTCAATTGCTTAGAGGGTTATTGAAATTGAATAAAGAAAATGCACAATACTATCTAAACGAAAAACTCACTATATTAACAAAATATTTACAACTTCGAATAACAAATTTACAAATCGGACTCCATAAATATTCCGCGTTCCATCAATTCTATTTATTTTATTTCTCGCGTAGCAGTTGATCGTCTGCTACGATCAACGCCCGCTGTTGCTAGGATATCCACTAGTCACATGGTTTGGTTCATGAGCAACAAAGGGTTGCCATAGCTCGGTCTATTCTTATTATTAGTCTATGGGCAATTCAGCTCTCTTACGCTGAAAAGAGAAAGAAATAGGAACAGCAGTTATTTTCTAACTTTTATTATATGTAGGTTCTTACCCAAATTATTCAGTTTAAATACCATGGTGCACTTGGTGGTTTTAAGATTATACGTACGAAGCTTTGATGTGAGAAATGCGATCAATGAATTTCAAAGGATTTGTTCTTAAGGTCCATCCAAAATCAAGTTCTTGCGAGTTTTGAGGCAAGAAAAATCATTACATTTTTTCTTTAAATCAATAAAGAGTATGGTTTAGTTAATTTTTGAGCTGTGTCTCACTTCTACATCCTGGCTCTGGTATGAAAAAAAAAAAAAAAAAAAAACCCTGCTTTTTAAAAATATTTTTTAAGCAAATATAAAATAAAATACACTTTATGATTAAAAGAAACAGTAAAATACTTTCTAGAAAAATTAAATAGAATTAAATAGAAATCTGATATTTTCAATCAACGTAAACTAAGGTCTTCTAAAAAGTAAAAGCATCCTCAAATCATTCTTTATTTTCTTATATTATTATTGCAATATGTGGACTTAAAATTAAGTTTTCTTTCCTTATTTATCTTAATATATAAAAATCAATGCCCTGAGATAACACACACACACACACACACACACACACACACACACACACACACACACACACACACACACACATATATATATATATATATATATATATATATATATATATATATATATATATATATATATATATATATATATCAACGCACAGCCAATACCGCTGAAGCCTCAGACTTGAAATTTGGCAGGCATGTCCACATGATTACGAAAGTATCCACTAAGAAAGGATTTTTTGAAATATCAATTAGTTCGGGAGAAATTAATTAAAACCCTTTAAAATATGTGAAATTAAAACCTGTCATTGAAATTTAAATCCCTTATTTTCAGAGGCTTTCCACCATTCAAATCATTATTCAGTACTTCACCTCAACTTTTGATCGATAGCGAATTTTAAATTTGATATTGTTTTTGTTTCTCACATGATTTTTCGAGGCTTTTCTCAAGTCAAATAATAATGTTTCTGTCTTTTGCTTTCATTTTTTCAAAACAAGAAACGAAGTTTTTAAGAACATCATCACAGGCGGACTATCCTTTTAGAGTGCAGTTTCCTGTAAAAGTTTGCTTTGCAATAACCGTTAATAAGTCACAAAGACAGACATTAAAAGTAGCAGGGATCAATTTAAGAGAAGACTTTTTTTAACACGGCCAATTTTATGTAGCTTGCTCCAAAGTCAGTTCATCAAGCAGCTTAATAATTTTAGCACCAGAAAAAAACTAAAAATGTTGTATACAAAGAAGTTCTTGCTTAAACATAGGTATAACAATAAAATGTGGATGGCCTGTGCAAAACTGCGGAACAAAAAGCGAATTGTCGTAGTTTTAAAAATGCCTAAAGAATCTTCCAGTTGCCAAGTGACAACGTATGAACATTAAAGAGTTTTCGACAATGCCGTAAGCAATCAAAACATATGCCTTTTTATCACAAATTCGTTTCTAATTTTTTTAAGAAAAAGCTTTTATCAGTACCCTTTTGAATTATTATTTTTAATGAAATATGTCAGGCGTCATGTGCCGGACACAAATATTGGCTTTCGCGAAATGGACCCCTACCGCAATGTTCATTTTTTATTTTATCAGACGATTCAGCTATCTTACAGAGAAAGGGAAATTAAATAGAAATATAGTGAAATACCTGATTTATTCCAAACAGAGAAATTTAAATGTCATGGTGCACTTGGTGGCTTAAACGTTTTACGTGCGAAGCCAGTAAAAAGAAAAATGGCGTCATTGATTCCAAAGGATTCGTACTTATGGTCCATCCAAACTCAACTTCTCGCGATTTTGTGACAAGAAAGAGCATTAAATTCCTATTTTAAACCAGTAATTTGTATGATTTTTTTAGTTTTTGAGTTGTCTCACTCTATTGCTGAGCTCTGATATGAATAAAATAAAATGAAACATGCATCTTAAAAAAAAACTGTTGAAGCAAAATATGAAATGAAATATACTTGTTGATTGAAAGAAACAGAAAAATATTATCTAGAAAAATATTATTTTTGTTTGTTTTGAAAAATTCAAAAGCAATTCAAAATATATCTTTTCGCAATGTTCATTTTTATTTTATTAGACGATTCAGCTATCTTACACCGAAAAGGGAAATAAATAGAAGTATAGTGAAACCTGATTCATTCTAAACAGAGAAATTTAAATACCATGGTGCACTTGGTGGCTTAAATTTTATACGTGCAAAGTCAAACAAAAGAAAAATGGCGTCATTAATTCCGAAGGATTCATTTTTAAGGTCCATTCAAACTCAACTTCTCGCGAGTTTTGTGGCAAGAAAGAGCATTAAATTCCTACTTTAAAACAGTAATTAGTACAGTTTTTTTTAAATTTTTTAGTTATTTCATTTCTATTGCCGGTCTCTGATATAAAAATAAGTTGTGCATCTTGAAAAAATTGTAGAAGCAAAATATAAAATTAAATATTCTTGTTGATTAAAAGAAACTTCAAAATATTATCTAGAAAAATTGTATTCTGTTTGTTTTGAAAGATTGAAAAGCAATTTAAAATCTATTTAACAGCAAATGTTAATTTTTATTTTAACAGACAATTCAGCTGTCTTACACAGGAAGGGGAAATAAATAGAAATATAGTGAAGTACCTGATTTATTTCAAACCGAGAAATTTAAATGTCATGGTGCACTTGGTGGCTTAAACGTTATACGTGCGAAGCCAGTAAAAAGAAAAATGGCGTTATTAACTCCGAAGGATTCGTTCTTAAGGTCCACCCAAACTCAACTTCTCGCGAGTTTTGTGGCAAGAAAGAGCATTAAACTCATATTTTAAACCAGTAATTAGTATGATTAAAAAAAATGAGTTGTTTCACTTCTGTTGCTGGGTTCTGATATGAAAAAAAAAATAAATAAAACACGCATCTTAAAAAAAATGTTGAAGCAAAACATGAAATGAAATTTCTTGTTGATTAAAAGGAAGAGCAAAATATTGTCTAGAAAAACTGTATTCTGTTTGTTTTGAAAAATTCAAAAGCAATTTAAAATTCATTTTACCGCAATGATCATTTTTACTTTATTAGATGACTAGCTGCGAGTCCCGGCTTTGCCCGGTCCACCTTGAAAAAAAACATTATGTCAAGTGACGCATATTCAACAATCAGGCTTAAATAAATAAATAAAAAAAACCATCATGATTTCCCTTCCAACCAATGATGACAGGTATTAAAATACTTTTAAGAAACTAAACCCAGAAAGATGGATTTAAAATGCGTAACCATGGAAACACAAAATAAAATAAGTTTAAGGAATTAAAATGCGAAAGAAAGTGGTTCACAATTTAAATGGAATCGAGATTTCTTAAACTTGATTTAAAAAGGTTTGTAACTTTTCTTCCTTTCGAGATAAAAGCTTATTTTTTTCGACCATAGGTCGAGTTAGATCTGGAGTAAAAAAGGTCGCTTTTTCCAATGGCGTCAAAAAGACAGCTGTGGGACAATTCCTTCACTTTTTATTGATTTATTTAATGAAGAAAGTAGTACCTAAATTTCAGCTAAGCCTAAAAAAATTCGAGCTAAAAACGCAAATAACTCCAGCTGTAATAAAGTTAGAGCATTGAAACAAATTGCATAGAACGCGAAAAATTCTACCCTTTCTAACGATATGTAATATTAATATGTGCAAGTAATTTTTCTGCCCCATATTTGAGAATTTATGTGAAAATTGGGTGTAAATTGGAATAAAGAACTATTCATCGAATTCTATTGGAACTGGTCTGCAAACCTTTTCAGGACTTAAAGGAACAAACTGTGAAAATTTCAGCAAAATCGGCCGGGTAGTTCTCGAGTTTTGCGAGTTCAAACACACAGACGCTTTTTGGAGACTTGATTTTATACTATGTAAAGATTCAAATATCTTACACAGAAATGGGAAATACATAGAAATAAAGAAAAATGGCGTCATTAATTCCGAAGGATTCCTTCTGAAGGTCCATCCAAACACACCTTCTCTCGAGTTTTGTGGCAAGAAAGAGCATTTAATTCATATTTTACACCAGCAATTAGCATGATTTTTTTTTTAACTTTTGAGTTGTCTCAATTCTATTGCCGTGCTCTGATATGGGGGAAAAAACGTACATTTAAAAAAAAATGTTGAAACAAAATATGAAATGAAATCTACTTATTGATTGAAAGAAACAGCAAAATATTGTCTAGAAAAATATGTTTGTTTTGAAAAAATTCAAAAGCAATTCAAAATGTGCATTCAATGTTCATTTTTATTTTATTAGACGATTCAGCTATCTTACACAGAAAAGAGAAATAAATAGAAATATAGTGAAGTACCTGATTTATTCCAAACAGAGAAATTTAAATGTCATGGTGCACTTGGTGGCTTAAATGTTATGCGTGCGAAGCCAGTAAAAAGAAAAATGGCGCCATTACTTCCGAAGGATTCGTTCTTAAGGTCCATCCAAACTCAATTCTACGGATGGAAAATTATCCATTAAAGGAAAAAAAGTGATCCACTGTGACTAATAAGGGGCATTAAATTTCATGACTCTCAGGGAATTTATTGCATTTTCTTGTGTACCTTAAGTAGTTTGGACCCGTCACACTTAATAATGTCCCAGGCGCGCTTCAATTTAATGTCAGGGGAGCAACAACGGGCAAAAAATAGTAAAGCTGGTGATTGTCGTGGGTTTGTCCTGAATAAACAGAAGAATTAAAGAGCTCTGTGGTAATTAGTTTTTCCCCGTGGGTCCCAAAAAAGCGGGAGAATTAAATTTGCTCTTTTTCTTTTATCTTCGAAATTATCTTTAACTAACTTCAGTTATGCCTTTGCGTAAAATGAATGGATGCTTTATTACGGTCGTGATTTCTCGAGGTTTTTTACAAGGTTTTTGGTAAAATAATTATGCGAAAAAAGAGAATGTTTGCTTTGATTACGTGCAGATGCTTCGGAACTGAGCCGGCGCGGTCAAACCTCCGAGGAGCGTTCATTGTTTTCGAGATGAAAACGAAGAAAAATAAACGCTTATTTTTTTTTTGCTTTTCCTCGTAAATTTTTCTGCGTCGTGAATAACGTGTCTGACTGTTCTCATTCATCAGATTATTTCAAACAGTAAAATTGATGCCAATTATTTTATTTTCTTCGATTTTTTTATACGAGCTGCAGGTTTATGGTTATATTGTCGGCTTTGTTGAACAACTAGGTAACAACTATGTGCAGAAGGATGGTGCAAAAAAGGCCCTTTTTTAAAAATTTCTGATTTTTACTGGTCTTGCCATTCTATTTGGTTTCATTTATGTAAAAAATAATTATAAACGTTTTAACTTTTAGAGGTAGCTCAACATCCTCAAAGTTTAATAATATTTGATTTTACACAATAAATGCAAAATGAAAGAAAAAGGCTACGAAAGCAATGAAACAAAATTTCATTTAAATCTTTAGCATTTTGTAAAATGAAAATTATAATACAGCAGGGTCATTTTCAATAAATGCATGCAATTCGGAAAGGCATAAAAAAAAGTAACAACTTTAAAATTTCACATTAAAAGTGAAATGGGTTTTAAGTATAATGTTAGATGTGTCTGTAAATATAATTAATTAAGCACTTTAGCTTTTGGTAGAATTTTTATAAACTGTTTTTCTCAAAATTACAGGTCAATTTGTCAAGTCCGTTACCAGACATATTCAATTCACGTCAGGTACACCAATAACCAAAAAGTTATCGAATTCAGTTCAATTATTTAGGTTTTGTGTCCCTTTAACTAGGAAAACAATCTTTTAAGACTTAGTGATTGTTTAAATTGGAATAAAAACAACTTACCTTAAGAATTTTTGAAAACTTTTAACAATTTATGCACTTTACTTTCTATCAAAGATAGAAAAAGTGTTTGCAAATAACCAAATTTTATAGAAATATTGAACAAGTATCCAATCTACAAAATAAATTTAAAAATCCTGAAAAAAATTATAAATGAGGCAATAAAAGTATTAAAAACTTGAAGGTAACAGATTGGACATAAAGTAACGGATTTGACATTAAGTAACAGACTTGACATGAATAATCAAAATAAGGGACAATTTAATAAATTAAAATAGATGCATTGAATTACACAAACTTTTTTTTACTTTTTTTTACACAAATGGCTTTTACATTATTTCTCAAATATATCAAGAGCCATTGCAAATTCATAGAAAATGCAATCTTCCTTCATTTTTAATTTTGGTAATGGAAGAATTGCTCTTATTTGTGAAAAATTTACATAGGATACATCATTCTCATCAAGACGAAATAGTTTTTTGTTACAGTCATTGGCTTTTAAACATATCGCCTTCACTTCACCTTCTTCATCAACCTCGCTCTGGACAATAGCTGCGTATTTGTATTTTGTTTTCGATCGAGTACGACCAACAAATTCCACAAGAACAAAAGCACCAGGGTGAATTTTATCTGTTGATACCTCTTCTAAAATCATATCTTGATCCATCATTTTTGCAGCTTCGAATGAAATGGTGTCATTCAAATCACTGTCTGAATATAGAGAAATTTTATCATCAGAATTAGAAGAACTGCTATAAATTTTTCTCCTTCCCAAAATTTTTGCTTTTTTCAGAACCTTTTTCTGTTTTATTTTTCCTTCACAAAATGAAAATTCCTTTAGTTGGAAGCAGTCACAAATACTACTTCTTTTGCAAAAGCAACTGACATTTCTGAAAAGAAATGTTCCTTTTTCAACAGTAATTATTTGATGTACTTCAAATGTTCCATGAAGTGTAGCAATATTCTTAGGCAATATTTTCTCAATTTTCGCAATTTCTGTTTCATTAATAAAAAATAGTTTAATAGTTGTTTCTCCATGAAGTTTTTCATAAAGTTCAGTTGCATTGCTGATGTCTCTTCCGTGTGAAACCAATCTGTCTGCAGTTCGTTTAATTGTAGCTCCAATGCCATCGGCTACTCCCTTCCCATGCGAGTCTTTAAAAAAAGACCAGGTGCCTCTTTCAAATCCAAATTCATACAGCAGATAGCTGAAAAGATAGAAGTTGTTTTTTTTTTTCGCCGATACTGTGTTGTAGGGCCATCCGAAAAAAAATGCAACACCGAAATTTTCGGTGAAACATCTTTAAGATGTTCAAGGACAGGTTTTAGATGTGTCCAAATAGCAGCCGGGCTATGATTATTACTTGGTGAAATACTGCAGAAGGAAATTGGCTTTTCTTTGCCCCCAATATACATTACTCCAGTGTGCAATGTTGCTTGGGGTCTTGATGCGCCAAAATGATACATTTGTATTTCTTCTCCTAATTTGCAAGAATAATTTTCGGAGAAATCAATGTGTATTAAGGCTTCATTGGGCAGCAAGTTGTTTTTACAATCATTGTAAGCTGCAAATTGTTGAGAGATATTGAAAAGATGCTTTTTGTAGCGTTTAACATCTTTCTGAAAATCTTCAATTAGCAATGAAATTGGACCTTCAATTTTCTCCTTTGATGTTGTCTGCACATAGATTTCTTTACTTTCTCCCTTAACTATTTTTTTTTTCTTTTCTCTTTTCTTCTGCCACATCCACCACGTTGTAATATCAGACATATTTGGCACATTTGTTGGAACATCCATATCAAGGCAATTATTACATTTCCCATACATGCAATCAATTGATTTCATGTCGCATACAGTAGCAGCAACTAAAGATTTGTGGTCATCTGTTTTAATTGCATTCAGATGCCTTAGTTTTTGCACCTTTAGCTTCAAGTTAGAATGAATAATACACGCACATGTATTTCTATCTTCAGCCCTCGGTGCTATAACATGATATGGTCGTAATCTTGTAAATGTAGTGTATGACTTCTTAGTGACTGGAGATTCTTTTAAATATTTTTTATATAAATTTTTCATTGTATCTGTTAAATATCGTTTCTGTCTTTTTTCCTGGTTTCTGGTTATGGTTTCTTTCTTCCCAGCCGTTGCTGTACTCACATCATCGCGTTCAAAAAATCTGGAAAGAACTCTTCGTTTTTGTGCCAAGCATTTCCCCTGAGACATTGGTCGAACACGATTTGATAGATTTAAGTATGAGTGCAGACCCTGGCGCACCAGACGATATTTCTTCATTAATTTGCTGGTTATTATTTCCTTCATAATTATCTTTTTCTTGTTGCTTGAGGTCGTATACTTATCCTGCCAGGATTTCTGCATAACATTATGTATAAACAGCTCGCGTGCAACTGGGTGCTTATTAGTTATTTTATCTTTAAGATATTTTTTAAGGGTTACTTTTGTTTTGGACTTTGGTGTTAACAATTCTGACTCTGTTTTACTTCCCTTTTCTTTTACAGTAGAAACTATTCTCTGCCATCTTTTTTTATACTTTTCTGCCTGCTTCTTGAGTTTTTTATTCTTTTCATGCAATTTCAAATTTTCTCTTACAAGTTTACTTCTATCTCTGAGGACTTTCTTGCGTCCATTCTTTCTATTTACTGAAAATATATGATCATTGGAGGGGCCTGGTACTGCTTGTTCAACTAATACTGGTTCTGGTGTAGATGGTGGAGTACTAGCTAGCAAATTGACTTTCCTCATGCGTGATTGAGCTTGTTTCTCACGCCAGTATTTCCTAATACTCCTTTTCCCCCTTTCGGACAGATCTGAAATTTTTTTTCTAATAAGTTTCTTTCTGCAGTTACAAAAAAAATAAATAAATAAATAAATTATAAATAAAAAGTATAAACTGGAGAGCATAATTTATCAAATTCTTTCTGTAAAACGAAAACGGTAATTAAAAAATACTACTATTATTATTATTATTTAGGAAAAAGTCCATTATAAATAAAATGAAATTAGTTTAAATTATTGAGATTTTTACCAGTTTCTTTTTGTAAAAGTTAACTGTTAATAATAAAAAAAATTACATTATAAATTAAACTATAATTCGAGATATTCTTTAGGAATGTGTTAATATAAGAACATGGCAACTAATGTATGAACATGAATTGTTTGTAATTGTTTGAACAACTTACCTTTCTTTATCTTTGATTTTAACCTGCTCATACTTTCCTGGTTCCTTTTTAAACTTTTCTCTATAACGTCTTTGCTTTTCAGCAGGTGTTAAAGGCATTCTAGAATATAAAATAAATATTTACAATCAGTATAACCAAGCATGAAATACGAAGGAATTTTAACAAAGTCAAGTCTGTTACCATAGAGTCAAATCCGTTACCAGTAACACGGTAACAGACTTGACTGGTAACAGATTTGACATTAACAGCAAAATTTATTCCAGAACCTACATGCTAATTAATAACACTAAAAAACAAAGCAAAATCTTTAATACATTAACTAGCAAATAATATTCAAGCAAAAGAAAATACTAAACTTATATTTTTAACAAAAAAAATAGGTAACAGACTTGACATAAAATAAAAATACTCACCTTTAAAATCTGTTGTTTCCACCTCTACACTGTTGCTTTTCAACTGCAAAAGAAAATGGCTACAGGCAAATATTTAACTATCTTTAGTGTTTTTATTCCATATGTGCTGCTATCTCTTGGTGAATTTGTCAACTTATTTTTCATGAGATTAAAGCTTGGTAACAGACTTGACATAACATGAAGGACCAAATGTTTTGAAGGTTTTCTTTCAAAAAAAAATTTTTTTATGAAATAATGACAGAAATTTAAAATAATGATTATTTTCCTCATGAAATCTCCCAATTATTTTCTTTTTGTAGTGAAAAATAGAATGAAAAATTGTTATGAAATTATAACATTCAGAAGAGGGACGGCTATTTTTTATCTTTTACTAGATGCAAAAATCTGCATCTTTAAGTCAAAAATACAAAGTGATCATGTTTTTCGTATTAGAAATATAGTTTGTAGTGTAATAATGAAATACAATATTTATGTTTAGTTGTAAACATAGTATGAATATATATTTTTTAATTATTATTGTGGGACAGTATATGTATGCATATTTTGAAAATGACCCAGCAATTATATTTAAATCACTATCTGTGTAATTTTGCCAGTACCTACCAAACAATTTTTTGCTATTGGTATAAGCGCAGCAACGTTTTTCGACAACCTGCAACGAGAATTGAAATTGGTCTTCAACGGTTATTATTGTCTCACTAAACTCTTTTATAATATACTAGGAGCCCGTCCCGAACTTGTTCGGGTTGAAAAAATTATCTGTCTTAAATAAGTATTCTGCAGATTTTTTTCTTTTAAAATATGAATGGTATACATATTATCATTGTATACTCGTACATACGCTTTTTAATTTGTTCTAATGAGATTTTGAAAGAAATTGATTCACTTCATTTCCTAATCAAGAGAGACCAACCTTTACTTTCCGGTGAACAATATAATCTTCCCATATGTAACGTTGTACGTATGACCTTCAGTTTCGATGATGATGATGGCATAAGAAATTTTCATTGGAAATCGCAATTACTTATATTAGAAATGGAAATGTGAAAGAACCATGGGATTTCGAGAAATATTCCTGATTGACGTGCTGCTGATCCAGTAAGTCTAATACGGGAAATCATATTAGTCCATATTGATTTTACTTGGGGTCAAGTTCCATTCCATACATAAGACAAGTTAAAGTTTCGCAACGAAATTATTGGAATACCGTCTTTAATTTTAATAGAATGAATATGGACTCTTAAAAGTGTTCTTAAGATACAGAGGTCGTACAGAGTCCCTAAAAGGAGACGATTTTAAACAGGCTTAAAGTATATCTGCACGCGTTTATCAAGGGAACCACAGGAATAGTTTGATAAGAGTCACCGGCAAATGCGAAGATGACACCTCTCTCAATGTTGTCTTAATCTTTTAGTTCGTTTAGAATCCTTGGCTTCTATATACAAACAGTGGCTCATCGAACATCCGTAATACATTATGCGGCAGACCTTTTGAAGACTCTATACAAATGGCTTTTTTTTTCTTATGAAACGTACGGAGTCTTTCTGAAAAAAGCCATTAAAAGCAGTTTAACCCTAGAGTGGTCAGTTTTTCGACCACTAAGAAAAATTGCTGCAATTAAATTTCAAAAAAAGAATTAATTTGAATTCTGAAATTTTGAATTTAAATTATGTTATACGTAATCACGAGCTGCGACAGGACCCTACCAATTACAGTTATTGTTTCTAGAAACGACTCTTGTCTCCCCAAGCGCTTGTCCCTCCTCTTGGGCGGTTACGTGTGTACAGTTGTGAGTGTGTATGAGTGTGCGTGTGTGTATGACATGATCGTCACCGACCAGGAGAAGCGGATTGCTCAGGACCAGAGGAGCCGCGCCTGCAGAGAATGTTGGGGTCTAAAAAGGAACCGGAACGTCAAGGCCGGTACAGTAAAAACAATTAGCAATTTTGATTGCTCAAAAAAAAAAAAACTACATACACACCCTCAGTCTGCCTGTTGATTTTGGTTAAATATTTTAAACTTTTTTTCAGTTCCACCGGGTATGCAGATAAACATTAATTTGCGTTCTGGTATCACATTCGAGTCGTTGATCGGTTACTAATTTAATTGCTCTATTGGAAAATTACTCATTCAGTAGGTTGCAATAATGTATTAATCTTGTCCGGAACGCATAAACATACAAAATAAGCCCTCTCTCGTTATAATATTAGTATAGATAAGAAACCTCAAAGGGTTGCCCGAAATTCATGCAAAATTACAGCTTTTAGAATGACGGATCACAAAATACTCACTAATGATCACCCAAGTGACGCGGGCTTACAGGCGCGGGCATAAGTGACTTTACTATGAAAGAAACTGTTTTTCAAAGATTTGTGATCAACCATTTTCCTCTGTAGTAGGCATTTATTGCGATCCGAGATGTTTCGAAATTTAAAAATGTATTTCCTCCCTCTATCTTACTGTATCTAATTAAGTATTAATCACATTTACTCAGAATTCTATAAACGAAATAAACATGCTCGACCACTACAGCAAACAATTTACAGCATCCGGGCTCTTGTGAACCTACTCTGAAAAGGCAGAATAGGTCAGTTATTTGAAAATATTAATAACCTCTATCTGCACTATTTGAATTCAAAAAGTAATTTACTCGAAGCGAATCCCAGTTATAATTCGTTTGAATAAATTTTGATGCATTAACATTCTGCGAGTCTAAATATTTTGCGATTTCCAAGGCTAGAATTCTATATATCTTATCCTCTGCAGTCTCAAAAACATGTATAGGTTATGGTGGTTCTAATGCCATCATCGTTATTTTTTTTACTTGTTTCTATTCTTTAGCATTCAGTTCATAGGGAACCTTCAACTAGTTTATCAATGCAAGTGCAAGACAATAAGCGCTTGTGTTTACGTATTTAACAATAGATCAGTACGAAACATAAACTGGTTGCGAGGACAAACTATCGGTTTAAAAATGTAGTGTTACGTACATATATGCATAATGTATAGCCTATGTCACTCAGTAAGAATGCACCTTCCATATAGTGAAAGAATTTTTCAAATAGCTGCAATGGTTCCGGAGATTACCTTGAACATATAAACATACAAAAATCCGCCCTCTCTCTTTATAATATTAGAATAGATATTAATTCCTTTCAGCAAGATTACTAATAACTGGTTTTCTTCAATAACTTTTAGTGCTTTGTTACAATTCTCCTAAATTTCGCAGATTTGTTTGATCTCCCAAGTTTCGCAGGTAAATTCATTTTTTCAGTTAATGATGCTGATCATAAGTTAGGAAGTCCTCAAATTTCATGATACTTTTGGGCATAACCTCAGGTACTTAGCAGCATTAGTTTTTCATTCACTTCTTGAACAGTTTTACCAATTGTCTTCTTTTCAAGTGTATCACTTAAATGTCGAAAAAAGCCATGCAATTTTACTTACTTTTTCTTAAATATTTATAGATTGCAATTATGAAATTTAAATTTCATTAAATTGAAATCATTACATAGTGCATTCTAAAGAATAGAGGATGTCATCCAAAGTTTTAAATAAACACGTTCTGCAAATATACCATATCTTTTACAATCCAATATCATCTACTGAAGTATTGATGAACTAGTGGTTAGACATTTACGTTTTAAAGTAGTACAAGTTTTTTAAAGTTCATTGAATATGTTAACTCATAATGTGTTTGCTTCAACATTAAGTTTCATCAGAAACATAGGACTCTGAAATGCAAATGAGTTTGCTTTAGTAAAAAATCATTCCATTTTGTTTGGTGAAATGGTTGTGAAGTCATCAAATGTTTTCTTTTTTTATGTACTACTAACTTAATGAGATTTTGGTCAGTCAATGAAACATGCATCTATCACGGTGTTTACATATAATTTCAGTCACAAGACTACGATTGAAGTCAGATGGACGAAATTACCAAACTTTTATCATAAAGAAAGTAAACAACTGGGAAATTATCTTCTATCAGATAATATCTGCTTAAGTTTGCTATTTGGGCGTTAGCTTGTATTTTTATGACTGTGTAATGAATGATGCGTAGGAGGTTTTAGTCATAAATCAAAATGAAACGTGGTAGGATATTAGGATGAGCTTATACTGTGTCTAAACGACTTCAATCCTTAAAAATTTTGTTCCTGATTGCAAATGTTTAGCAGATTTTTAAAGCGATGATTTCACTCAATCAATTTTCTTGGAAAACTTGTCGTGGTCTTTTAAAATGTTTTGACTCATGAGGTTTGAAGTGCGATTTTACGATTATCATTGAGATTGATTTGATATACTCCCACCCCTCCTCCCATCCAAAGTAAACTATGGAAATGTCATTAAGTTAAAAATAAATAAATAAAACTTGAACTTTTGATATCTTGAATTCAAATTATGTTTTTGGCAATCACGAGCTGAGATAGGTCCCTACTCGTTGGGTCTCTTGCTTCCGCAAGTGGCTCCTGTCCTCTGGAATCGACTTTGTGCCTAAGTTTGTGTGTGTGTGTGTGTGTGTGTGTGTGTGTGTGTGTGTGTGTATGTATGTATGTATGTATGTAGGTGTGGGTGGGTGTAAAGGCGTGTATGTGGGTGTGGGTGGGCGTAAAGGCGTGTGTGTGTATATGTAATTGTGGGTGGGTGTAAAGGCGTGTGTGTGTGTATGTATGTATGTAGGTGTGTGTGGGTGGGTGTAAAGGCGTGTGCGTGTATGTAGGTGTGGGTGGGCGTAAAGGCGTGTGTGAGTGTAAATATGTGTACGTGTATGTGCGTGGGTGTGTGTGTCTGTGCGTGGGTGTTTGTGTCTGCGTGGGTGTGTGTAAACATGTGTATGGGTGTGAGTGCGTGTGTGTGTGTGTATGCGATTATATGTGTAAGCGCGCACTTATGTTTGTGCTTAATTTAAGCCTTGAACGAACGCATATGAGTTAATCATAGCAACAAAATTTTTCCTCGTAATAAATATTAAAACAACGCGCTAGATTGATTCTCGTCGTCATGGTAAGCTGAAAAATCAGAACTACGTCAATCTCTGTCAAGTTATTTTAATAAGCATCTCCCGATTACTCAAAAACTAACTTAAAATATAATGTGGGATGTTGAGTGTAAAAAAAAAAACTTTGATCGATACTGTCAAATGGAACTTACCTAGTTTCATAAATTTAACGATAAAATAATAAGCGTGGAACCTAAATGCTACATAAGCGCATTTTGAATTAGAAAAAGTCGAAAACTGTCTTCAACTTTGAATCGAATTTTGCATTTTAGGATATTATTCGTGCTTTTTTTTCATATTTTTTTTTTCTTTAAAAGTGCGACGTCTAATCTTATATTGTTCAAAAGCTCTTAATGTTATGCATCATGCATTTCCGTGTTTTGAAAATTGTTCTAGGTTAATTTTGGAATGTTATTTTTTATCTCTTTCATATCATCGGCTATGAGAGACGATCTATCCTTCACGGAAACAAGCAGGTAAGTTTTGATTTGTGCCTACAGATAAGAAATAGACGTATTATAATGCACTTATGTTAATAGCCAGCTATCTTTCTAAAGTTTTAGAGAGGAACATGCTATGTGATAAATAAGACAATTTTGGAAAATCAAATAAAATTTTATCCAAATATTGTTCAAAGGACAAGTGAAGAACGGAAAAAGAACATTTGGTTTCAAATTCTTTTGCTAGTTAAGTTTTTTGCTACTTTGATAATAAATGTGATGAAGCATATTTCCACAGATTTTATATTTTCTCTCTATGTAAAAAATAACCTAAAAGATGTAAAATTCTGTTTGCGTCAGATCTTCATCCAGGAGACCCCAAAGCACCAGCAGCCTTTAAACTTGGTAAAAAATTACTTTGAGCTCCAGGGGTTCTTGCATCTCGGAGCAACTTTTTTTAAATCTTGAATAAATGTTTTTGTAATTATTTTTTAAGCTAAAATTTCACATAAATTGCCTATTAAAGGGATGAAAGATTCTCCGCTACCCTTAACATTATATGTCACTCTAATGAGCTTTTTTTGTATCAGATTAAGCTTATGCTACTTTTTTCAATTAATTAGAGCAGCGAATGTAAGGGTTTTCTATTTTAGCGAAAGTCCTAGGATGAACATGATTTAAGCATGGAACTAAAGCGAGTAATGTCACTGGAGACCATAAATTTGGAACCTTTTTTTTCAAACGTGGAAAACTGCCATTTTGTAATGCTCAGAAGCCCGTTAGCACCTATACAGTCGAATCCCGCTACAACGCGATCCGACTTACGCGAAATGGCTATAACGCGAATTTTTCATGAGTAACGAATTTTAGAGCTAACGCGAATTTTTCGCCCACAACATGAATTTGTTTAGGAGAAAGTATCAGCTTCGTTATTGGCTACTAAATATTGATTTTGTGAATGTTATTCGGTCCCTTTGAGCATCACTGACAGCCAAAATTCCCACGCCAAACTAGTCTACTGCATCAAATAACCATAATGGCACCTTAGTGTCACCTTCATCTAAAGTTTGGAAATGTGAAGAAAAAGAAAGTTTCTGATAAGAAAATTTAAAAAGGCTAAGATTCTCGATATGCTTGAACAATTACAAAACGTCGAAGGTAGCGCGACAATAAGTATGAGTGAATCTTTCATATGTACAATTAAAAGTCAAAACAAAAAGATGTCCGTAAAAGTTTAGAACTTAGTTTCAATATAGAAGCTTGCAGAGCAGTCTAGCAAAGTAAAAATTATGAAAATGAAAGCTACGCGCGCTCTTGCATTGTGGATTAATAAAAAGATCAGGTAGAGGAGATGTAGCCACAAATTGAAATGTTTTAAATAAAAGGTTAAACGTATTTAAAAATGTATTAGATAAGACTAACGATCTGATCTTGGAGCATAAATCATTACTAGTATCCTCATTTTTTAACTCGTAAATATTGCTACTGTATCTACTGTACAGTACTATTTTGTGCATCATTTTAATTTTACTGCATGCAGTGCGTACCGTGCTGTTTTATTTTATATCTTTTATTCCCATTGGTCATTCATTTTGTGCATCTTAAGTATTTCATGTTGAATAACAGTTTTTTATATTTTAAATGCAGTAAAAGTTCAGTTCTTTATGGAAGGAACTGTAATGGTTAAGGAATGCTTTAGAGCAGTTTTAGGGGTGTTTATAAGTGCCTAAAAGTATTTGGTATGCTTTAAAAAATTTGTATGCATATATTTTTCCACAACGCGAAATTTCAACTTAGGCGAGGAGTCTTGGAACGTATCCCTGGCGTAAGTCGAGACTCGACTGTATTGCTAGCACCTATAGGTAGCTAGTTAGTTTGGAAATCAGGGAAAGGTTTGCTCTTCAAAGAGTTTTCCTTTTTTTTAATATTTTGATTTTACATATTTTCTTAAAGTTCTTTTCGTTTTCGGGTGGGAACGGGAGTTTAATATTTTTCTTATTCTGTCAAGCTCTTTACTTGTTTTTCTTTTTTTTTTTTTTGTTATAATCGTAACTTGTATTTTAATTTGATTATTCCTAATAGACGGTTTAAATCTTTGCAAAGTTGATAAGACTAGTCCACCCGTGCGGAACTCCGCACTGTACTTCGAATCCTCTCATGTTGCATTTCGCTCTTTAAAAATTTTAGAGAAAGAACATCGAAAAAAGTTAACGTATTAAAGTAAAAGGAGAAAAGTAAACGCACATATAAAGGCATGTAATTTGAAGACATCAGCAACAAACCCCGTTAAATACAACGTTGCGATAATGTGATCATCGCTCACCTTTGGCTGTACGTATTTTCAATCAAACATATCATTAAAAGTGTGCCTGAGTCACTCGAAAAAAAGCAGTAATTGTGCATGTGAAAAAACGGGTTGTGGCAAATACAGTCCTGCCTATGTGAGCATCTGACGGAAATAAAGCGAGATTTATTGGCACGGATTTGAATTGCGCCATTCTGATTAATAGCACGACACTCCAACCAACCGAGCACTTGCGCCTTCGTTTTCGAATGCTATTCATTGAAGCAATGTGCAAAAAAGTTTTTGCTAAAAAAAAAAGTCTATGTTTTGTCATTAGCCAACATGATACGATTTGATTAAGGAATGAGGAAGATCTCGCGTAGCGATTGAAGCAAACATTTTAGAGAAATAATAAATTAGATTGAAAATAATTGTTTTATTTTTTGAAAAATGATACAATTTCGCATAGCAAGCTGCTTTAACCGTTACGGCTTGAATGCCAGCACATTTTTTTCATTTAATTGAACATTTAAAATTCAAAATTAAAACCAGTTGAACTGAGTCCACTTTTTAAGTGTAAATTTTTGAACGTAGACAAAATGCATCAGCCCCCCCCCCCCAAAGCAGAGGAGTAGAAAATCTTACTAATGAAGTTGATAATAATTTTAATGTTTTACATCGTATTCGCGAATAAATAGTTAAAGGTTTAACTGGGTAAAACTCGTAATTTCAATTTGGCGTAATATTTGTTCATTATACAGAAGGTCAAACACTGCGATGAGAAAAATATACATTTCAGCATAGAATGAAAAACTTAGTGGTCTGGACGAAGTCAAAGCTTAAAAAAAAAAGAAAAGGAAGAACACCCTTCGATTAACAGTCAACATATCTGAATGATAACTGTAGCCTGTATAAAGGAGTCGAAACACAAAGTAGCATAGTAGTCCCATCGAATTTATTTTATTGTCTTGCGTGTGTTATGTGTTGTATGTTATCAGTCCATGTAATGCGTAATATTAATCTAAATTTGCCATTACGTTGGACAGCCCGGGCTTGCCCGAAGTTCAGATAGTTTATAGCTCTACCGAAAAAAACTTATCAATTTAACCGAACAACTAAGTCCTTTTTAAAAGTTATTTTTTAAAAAAAGTTAATTTTATTTATTTATTTATTTTTATTTATTTTTTGCCGAAAGCGACGCAAAAAATTGGAAAATTATATTAGAACTTTGCTTAAAAAAAAAAATCTGCGTAAGAACTACAGGCTGCATCAAGGTTTTGCAATAGCAAGGGTCGTTTCCATAAACTTGATTTTTAGACCGTAAGTCTATTTTTCATCATTAGCCGGCCCGATAAGTTTTAAAATAAGGGGTGGAATTTCTTCAAGAGATAAGTAAGATCTTACATACTGACAGAAAAATAATCCACAGAAATAATATATAAGATATTGAAGAGAAGTGTTTTTACTTTTTAAATTTTTTACGATTTGTTATAGCAGGCTGCTTAACCGCACGGTTAAAATACAAAATAATTTGAACTAAGTTCTTTTTTAAGCGTTGCTTTTCGAATGTAGTAAAAATGTGCTAGACTATTTGTTTTTTGCCGAAAGAAGAAAAAAAAGTAAATTTTACCCATCAAGTTGTTAGTAATTTTAATGTTTTACTTCGTATTCTAAAAAATACTCTTAGTTTAAATGAAAAGCGTAATTTTAATTTGTGGTAAAATTTTTTTTAGCTGTACAGAGGGTCAAAAACTCATTATAGAAGAGTCTATATTTCAATATACGATTTATTATTTTTTTCTGAACAAAAAACAATTCCATTTTAGTCTGAAATTTTAAACCTGATACTTATATTTTCGCTTACATTATGCTTTAATTTTCTTACTGGAGCCAAAGCTTAAAAAAAAAAGCCTTACTATTCAGAAGTAATTTAGCACCGTGTTGCATCAAATTTTCTTAACAGCAAGGAGCATTTCCTTCTCATTTACTCTATTCCCTCATGTTTATTATTCATTTTATTATGTGTTTATGTAATGCGCGATTTTTTTTCTAATTTTTTGATGCAGCTTGTCCGGATGTGGGCCCGAACACTCATTCTCCTGGTTACCAGTTGAATGCTCTACCGATCAAGCTATTCAGCTCTGTCGGTCATAGTGCAAGTTAAAGTTATAAATTTAACCGAAAACCTCGTTCTGGTTCTTTAAAACAGGTTTTTTAGCAGAAAAAAATTTTTTAGACCGTGGGTCTATTTTTCGTCAGTAGCCTGCACGATAAGCTTTAAAATAAGGTGTAAGTCAAAGAAATCGATCAAGAATTGACGAAGATCTCGCGTAGAAACCAAAAACAAGCTACAGAAATAATATATAAAGATTGCAAAGCATTCTTCGGGGCTTAGTGAGCGTCAGCGTGCAAAGGGCCTGTAGTTCTTTAAAACATAGCTTTAATATAATAATAATAAGCTTTGGAATTTTGCCTCATAAATGTCAACTAAAATTTATTCACCATGTCTGATGAAGCGCAAGTCCCCTCTTTACCCGAGAAGAACTGAAATGAGCCAAATTTGTCATGATCTTTAATTTCGAAGATCATTCTACACGATATCACCAAAAGTATTTCGACACTTTCAAAAATTCACATTTTTACGAATTTCTCAAAGAATAAGAGACCAATTGCTCTCTGATTTTTTTCAAAGGATATTCTCCAACGACTCATTTTCAGATAAAAATCAAATCTACTATGCATTTAGGGAACCAGCAGCAAATTGAGAAACATAAAACGGTTTTTGATCTTCCTTTATTTAAATAGCTGGGAATAAGCTATAATTTCAGAAATAAGTTTTCGAACTATGAATAATTTAGTTTTATATTTTCGTGAAAGTATCTCTTGTACTCACGGAGTTATAAGCAATGTTTTCAAAAATACAAATTTTATTTGAAGATTTTCGGCTCAAACACGCAGAGTTTTTTGTCTACCGTTACTAAACTTTCAGAATGCTTGACAGCATACAAAAGATAAGATATTTTTTTTTAAAGATAAGATAAAATTTATTAACAAACAAAATACACATACATAACAGTAAGCAAAATTAAAAAAAGTAAAGTTAAAAAACTTACAAATTATAAAACATAAATTACAAACTTCATAACAAAACATTAAGAAAATCTTGACTATAGTTCAACACGAGTTAGTATTAAATTCAACACTAAAGAGCGCCAAAGGCACTGTCCGCAGTGTTTTTTAAAAAAATAACAAAAAAGGAACATAATAATAAAATGGGACATAAAAATTAAAAAAGGAACATAATAATAAAATTTGAACTTAAAAAATCAAACATTTAAAGAAATACGAATGTTTAAAGCAATTAAATATTTCCTGTTTAAATTTATTTCTGAAATTTATAGCTTATCCCCAGCTATTTACAATGAAGGATGATCAAAACCCTTTCTTTTCGCAATTTGCTACTCGTCGCCTAAATTAATAGTAGTTTTAATTTTCATTGGTTAATGACAGCTGAAGTGTACCTTTTATGTGAAAAAAATTACGGAGCAATTAATCTCTTATTTCTCGAGAAATCCGTAAAAATGTGAATTTTCGAGATTGACCCAATACTTTTGGTGATATAGTGTATGCATAAGCCCGTTATTTTTTTTAACCGAATATCTAGGCTTCGGAGTCGGACACAGAGTCATGGAGTAGTAGTCGGACTGATTTTGAGGTTAAGGAGTCAGAGTTGGGAATCAATAACTTGAATAAGGTTTTCTGCTTGAAAGTAAAAAAATAAAAAAAAACCTTGTTGAATAAAAAATGAAATTAACAGAAACGATTACTCAAAAACGGACACAGAGTATAACTATGTAATACCAGAGATAGATAACTTCAAGTGTTGTTTATAAAAAAGTGCTAGTTTTACACGAAACTACAATGGAGAGATTGGAGTTGAACGATTTAAGCTATACTATCCATACATTTGTTCTTCATATAATTTTTAATTCTTAAAATATTTGAGTATCCCCAAAAGCCTTCTTTGCATGCATTTATCGGAAAAGAAAAATTTGAAGAAAAAGTCGAAGCGTCTGATTAGTCTGATTAAAGTACTGTCTGACCATCGATTACATGGAAAGGCTAATATCCGGTTTATGGGCGGAAATGGACGTATCTATTAGTTTATAGGGATGTTAGTTGGTTTGTTTCAGTTGTGCACTTTTGCCTCCCTATTACTTAGTCTTAGTTTTGTAAAAATGAAAATTTGCTCACAGCAACATTTTTGAAATGTAATCTATATTCGATCTATATTCTCACGACAAAAATTAATTGATTTATTTATTCACAACAAAGTTTTTGAGCTTACCATTTTGCTTTTACGTTCCTGAAAGAAATGAAAATATTTTCTTTTCTTTTTGTTGTTTCCCTGGTAACTATTTTTGTTTCCCCTTATTTATTTTTGAGAATGCAATAAATGAATAAGGCACTAGTGACATTATAAAACGCGTGCATAAAAATCCCATCGTTATTTTCCCTTCTCCCCTGCTACATTCATTCAGATGGAATCGTCTTTACTTGGCAGATTGCCAAATTACATACAACCCGTGTTCAAACAGTATCGACCAGAATTACTATTAGCTGTTCTTTTTAATTCTAAAGAAATCTTCTTCTATTCCGATTATTTTCAGATTGCTGTGTAAAATGTCGTTATAGAAAGAGTTAGAAAGTGTTAGTCATAGGTAAGTTATTTAAACCTTAAAGGATGGGAATGTGACATTTAATTTTCTTTTATTTCTTTTCCATTAAGAATTACTCTGTTTTTAAATTATGTTTTTAAACATACAATACAAAGATAGGTAGGAGCAAAAATCGAAAGAACTCATGAAATGGAAATACATTACATATTTATGGAGCCTTATTGCATTTTATTTATAAATTTCAAAGACATCAATATAATTGACGATGACTTGTTAGTAAAATAAGAAGGGAGTTGAAGATTTCTTTAATATAAAACATAATTTCATTCTAAGGAGGCTTTGGAAGAATATTAGTCGCGATGTAAATAAACAAGGTTACATGCTATTTCAGGGAACTCGATCTTATAACTTAAATAAAAGAAAGCGTATCGTTAATGCCAGTTTGCAGAAAATAAATAGAATAAATAAACGTATCCAAAGGCTGTGCACCTAGAGCTAGCAAAAAGAAAAGGATGCAGCATTTAGATCTCCAACAAATATTACCGTTATAAAAGCAAAATAACTACTTTAGTATTTTGTAGTAAGTTACCGCCCTAAAGCCAGGGATAAGGCAGAAATACTTAAAATACACCTCCAGCTCAGTTATTCCATCCGAGGACTGCAGTTTCGTGCTTTTTAGCACTCATCAGCCCGGAATAGGAACCACATGAGCTGGAGGCGAAAAATCTCTTAAGGGAGGCAAGAGAGCCAAACAAACTGGTAGCTAATGCAGAATTATCAAATCTTTGTTTGGCTCTCTTGGCTCCCTTAAGAGATTTTTCACTTCCAGCTCATGTGGTTCCTATTCCGGGCTGATGAGTGCTAAAAAGCACGAAACTGCAGCCCTCGGATGGAATAACTGAGCTGGCGGTGTATTTTAAGTATTTCTGCCTTATCCCTGGCTTTAGGGCGGTAACTTACTACAAAATACCTTAGCTTTGCCATCAATCTTTGAGTTGAACCGCACCATTGCTGCGGTCGCTCACCTGGTTTGCTATTTCTGCATTAGCTATCAGTTTGTTTGGCTCTCTTGGCTCCCTTAAGAGATTTTTCACCTCCAGCTCATGTGGTTCCTATTCCGGGCTGATGAGTGCTAAAAAGCACGAAACTGCAGCCCTCGGATGGAATAACTGAGCTGGCGGTGTATTTTAAGTATTTCTGCCTTATCCCTGGCTTTAGGGCGGTAACTTACTACAAAATACCTTAGCTTTGCCATCAATCTTTGAGTTGAACCGCACCATTGCTGCGGTCGCTCACCTGGTTTGCTATTTCTGCATTAGCTATCAGTTTGTTTGGCTCTCTTGGCTCCCTTAAGAGATTTTTCACCTCCAGCTCATGTGGTTCCTATTCCGGGCTGATGAGTGCTAAAAAGCACGAAACTGCAGTCCTCGGATGGAATAACTGAGCTGGCGGTGTATTTTAAGTATTTCTGCTATATCTCAGGCTTTAGGGCGGTAACTTACTACAAAATACCTTAGCTTTGCCATCAATCTTTGAGTTGAACCGCACCATTGCTGCGGTCGCTCACCTGGTTTGCTAATTCTGCATTAGCTACCAGTTTGTTTGGCTCTCTTGGCTGTTTTAAGAGATTTTTCGCCTCCAGCTCATGTGGTTCCTATTCCGGGCTGATGAATGCCAAAAAGCACGAAACTGCAATCCTCAGATGGAATAACTGAGCTGGCGGTGTGTTTTAAGTAACTACTTTAGTGTTTAACTTTTTATCTTTTGTACAAAAATGACAGAAAAAAAAACTACTTTCAATAGAAAAACCATTTTTCCGGATTACCAATATTTTCATATATTTTCGAAAGAATTAATATTTTAAAGTATAATAATAATAAGAGCAAACGTGTTTTTACTCTAAAATATTTGTATTAGAATGTAGACAGATAATTTTAAACATTTAAATAACTTCAATTAAATTTTCAAAAATATATTTCTTAACATTTAACCGAAACTCTCTTGTGAAAATAGTGAGTTAAGTTTATAAAAAAATTATTGAAATGAAAGTAATTTAAAAACTATTCAAAAAACCAACAATAATAAAACATTTTTCGTCAAACAAAAATAATGATTTCCCAAACGTTCTTTAAAGCATTAAAATATTTCCTGCATTTTTAGAAGAAAAAAAAAGTTGTCATTCGACCCTTTCTTCCTTAAAAAGCCATGCAACTAAACTATTCATGAGAAATAGAGAGTTATTGTATTTATTTCCTTAAGAAATTTATTTATGCTATCTTTAAAACCTAGAAAATCGCGCGTCAAGATATGACGGGTGAAAATCGCTTCTATATTTGAACGAAGCAAATGCCTGTTTTGTGATATTTTGATAGTTGAAATTTTAACCGTAACTTCAGTGGAGTAACCCTAAATTCCAGTAGATGGCGTTCATTACTAACCACTTCTTCGTTTCTTCATTTCCCTGAAATGGCACAGTCTTACCAGTAACACAGTTAAGTGACCGTATCCAGTTCAGACTTGTCACAATAAAGCCTTTCCCTGCGTTTTAAACATTACCAAAACATATTATAAAATTATCATGCCGTGGCACGAGTTTCATTTCTGATGACGTCAGGATGATGTATGATAGATACTCAATCATTGGCTATTATAAATATGAGGATTTCTTCACTTTAAATAGTTTCATCTAGTTACTTTCTTCTATATCTAATATATAGAAGAAAGTATTGGATTCGTGCAAATTTTCGAATTTCGAATTTTGACGGATTCGAACGTTTTGAGGTGTGCTGAGTCCATTTCGACTATTTTTGGAAAATGTCTGTCTGTCTGTGTGTGTGTATGTATGTGTGTGTATGTATGTGTGTATGTGTGTGTGTCACGTCTGTGTGTGACCAGTTTTTTGTGGCCGCTCTACAGCAAAAACTACTGCACGAAATCGAACGAAATTTGGTACACATATGTGCCCCTATGTGAACTTGTGCCCATTGGCTTTTGGCGCGAATTCCTCCAAGGGGGGTGGAGCAATGGGACGTTTTTTGAGTTACGCGTGCTTGCTATTCCTCAGGAAGTAACTGGCGGAATCAAACAAAATTTGGACCATATGTTACCATTAACAGGAACAGGTGCTGATTCAATTTTGGTGGCAATAACTCAAACGGGGGTTGAGCTATAGAACGTTTTTTGTCGTCAATTGTGACTGCTGTATCTCAAGAAATAATGAACGGAATGAAAGAAAAATTTATCGGCAAGTAGACCTTAGTGGGTATAAGAGCTGATTTTATTTTGGTGTCAAAAGCTGAAAAGGGGGTGGCGCAATCGAATGTTCTTTTTTTTCATTGTGAGTGCCATTTCTCAAGAAGTAATGCTACGTTCTGGATGAAATTTGGAATAAATGTGAATCTATTTGTAAATAGGCGTTGTTTCAATTTTGGCGCCAATCGCTCCATGGGGGTCTGATTTTTTTTTTGTGTTAATAAAAATAGCTTTATAAATGCAACAATAAGAAAGATAAATTACAATATTCTCGTCTGCTTATTTCACGTGATTTTAATTTTCGGGAGATAATCGGAAATGTTATCGCAATGATTTAAAATTAATAACTGTTGCCATTTTATGTTTGTTAACAAATAAAACATCTAATTAATTCAAGCAAGGCTTTTAAAATAACGTTCAAGTCGTTCTTTGCTTTGCTTTTGCGGGAATTCAGGAATTCGGACGGTCGTCAAGTTTTTTTTTTTTTTTGCTGGGAATATTGCATTCTTTTCAAGCATAGGGATTGATCAGAATTCACAAGAAAGATATAGAAGAAAGTTTCGTGATGGCCACAACATACTAGTATTTTTTTATTTGTGTTCATGTGAGCATTTTAAGCACTTAAAATAATCTAGAGGTTGACGAAGAACTTAACATATATTCAAAGACGACACAGTACAAGATAAGAAGAAACTAATAATTATTACAGCTGATTATTAATTATTTAAAACATTTCATAGATCACGTTTAAGTTTCCGTTCATTGAAAACAAAACTTTAATAAAAACATAAGTAAAGAGTTAATCTGTATAATAAGTAACAGTTCGGATTACATCAGCAATTTTATTTATTTAGTCCTATTGAAAATACCCGACGTTGCCAGAGTCAGTAATAATTGTGAGAGAAACAATCGCTAATTTCATTCGTTTTCTGATTTAACTGAAATAACTCAAAACGAATTGCTTTGACGTGATTAAAAATCGAGCTTCTTCCTAACTCGTATAAGTAAAATAGCAATAAGCATGAAGAAGAAAATAGTATTCAGTTAGAAACGAAAGTACGACGTTTAAGCATGAAAAATTTTGAAGAATTTATAAAATATGAAATTAAGATATAAGTTAATGTATATAAGTTAATGTATTTATATTTTTTAACATAGTCAATTTTTCTCCATATGACTATTGAAATACAAACGGTTTTAATAAATGTAGCCGCCCGTAATCCCACTATGCTTGCTTCAGTTATTTCAGGAAATTTTAATTATTATGGGTTCTTGGTCCGATTTAAAATGTTACCAAATTTGCAGTAACAATTTTGGGATACCTTGGATAATACCCTACTTTATAAAACTGTCTATTATTAATTTTCGTCAAAGAAATATAGTCGGAAGAAAGATATTTTTGGTGACCATAAAATGATGCTAAACATTTTCATCCAAAACGTCTCCAAAATAAGTAATGAAACTTGGCGAGTGTTAAAATTGTGCACAGAGACAAAGTTTTGTGCTTTTAGAAGTTTTTGTTCTTTTTATAGATTTGTCTAATTTAGTTAGCGGATTATTTCACATTTTAACAAAAGTTCTAAAGATTCTTTTAATGGCGATATTTTGGTTACATGGTGAAAGCCGAGAAACATTATTACGCAATCTTTGGCTTCAAAAACAGCGCCAGTTGAATAAATTGCCTTACGTTAGAACTGAACTGTTGTAATTAATTATTGATAACTGTTCTAATCACTTTGAAATTATGTATAGGGGAAGGTTGCCGTCAATGAACCACATAACAGTTTTCGTTTTTTTTACAAAGGAAGTCCAACTCAAAATTCACATTAATTATAGGAATAATTTCTCAGCATATTTCTCTATTAATAATAATATTTATTTTCATGATAAATATACACAATAAAGAATGAAAATTAAAAATTAATACTTAAGCATGTGGTCCATTCATGGCAGCCGGTTGCTATGGATGGGCCATTGAATTTCCATTGATGGGCCACTTTCTCAAATCAAAAAATCAATGTATAGCTTACAAATATTTATAACAAATGATCAATAAACACTACAAATAACAAATGATCAATAAACACTACAAATAACAATAAGTTATAGAAAAATAGATTCATTTTCTAAAATGTTTTATTTCCACAACACACAGCTGTTGTCATCACACCTCGTTCACCACTTGATATTTTTCCAACCTGTGCAACACTGTTCTCAGCTAATATCTTTTCAACCTCTTTTGAACTACATGAAATACACCGCCAGCTCAGTCATTTCCAGCCGAGGACTGCAGTTTCTTGCTTATTAGCACTCATCAGCCCGGCATAGGAAACTGACTGAGCTGGAGATGGAAAACCTCATATGGAAGGCAAGAGGGCCAAACAAACTGGTGCCTAATGTAAAATTAGCACAGACCAGTCAAGTGACCGAAGCAATAGTTCGGTTCAACTCGGAAATTGATGGCAGGCATGGTATATTCAGTAAATTACCGTCCATTAATTTACCGTAAATTACTGCCTATGCCGGGCTGATGAGTGTTAATAAGCACGAAACTGTAGTCCTCGGCTGGAAATGACTGAGCTGGCGGTGTATTTCATGTATTTCTGCTTTAGCCCTGCTAATGGGCGGTAATTTACTCTTTTGAACTGTTGAGAAATTTGTTAAAACGATTTTGAAAACTTTTGTTCGACGCAAGATTGTACTTGCTCTCTAAAATACCAGAGAACTTATTGGCCATTTTATTACTGTAACCAGACGCTTAAGTCCCTAACTACCAGAGAATATAGTACTAAAATACTTTTTGTCTTATTTAAATCTGTGGGACATGTTATTTTTCTCAGCCTCTTGAAAGGCCAATTAATTGCCTTTATTTTTCGGAAGTCATTGTAAAAATGTCTTCTCTAGTTTCAAAATAGGATTCACTAATCATGTTCCTATTTCGCAGGGCTTAACTCTTAAATTTCTAATAAGAGACTAAGGCAACAACAAACCGGTTTTTATCTTCCAAGTGACTGTTTAAAGTTGCTTTCCGGACTCTATATTATCGGAGGACTTCGTTAAGGTCCTAGGTCCATGCCACCATTCCTGTAAGCTACTGCAGCACGTTACATGCTCTCACTTGTCCACTGGCCATATTTAACTATTTTTTGCATTTTTTGGAACAGCAAAAGTATTTGAAACTAATTATTGTGTTTTAAATTTTTAATCAATTTTATTAAAAATTTTGACTTGAAATTACAATAAAGCATGAAAGTTTTTAATAATTGCTGAGATTATTTTTTTCAGTGTCATATTTATTTTAAAAAAAAGTTAATTGAGCTAAAGTTACAAAAATATTTGAGAATTTCGATGAATGAACTACTTTGTCAGGTGGTCCAGTCGTGGAAACACCTAGTGGTCCAATGAAAGCAACTGCGTTATTTTGAATATTCGTACAAGTGTTACTGCTGTGACGAATCATGATGAAACATGAAGTATGGGGAATTGCACTTGAAAAGGCACTCTATTTAAGTCAGTGTTCACGTTTAATTGATCAGTGATATTCAAAGCATGTTATAAGTAAATGAAAATCTCAATACTTAGTAAGGTAATGGTAGAAAACTTTTCTGACCGAGAAACAATATGATAAAATAATTTTAGCTACTTGACGACTCTGCAGTAGACTGTTTTCAGACTAAGAAAGGTACTAAAACTGATGACGCGTCTGCGCAAACTCTGGTACGGGAAATATCTTTGCGGTCTAGTCATGGTACCGGTTGATTGACGGCAACCTTCCCCTATATTAAGTAACTGATTTTCAATTGTATGTTTGATGCTCTTTTGTAAGTAATACACTTACAGATACTTTCTTTCTTACAGAATAGTAAAAAATAGGCTTTTCTGCCTATATGTGCTCTTTTGTAAGTAATACACTTACAGATACTTTCTTTCTTATAGAATAGTAAAAAATAGGCTTTTCTGCCTATATGTGCTCTTTTGTAAGTAATACACTTACAGATACTTTCTTTCTTACAGAATAGTAAAAAATAGGCTTTTCTGCCTATATGTGCTCTTTTGTAAGTAATACACTTACAGATACTTTCTTTCTTACAGAATAGTAAAAAATAGGCTTTTCTGCCTATATGTGCTCTTTTGTACGTAATACATTTACAGATACTTTCTTTCTTACAGAATAGTAAAAAATAGGCTTTTCTGCCTATATGTGCTCTTTTGTAAGTAATACACTTACAGATACTTTCTTTCTTACAGAATAGTAAAAAATTGGCTTTTCTGCCTATATGTGCTCTTTTGTAAGTAATACACTTACAGATACTTTCTTTCTTACAGAATAGTAAAAAATAGGCTTATCTGCCTATATGTTAAAGTCCAATTAGTGAAAATCGCTTATGTGATTGAGAAAAATGGATGTCATATTTGAAATCAGTGCACCTTATAGTATAAGAGTCACTCATTACCGTACAATCACTTTTTCACGACCCGAAATTTTCAAGCCTGTGTAATTTACTTGACGTTAAATCCCGGTTATCACAAATTTACCATTTCAACTGCGCTTGCGCGCGGACTTCGCTGATTTCGAAACTCTTGCTCAAACTAATGAAAAACATTTAAATTTGTTAATATGAGATAAGAACAGATAAAAATTAGAAATTTCAAAGCTTTTTTTTATTTAGTTTTTACGCCTCGGTAAAGATTGAGTTTTGCGTCTTCATTATTAATGGATTCGGAGTCTGATTTTTCTATCAAACAAAGGCCCTTTTCAGGGCCAAATTTTTAACCTTAGAAGAGCGTACTCGATCTGCAGCATCACTTACAATATAAAGTCGAACCCTCAACCTAAATACAAATGTATAATACTAAGCTGTTTATGTATAACACAAAATATCCGGAAAAGACGGATATTTGTAATATTCCGATCATTTTTGAAGTACATAACGTGTTTTACGTTTACGTTAAATAAATATTTCCAAACCAATAAATATTGAAGTGTAATTTTTATCTTTTCTTCATAAAGATTTTCAGTTATTCATATCCATAGCTTCATATAATGTATCCCGAAATTGCTGTGAAAATACTCTAATCGCATTTATTAATTTGTTGGGACTCTAGCACAGCCTAAATATAAACAAGCAACACGAAATCTTAAAACAGAAAGCCCAAAAAGCAAAGTCCGTGCGCAAGCGCAGTTGAAATGGCAAATTTGTGATAACCGGGATTTAACGTCGAGTGTGTAATTTTAGACTATAAACATTATTTTCTAATTGTTGCCAAAATCAATTGTCTTTTTACTTTGCACCGTTGTAGGTTATTGTGATAGATGAGTGCAAAAATCCTAAGAAAGCAATAAATTTCATGCTTGCTCCAGAGACGCCTTGATTCAAAATTTTCATTATGATTCCTATTAATATTGCTGTTGAAAGGCAAATAATTTTTGTAACAACGGGTTTTATATTTAATCTATTTAATGGGGAAATTACATGAAAGTTACTGTTTTCCATAATAACTTTTTTAAAATAAGTTTTTTAGAAATAAATTATTATGTTTCTTCCTAATATTCTAACTATCTATGGCGAAAAAATGGTTGAAATCGGTCCAGTAGTTTTGAAGATTACCCCGGACATACATACTTACAGAAGTAGCCATTTATACACATAATTTTTACTTTCTTCTATATCTAATATATAGAAGAAAGTATTGGATTCGTGCAAATTTTCAAATTTCGAATTTTGACGGATTCGAACGTTTTGAGGTGTGCTGAGTCCATTTCGACTATTTTTGGAAAATGTCTGTCTGTGTGTGTGTGTGTGTGTGTGTGTGTGTGTGTGTGTGTCACGTCTGTGTGTGACCAGTTTTTTGTGGCCACTCTACAGCAAAAACTACCGCATGAAATCGAGCGAAATTTGGTAAACATATGTGCCCCTATGTGAACTTGTGCCCATTTTTTTTTGGCGCGAATTCCTCCAAGGGGGGTGGAGCAATGGGACGTTTTTTGAGTTACGCGTGCTTGCTATTCCTCAGGAAGTAACTGGCGGAATCAAACAAAATTTGGTCCATATGTTGCCAGTAACAGGAACAGGTGCTGATTCAATTTTGGTGTCAATAACTCAAACGGGGTTGAGCTATAGAACGTTTTTCGTCGTCAATTGTGACTGCTGTATCTCAAGATATAATAAACGGAATGAAAGAAAAAAATATCGGCAAGTAGTCCTTAGTGGGTATAAGAGCTGATTTTATTTTGGTGTCAACAGCTAAAAAGGGGGTAGCGCAATCGACCGTTCTTTTTTTCCATTGTGAGTGCCCTATCTCAAGAAGTAATGCTACGTTCTGGTTGAAATTTGGAATATATGTGAATCCATATGTAAACAGGCTTTGGTTCAATTTTTACGCCAATCGCTCCAAGAGGTGTTGATTTTTTTTTTTTTTGAATAAAAATAGCTTTATTAATGCAACGACTAGCTGCGTGCCCGGCGTTGCACGGGCTACCTAAAAAATGTAAGAGCAGTCCAGTTGATGCTTTTGTAGTACACTGACACTAGTTTCTAACGCGTTAAGGAATAAATAAATGCGCGTAAAGCAAGGTTTGCAAAACACCAGTAAAACATATTTTTGCCAAAACACCTCATCAACGTTAATAATCGTTATCAATGATACAAGTTATGAGTACATTTTCAGTCAGCACAAAAGGGGAAAATATATGCATTATCAACTATAATCTCTACTCACGTTAAACTGAATTACATCTGATAGACTATATCGGAAATATTTATGCACAATAACAATCCGCTTTTTACATAAAATAGTCTACTACCCGGCGTTGCCCGGGTGTTTATTAATGCAACATACCACTCAGATAAATATTTGGATGGATTCTATCCACATGGTCGTACAAGAATTACATCAATCCGTTTTCCAGGTACAAACCCTCAAAGAACTCAAATAACTTGTAAATCACTCATTTACTTTACGACGTGCACGGTCCTCCTCGAAAATGAAAGTTATGTCATGTGACGCGTATTTAACAATCAGGCTTGAACAAAAAAAAAAAAAAAAAACAGCAAAATTTTGCTGCAGATTACGGCGAAATAATCGAAAAGTAAACAACTTAAACACCCTGATTACAGGAAAAGCCTTAAAACAAAAGCCTAATTTTATTTCTTTATATTCGAGAAAAAAAATTGCAACAGATGTTTCTTTTCAATGATTTTCTTCACGCTGTAAATTTTAATAAAAGCGTTCATCCGGAAAGTTGAGTTGAAGCACTGAATAATAATTTGAATGGAGGAAAGCCTTCGAAAAATATGGATTTTATTTTGAAATCTAAGAGTCATAATTAATAATTTTTAATTGATATCTCCGCTAATTATTATCGGAGGATTATGTTAAATAGCCAAACATGAAGACGGGAAGATGACGAATCCATCGATACCTGGTTCGATGGTCAGTTCACTGTCGTTCGGGAGAAGAAGCTTGGACATAGATAGATAGATACTCAGATTTTATATGTATAAGCATGGCCCCACTGAATACTTAAAGGCCGTGGCAATCGCTGAAACTTATGGCAACAAAGAGGGCGCCACTGGCTACCCCTGTTTTTGTTTCCACGTTGGCGTGATTGTGAGCGTTGGCGCTTTGGCATCTGTGAATACGTGATTTCTCGACTTATTATCGGGTGTACGTCATTTAACGACGATTTTAATTTCAAAAGAAGAAGGAATGAAGAGAAAAAAAGCTGAATAAACATAGTATTACAAAGGTGAAGAGCATTTCTTATTGTTATTTAAATATCATATCAAAAATAACGCGTAATAAAAAATTTAAGCTAAACACAGAAAACATATGATTTTTTTTAATATTAATGAGTAATTCTTAATATATTTTATCAAACGCTTTTTTTTTTTTGAAAACTTTGCAAATAATTTTCAAATTTTTTTTATTGAAAATCTCCTGGGGTTTCCTTTTTAGATACAACAGTGTTAAGACTGATGATATATGGCAGGCAGCATTCATTTCCAATTTTACATGCTCATTTTCATGCGAATTATTTCTGCTCATTAAATTAAATCAGAAAAAAAAAAAAAAAAAACACGCTCCCCAATACATTTATTTGTCAAAACTTGAGAGGGTCATTCATTGCCCCTTTTGACCTTTTATGGGGATTAGAGGGAGGGGATAGGAATTTACGTTAGCAATTGCCATTCTTTTCACTCGTAATATAGTGTATATTTTACAACGAATACTAGAATTTAATTTAAAATGTACGATTGGGAACAGGCCCGACATTTCAAAATTTTCCGAGGGGGGGGGGGGGAAGCAAAGGTTTTGTGTTCGGGAAAAAAAACGACAAAATACGAGCAAAATGCCTAATTTTAGTATGTTTGTAAAATTTAGGGGTGTCATAAGTGCCCCCTCCCCCGTGATATCCTCACTTCACAGGCCTGCTTAGAAATATTCTTTTTCAAATGAAGAAGAACAATTTAGAAAAGCTAAAAATATGATGACAATTTAAGAAAATTCGCAGTCCAGCAACATGTTAATGTGTAAACAGTACAGTAGAACAAAAGAAAACAAGCTAACTCATTTTCGCTCGTGTAAGTCCTTTATCGTACACTAGCAAAAATACCCGGCGTTGCCTGGGTCAGTAATAATTATTAGAAAAAATCGTTACTTGCTTTTGTTTTTTGTTTTAAGTAAAAAAATTTAAAACATCTTTTTGACGTGATTAAAAATCGAGTTTCTTCCTTACCCATAAAACTAAAATAGCAATAAGTATAAAGAACAAAGTAGTATTGATTTAGAAACGAAAGCACTATATTTAAGCATATACAAATTTAAAAAACATGAAATTAATCTTCTCATGTTAAAAAAGATTAATCTGTTGATACTTTTTTTTTAACATGGAGTCTAAAACCTTCTCTGTATGGCTAATTAAGTACGAAGTGATTAAAAAAAAGTAGCTGCGCTCGTAATCCCCTTATACTTGCTTTAGTTATTTCGGGAAATTTCAATCATTGTGGCTCTTGGTGCGATTTTTCGAATTTGCGAAAGTCGTTTCGGGGTACCTTCGATGATGCTCCCCCATTCTTTCCTTACTTTGTAAAACGATATGATACTAATTTTCGTTACAGAGATATCGTCGCCAGATGCTGAGATATTTTTGGTCACCATAAAATGGCGCTAAACAGTTTCATCCGAAATGTTACCAAAATAAGTAATAAAATTTGGTGATTGTTTGAAATTGTGCAAAAAGGAAAATTAAGGGAAGTGTTTGTGCTGTTTATGGATTTGCCTAATTTAGTTGCTGGATTATTTAACACAGTAAAAAAAGTCTTTTGAAAATTCTTTGATTGGCGATATTTTGTTTACATGGTGAAAGCTGAGAAACATTATGACGTAGTCTTCGGCTTCAAAAACAGCAACGTTGAAAAAACTGCCAAATGCATCAGCTACGGAAATCTTTCTGCAAAAATTTTGGCGATCTGCTGGTTGTTTGGATAATGAGTAAGTGTTCAATCAGCATAAATAATAATAAAAACCATTAATTACATTAAAGTTCCGTTTAGATGGAAAATCTTCAGCCAAATCATGTATTATTTGCCAATCTTGTGCAAAAATCTTACTTCAAGATTTGACTTGAGAAAAGCCTTGAACAATCACGAAAAGCAAAGAAAGTCAACAATACAACAATTGTCGCTATCGATAGGGAGTTGAGATGATACACTAAATACTGTATTGAGTTGAGGAAAGCCTTCGAACATGGATCTAAAAAGCTCATAACTCATTTTTTATTCTACTTAGAAATTTCGAACAGGTGCCATCTTCAGCAGAAAAATCAGAGCTTTCGATGGACATATAATGTAAATATGTGTAAGTATTTTTTCATCCCAATGTTAGAGAATTTATACGAAAATTGTGTTTTATTGCCCCCCTAAGGGGGTTTTGCCCCCCATAACGGGACGAAAACTACCCTATGTGTTATTCTGATGCATAAGCTATATTATTGTAAAGTTTCATCAAAATCCGTTCAGTAGTTTTTGCGTGAAAGAGTAACAAACATCCATCCATACATCCATACATCCATACAGACAAACTTTCGCATATATAATATTAGTAAGATTGGCTCAACAGGTGCTCTTCTTGCTTTAAAGGTCTATTGTGCAGGAATTGCAAGTGAAGTTGAAATAATTATTCTCTCATAGTCACTTCTTTTTTTCTTTTTTTTTTCATTCTTTCGGAATAAATTTCGAGTAATCTTGTTAAAAACTTCGAGTTGAAAGAAGTTAACTTCGAGTTATTGAGAATAATTAGAATGTAATTAAAGACTAAGTTGCCAAGACTTGATAAAAACTTCGAGTTATAGTAATATTCGATTTATCAGACTTCGAGTTATCGCAAATTGACTGTATTTTTAAGAAAATTAAAATATTTAGCGATGTAAAATCCTGTGAACATTGAATTCTAGTCATAAAAAACTATTTTCTACACTTTAAGCATGAATGAGAAAGGAGCTTTGAACTAGAAACTTTGCAGGAAATTTGATCGCCAAGTTTGGCGAAAATTAGGATATGAATTTTCTGTTGGAAAAATAAAATACACACAGTAGACCGTCCGCAGGAATCTAACATCTGCTTACAAATTTTTGTAATCTTGTTCTAATAGTATAGCATTAGGAACAGCTCTAAATATCTAGCATTTCAAAAAATTTAAAAAAGGGTGGGGGGGGGGGGGCTAATTTTCCGTTATAGGTACGTAGCGGTGCATTTTTTAATCTGGCGATTAGTTTCAATTTTATTTATTGTCGGGGACTATTTCAAGTTACGTATGAAGTACTTACTTATTTGGCGATATCATAAACTGTTTTTTTTTTTTTTTTTTTTTTAAAGACTTGTAAGCGAAGCGATAAGTCTAGAAACAAGATCTAAAAGTCCATTAAAATAAAAAATAATCCTATGAATAATTAAGTTTCTCCACTAAGCGTAAAATAATCTAACAAATGATACACAAGCTATAAATGAGCATGTAAAATTAAATTAAAAGGAATTGCCTAACCAACTTTAGATGCTCCATTTACGCATTAAATAATCAGCTAAATAACATTACTAATTCGATTCGAATTGGTTTTTTTCGGTGTATTTTTTGAGCATCTTGCGAAATATTGATGTTTGTTCAATATTCCATTTATTAATTAAAATAAACAAGCTTTGAAACTTGTCGTTGATTGGTGGATGCAGCCGTGGCTTGTGGCGCCTCCTTGCGGTCAGAATGGGCGAATATGAAGTTTTGAAGTTTTTCCATCCAGTGTGGCCATGTTCAAGTGCAGGAATAGTTGCACCGGTTTAACACAGGAAAGTCAAAAATTGTCAAGGCCTGGTAAAGCGCCAGCGCATTCAGTGGGGCCATGGTATAAGATAAGAAAGATAAATCGTAATAGATTGTCGTCTGCGTATTTCCCGTGATTTTACTTGTATGGAAATGATCGGAAATATTATCTCAATGATTTAAAATTTTTAACTGTTGCCATCTTATGTTTGTTAACAAATAAAATATTTGTAATTAATTCAAGCAAGGCTTTTAAAATAGCTTTCAATTTTCGCTCTTTGCTTTGCTTTTGCAATAATTCAGACATTGGGATGGTCGTCAAGTTTTTGCATGTGTAATTTTGTTTTCATTGGGAATATTGCTTCCTCGTCAAGCATGGGGAGGGATCAGAAAAAAAAAAGAAAAATATAGAAGAAAGTTTCGTGATGGCCACAACATACTAGTTTTTTTTTTGGATTTAATTCACATCACGTTTGATGCATTCATATCACCCTTACTTTCTCGTAACCGTGAGAAGAATGATTGACATAAAGCAACAACGAAAATCTCATACTATTAATAGAACCTTTCATAGCAATCTTTCAATAATTTAGACGCAAAAAAATGTTGTTTGATGTTGTTTGATGTAATATATTATTTGGTACACGCTTGTATTCACTTGAATTATCCCGAAACAAAGTATAGCGCGGGATTAGAGAAACCTATGAGCTGTCAGCAAGCTTTGTACGGGCTTTATTAAGAGCTACTCTCAGTTGATGGCTAAAGCTCACCCCAGGACACTTGATGTTATGAGATCAATGTTCCTGCCCCCGAAGGGGATGGAGAGGGGGTAAAAAGAATCTTTCCTGGAGGGATTTAGAAAACCCCGGATGCTATGGAGAGGACGTGTTTCCCGGCTGATCCTCTTTCCGCCCGATAAGAGAAGGCGGTTCTCTAATGTTCCACGAAACTGCGGCGAGAAGGGGGTGAAAGATTTTCATTTCACGAACCTAATTTACTGTAGGTTTACTGAAGACGCTTGCAGAAAGATGTATTTTGTCTCATTGTCAAGGATTTTCGGCGGCTCACATGAAATGCAAAGCGGTTGGTTTCCAAGTATGATTATGAATTCATAAGGAATTTTTAGCAAAATGAGTAATGATGTTGGTGGTTGTCCCTGTTAAATTAGAAAGACGCTTCTGCTATAATGGATTCATAACTGAATGCGTTTACTTAGGATCAGAATCCACAAGTTTAATGTTTTTCAAATTTTAAGGTTATATTTTGGTCTGTGCAGATGTTTTAATCTAGTTAGGTCGGAATAACTGTGAATAGCTTTTTAACTTGCCCCTAGGTTGTTTATATTTTTAAAATTTAACTTAAAATGAGTTCGAATATTTTCGCGAAAGGTATTGAAAGACTTTCATGCCGCGAACCCATTTAGTGTTAGTTTACAGAAGACGATTGCAGAAAGATGTATTTTGTCTCATTGTCAAGGATTTGCGGCTCACATGAAATGCAAAGCGGTTGGTTTCAAAATGTGATTATGAATTCATAAGGAATTTTTAGCAAAATGAGTAATGATGTTGGTGGTTGTCCCTGTTAAATTAGAAAGACGTTTCTGCTATAATGGATTTATAACTGAATGCGTTTACTTAGGATCAGAATCCACAAGTTTAATGTGTTTCAAACTTTTAGATTATATTTTGGTTTGTGCGGATGTTTTAATCTAGTTAGGTCGGAATAACTTCTTAACTTGCCCCTCGGTTGTTTATATTTTTGAAATTTAACTTGAAATGAGTTCGTATATTTTCGCGAAAGGGAATGAAAGACTTTCATGCCGCGAACAGATTTAGTGTAGGTTCACAGAAGACGATTGCAAAAAGATGTGTTTTGTCTCATTGTCAAGGATTTTTGGCGGCTCACATGAAATGCAAAGCGGTTGGTTTCCAAGGATGATTATGAATTCAGGAGGATTTTTTACCGAAATGAGTAATGGCGTTGGTGGTTGTCTCTGTTAAATTAGAAAGACGTTTCTGCTATAATGTATTTATACATAAATGTGTTTACTTCTAAGTTTTAAATAAATTTCCTATTTTTTGAGTATATTTTGGTCTGTAAGGAAATTTTAATTCAGATATGTTTGAATAACTTCTTAACTTACCATCGGTTGCTTATATTTCTAAAATTTAACTTGAAATGAGTTCATATATTTTCGCGAAAGAGAATGAAAGACTTTCATGCCAGGAACCCATTTAGTGTGGGTTCACAGAAGACGATTGCAGAAAGATGTATGTGTTTTGTCTCATTGTCAAGGATTTTCGACGGCTCACAGGAAATGCAAAGCGGTTAGTTTCCAAGGATGATAATGAATTCATGAGGAATTTTTAACGAAATGGTTGTCTCTGTTAAATTAGAAAGACGTTTCTGCTATAATGGATTCGTAACTAAATGTGTTTACTTTCAAGTTTTTAATACTTTCCCTATTTTTCGATCTGTACAGAAATTTTAATTTAGATATGGTCGGAACGCTATGAATAGCTTCTTAACTCATCAGTTGTTTGTATTTCTAAAATTAAAGTTGACTTGAGTTTATTATTTCGTGAAAAGAGATGAAAGATTTTCATTTTACAAACCTAATTTACTGTAGGTTTACTGAAGATGCTTGCAGAGAGATGTGTTTTGTCTCATTTTCCAGGATTTTCGGAGGCTCACAAGAAATGCAAAGCGGTTGGTTTCCAAGCATGATTATGAATTAATAATGAATTTTTAACGAAATGTGTAATGGTGTTGTTTTTATTTCGCACGAAATTGGTGCTTGTCCCTGGTAAATTAGAAAGACGTTCTGCTACAATGGATTGACAACTAAATGTGTCAACCAAATTTAGAATATTTGTTTTTTTTCAATTTTTTAGACTATATTTTGGTCCATACTGAAATTTTAATTTAGTTCGGTTTGGATAGGTGTGAATAACTTCTTAATTTACCGTCTGTTATTTGTATTTCTAAGATTTACCTTGAAGTGAATTTGTACGTTTTTGCGAAAAGGGATGAAAGATATTCAAGTCACGAACCCATTTAGTGTTGGTTTACGGAAGGCTCTTGTAGAAAGATGTTCTTTGTTACACTGTCAAGTACTTTGGGTGGCTTCCGCAGCTCCCTCCAGAAATCCAAAGTGGGCGCGTTTCAAGGAGGGTTATGAGTTTATGAGTAATTTTTAACGCAATTATTAATGGTGTTGGTGGTTAAATTAGAAAGAGTTTTAGGTGTCCCCTACTTTTCGCCGACATGAAATTTCCTCCCCATCCTCCTTGTTTTTCCCTTTCCATCTTACTTTCTGAGATATTTGGGAATTTCATATCGGTGATGCGACGGGAACAAGGAAAAAATGGAGAAATAAAATTTTGCTTCGGTAAAAAGGTCAAAAATGTTTCCTTTTTCTAAGTCGTGTGTGTTTTTCACTTGTTTTTTTTTTTTTTTTTCTTTCTTTTAACGGCTAAATATATCATATTTTCGGACAGACAAGTAAATATTGCGAAATACTTAACTATTTGCAACTTCAATTGTCTTTTCACGTTCGAATAAATCTGCAACGGTCTACCTCTGACGTCACAAGAATGGGTGGAGCTACAGAACCTTCTGACGTCATATCGTTTCTTTTGCTAGTTGATTTTCGCGTTTGATATTTTTTTCTTTTCGCTTTTCGATCTTATTTTTTTATTTATTTATTTCGCTTTTTTATCTTTATTTCCTTTTTGTTATTGTTATAAAACAGAAAGGGAGTTTATTTTTTAAAGCAATAAAGGTTTTACTTCATATTTAATTAAAATATTGTTTGTTTTTAAGATATAAATTTGGTGTTCTAAAAGATATGATTATTTTATTCGAAAAAGGGGAGGGGGGGGGAGGAGGTATCAAGATTAGTTTTTCAAGTTATTTACCAAAATATGTTTTATTTTAGCTATTACAGATTAACATTTTTGTGGGGAAAATAGGTTTTAAGTTTCTGTAAAATAAAGCGGTATACGAAAAAAGAATGGAAAAAATTAAAAATTAATTTGAATTTTGACATCTTGAATTCAAATTATGTTTTTCGCAATCACGAGTGTGTGTATGTAGGCGTGCGTGTTTGTGTGTACGGGTTATGTGTATGTGTGTGTATGAATGTGTGTGGAGGGGGGGGGGTATGTGTATGTGTGTGTAGGCATATGTGTTTGTGTCTGTGTGCATGCATGAATGTGTGGGTAGTTGTGTATGTGTGTGTGTGTGTATGTGTGGGTGTCTGTATATATGCGTGTGTGTATGTGTGGGTGTCTGTATGTATGCGTGTGTGTAAGTGTTTGTATGTGTGTGTATGTGTTTGTGTGTGTATGTGTGTATGTGTTTGTGTGTGTGTATATGCGCGCGTGGGTGTGTAGTTGTGTATGTATGCGCGTGTGTGTAGGACATGGATGCAACCTGGAGATGGCTTTCGCTACAGGAGCAGCATCGTGAGGAGCCAGCCGGTCCACGGTGATGGTTCGGAGGGTGGCGGTGGGAAAAATCAGCGTAACGCCAAAAACAGTCAAATGAGAACAATAAGCAATCGTGATTGCTCAAAAAAGTACGATATTTTTGTTAAGAAATAATTTAATTCCTTTGAGCCGAGAAATAACAGGAAATATCTAACGTTTATTAGCACAAATAAATAGATTGTTGAATACACGTGTTTCGGGGTTTCCAGGAACCCCTTTTTCAATTCAAAGTTGTGAACTTTTGAATGTAAAGACATAAAGTAAAAATCTGTTTATTTGTACTAAAAAACATTGGTTATTTCTTGTTAATATTATTATTAAGGTTTAAAATAGGGGGTGGCGATTGTCAAAATAAGTTTATCAAGTTACTCAACCATTATATTTTAATTTTAGATATTAAATAAAATATAATAGCTAAATGGGATAATTTAATAGCTAAGTTTATGGGGAACAATAGATTTTAAGAGTCCGTGAAATAAAACGCCCGACAAAAAAACAATGAAAATGGAAGAGCAGGATGGGGAGGGGGCAATATTGTTATACAAAATCCAAATTATTTCTAAAGAGGAATAAGAGGAAACAGAGGTATGGATTAAAACGAAAAATATACATTACACTGAAGTTTAGTGCATTTGTGCTCAGGCATCCTAATTCCTTTAAATGACTGCTTTTGATAAAGTTCTTTTTTTTTTTGTATTATTTTATGGAATAAACTAGGATGACTTGAATAAGTGTCCCCTGCTCGTTTCGCTACGCCGCAGACCCGGGTTCTATGCCAAGGTTGGGCACTGTCAACTCGGCCTTTCATTTCTTCAGTGGGTCGATAAAACGAGTACCAAGCGTGCTTGCTATCTAAATACTAGGGGCTCTGCGTTCGGCTGACCGGAACAATCTGATTTTAGCGCCCCAGTGCCAAATGTTAGTCCTTAAGTTTTGTTGGTTCAAGGGTTCAAGGATATAAAGCTAGCAATACGTTTTTTAAATGAATAAACTTGTAAATATAGGATCGAATTAAAAAAGTTTAAAATTTCGGGGGAGGGGGAATGAAATGAAATGGAAGTGTAACTTTTTTTCTCTAGCAAATACTTGGTAATAGCTTAATAGCAGATTAAAGTAGCAGAAATAGAAATACCTCCGTAGTCAACTTGTTAAATAACACTAGCCTACACTCCAGGGTGCCCATATGGGGGGAGGGCAAGTGGGGGCTCAAGCACCCCCGCTTTTAAATATTGGAACCTCCTTGCTTTTAGTACTGCTTTCTTTGCAAAAATGTAAAAATATTTCTTCTCTAGCCATCAATGAGTAATTTATTAAAAATGTCACACTTCAATATGTCTAATCTGCACTGAAATTTGGTTTCTATGGGGAAAATATCCTGCTAAACCATGGGGAAAATATCTGAGCTCCCCCCCCCCCCTTAAAATTATGCATATGGGCGCCCACGTCCCCGTACCTACCGCTTACACATGGTTTCATTGGTCAGATAGGGCCCTGAAAACAGTTAAGTTTTTTGATCCGGACCAGGAGCCGGGTAATCCCTGATCCAGCACCATCGGAGATATCGATTTGGAATCTAAACTTGGAGGTCTTCGTGATCGCGACTGATTAAACGTGACGTGAATCTGTCACCATTAGCGTACACGGAGGATCTCCGACCAGCTGCATCGAACCCGCGACCCTGCAGTTGCGAATCCAACGCCCTACCGATCAGGCGAATACGGCCTCTGGGGACCCTACTCAATGGGCTTCTTTTTCCTACTAATGGATTTTACCGCAACGCTGTAATTTGAATTCTTGAAGTCAAAATTCAAATGAATGCCTGGGGCTGGATACTGGATGTTATGTGTTGGATGTTGCGTGCTGGATACTGCTTTCGCTTAAAAAGGTCTTTAATACATAATTCGATTTCGAGGTGCATGGACGCTACCATCCAAGGGAAGGAACATGCTAGAGTAGGCCCGTGGACCAGAAGACATGGGCGCCTCCAGTGAAGAAGATGGACACGCTCAATGGAGGCCCATGCACCAGAGAAGTTTGCATCATAAGCATAGAAAAATAAAATCAAATGAAATCAACTATTGTCAAGTAAAAGCAATAAACAACCGCGATTGCGAAAACATATTTTTTTTAATTCAGCAATTACGAATTGCTTATTGTTCTCACTTGACCGTTTTGGGCGTACGTCCATCCATTGATTTTATTTTTGCCTCCACCGGTGGATTTTTGGAGGGACACCACCTTGGCCACCCCCTCCCCATACTGCTACTCCAGCGGGCACCGTCTCCGCATCCATATCCTACACACACGCCTGCACACACACACACACACACACGCCTGCACACACACACACACACACACACGCCTGCACACACACACACACACACACACACACACGCCTGCACACACACACACACACACACACACACGCCTGCACACACTCACACACGCGCCTGCACACACACACACACGCCTGCACACACACGCACACACGCCTGCACACACACACACACGCGCCTGCACACACACACACACGCCTGCACACACTCACACACCTACATATACACGGATGCACACAACTACATGCCTGTAGATAGACTTACACGCACACACACACACACACAAACTCGTAATTGCGAAAGACATAGTCAAAATTAAAATTAATTTTTATTTATTTATTTATTTATTTTCCAATTTTTAAAAAATTATGTGAATAATTATTTATTTATTTAATTTATCCTAAAGCGACTTCTAAGACGTATTTCTATTTAATTATTCAGTTTAAAAGTTACATTTTTCTGATCACAGTATTTCTGCAGTTTTGTATTTGCCCTTTGCTTAAATTGCAGTTATTTTTACTTTCTTTCTTATTTAGTATTAATAATCACTAAAAACATGCTTAAAAACATTTTAAAAGTATTGAAAATTTTTTGTTTTTAAATTATTGCAACTTTATTTTTTAAAGTCGACGGGAGGTGGGGGGGGGGGGGGCACCTTCGTGCTAATTCAGGTAAATATAAGCGATGGAATAATACTAATCGTGATGTATTTTGCAGTTCTTTAAGTTTTTTTTTTTTTTGTAATTTTTCAGTATGTTTAACTAATCCAATTTAGTTTTTATAAGTCAAAGATAAAAAAAGGCCCCTAAAAATACTATAAACACCTAAACATAAAAGAAAACCTAGTGATTCATATTTAAATTTCTAATAAATAACTAGTAAAAAAAAATGTCTGTTGAAAATTGATTTTTGATTTTTTTTCAAAAGCCGTGAGGTGTAAGAAATCCTCCTTGCACCCCCCCCCCCCCCACTTGCTGGCCCCCATGTGCACATCATTGTCGTATCATTAAAATTACAAAAATATAAGAAAAAGAAGGAAAAGATGAGTAAAAAAAATAGCGAGAATAAAACAACGTAAATCCGCTCATTTCAGACGGCTGAAAAAAACGTAGCTCCACCCATTCCGATGACATCAGAAGGCAACGTAGTTGTGACGTCAGTGATAGACCGTTGCAGATTTATCCGAACGTGTGTTTTCGACCATTACGAGGTGTTGATAAGAAATCGGTGAAAGTGTTGCCAAATTTTGAAGCAGAAAAATATTAAACTTTCTCTGAAACACGATGCTGCAAAATTACAAATTACTCTCTTTTTTTTCTCTCCAAGTAGTGTACCGATAGCTGTATTGTAATATTTTATTGTTGAATGTTTTATAGAACTTGTTAAATTGAAAAATACAGAAAGAAATGCAAGATTTTAGATCCTACTGAGTTGAATTAGACATTGCATATATACTACCAATCAATCCAAAATTCAGTACCTATGTCTTATAGGGCAAGATCCCGATAGGCTTGACGTACCCTTATCAAGTTTCCTAAAATTGTTACCATAGATGAATAAAAGTTGTAAATAAAACGTGAAAGTAAGAATTAACCTCTTTCAGGTGAACTAATTAAGGTTGCCAGGGGTTGAAAGGTGTCTAAAAATGAGCAATTTATCCTCATCAAGTTTCCGAAAATTGTTTTCATAAATGAAGAGTAAAAGATGAAAATAAAATGCTTAAGTAAGGTTGCCTACCTTTTTCGGGTCCCTAATCAGGGTTGTCATAGGATAAGAGGTTTTTAAAGAGGGGGATAATTTTTCTTCATCGAGTTTCCAAAAATTGTTGTCCTAAATGAAGAGTAAAAGCTGTAAAGAAAACGTTAAAGTAAGGTTGCCTACCTGTTGCGTGTAAACTAGTCAGGGTTGCAAATGGCAAAAAGGTGCCCAAAAATGATTAATTTACCTTCATTGAGTTTCTGAAAATTGTTGTCATAAATGAAGAGTAAAAGCTATAAAGAAAAGTTAAAGTAAGGTTGCCTACCTTTTTCCGGTCTCTAACCAAGGTTGTCGGGGGCTAAAAGGTGCCCAAAAAAAGAGTAATTGACCCTTATCAAGTTTCCACATAAGTTATATAAAAAATGTAGGTACAAATATTACAAAACCGATGGTATAAGGTTGCCCAAGCAAAAGTGGTCCAATCATAGGGTTGTCGCTATTCGAAGTTTCAATATTGAAATCATATCATCTTTTACTCTTCATTTATGAAAACAATTTTTGAAAACTCGATGAGGGTAAATTGCTCATTTTTAAGCACCTTTCAACCCCTGGCAACCCTGATTACTTCACGTGAAAGAGGTAGAATTTCTTACTTTCGCATTTTACTTGCAACTTTTATTCTTCACCTATGGTAATAATTTCTGGAAACTCGATGAGGGTAGGGAAAGCCTAGTAGGATCTCAGACGATTAGCAACTGATTTATCTCATTGGGCAAAGTACTGAACATAGTCCTTTAACGCAGTATAATACATAGAGATGCAGTCTGAGTGAAAACTTTAAGGCCAGTAAATTTGTTTGTGAAAACTAGAAAATAAAACTGAATTGATTTTAATACTATTGTATTATTAATGTTCATTTGTAAAAAATAACACAACAGACAGGATTTGTAAAGTATGAAATTACCAGAAAACCGTGGTATATTCAGTTAGTATTTTAGCTTGAGTAAAAACTATAAGGACACTAGTTTTTTTTTTTTTTTTTTTTTTTTTTAACTACAGGCTTATATACTGGAATAAATATCACCGCGGTTAACAAGATTTTGGAAACCCTTCAACTTGTAGTTTTGTCCTTAATTTCTTCAAAGTTTTGGTTTTCTTTTTTGAAGATATCGAAAGGTAAGAAGTCAACTGTTCATGCAAGAGATCAGATTGAAGTTTTTTTCTTTAGCGGGGATGATTAGGCGTACTATTGCGAAAAAAAATGGAAGATTTAAGATTGAAGTCAAAACTTTTTTAATTGAAACACAATTATGGTAAAAAGAACACCGGGAAAGGACCTAAGGCTTAGTCTTCGCGTGATGAAAGAAGAGTTTGCTAACTTTTTCATCTGAAAAGTACTCAATCAAGAAACTTATTCAAAAATTATGTTTGAATGTTTGTCAAAAACGATGCATAACGCAATTAGAAGTTGGGGAGATTTATTTATGCAGCGAAATTGCGTAAGCCTCAGTTACTAATCAGGCACATTATAGGGCATTTAAACTTGAGTCAGGAAATCATGACCTCGGGTAACCAATGGTTACAAATATTTTTTTTTTTTTTTTTTACGAAAAGAAGTGGAATTTGGATGGACCAGACGGATGGAAGCACTATTGGCATGATTTACGAAAAGAAAAGGAAATATTCTCCTAGCGCCATTAGATGGAGGCTCTAGCATGACTTGAGATGGCTTTGATTATGATGGTGTGGGCTCAATTATGTTTTTTTCAGGCAAAATGAATTCACAAGTATATCAAGATGTCCTCACAAGGCATCTTTTACCAAATACTGAATTTATTGCTGGAGAAAATTTGAACTATCAGCAAAATAATGCACCCATCAATTAGAGTAACAGTGCAAAAAATTGGTTCCAAGTCAACAATGTTAAAACTTTGACTTTGAAATGACGAACTAAGTCTCCAGATATTAGCCCAATACAGAACTTACTGACAAGATCAGTTTATGCAAATGGGAGACATTTTACTTCATCAAACAGAGCTGAAATTTACTATCGAAGATGAATAACATAAAATAGATATAATATAGACCACGAACGTTATCAAAAATAGTTTTATCCATGAAAACAAAAATGTTTAAAGCAACTTGAAGAAATGCCTTCTAAACAAGCTCATAAATGTTTTTAATTTTGTCTTCATATGCTTTTTTCTTTGTTGGCCTTAAAGATTTTACTCAGGCTCAAATATTGATCGGTAATATTTTCTGATAAAAAAAAACACTTAGAAACGAAATTTTTTGGCTTTTTTACTTGTATTTAAGGTTAATAATTCTCACTCAAATTATTTTTTGATCCTAAATTTAAGATGTGTCCATCTTTTTAAAAAAGCTTACTGGCCTTAAAGTTTTTACTCAGACTATACATTCTCCAGTCTCCTTCTAAATGAACATCCCCATAATCTGACATTTTAAAATTTGTTTTGTAGTTAAACATCTTGATGCTAAGAAATATGCTGTGAATTTGCATAACTTCGTTTGAGGTCATATTTAAAAAGAGATATTTTTTGTATTAAATTAATTCTAATGCAAAAGTTAAAAAGTCAAAAAGAATATTTATGTTTAGGTTATATTTTCAGGAAAGTAATAATGTATAAAAAGTGTATTTTTACTTTTTTGTAGTTCCTAATATTTACCGCGTTTGAAAGTAGTTATTTTGTAATGTTTCAAGCAATATTCAGCAGCATATGTTACTCTGAGAGTAAAAATATATTTTTAAAAACTAAAAAGAAAAGAGAAAAAAAAAACAATTTGGTCAAATTAATGATATAATTCTTAAAAATGTGCCGATAATTTAAATTAGCACGTTTTCATTTCTGTAGCAAATGGATTTTTAATGATACTAATGATAGATAAATGACATGTCCTTTCCTACATCAAACCGCTCATTGAGTCACTTAAAATATATTTCATTGTTTTTTATGTTACGTATTGTGTTTTATTTAAATTTTGACAGGAAAAAATATTATGATAAAATATATTCTTATAAAAATATTTTATCATCAACTTTTTATCCTGATTTGTTGCAAAACATTTACTAGAAACAGAAAACTTGAAAAATAAAAAAAATCCATGTTTTTAGCATGATTCAGAGCTAAATAAATATACTTACTTGTACCATATTTACAAACATTTAGTGATATACTTTCTCTTTTTTGAAGAAATATTTTTTAACATGTTGTGGTTTCTGTTGTTAATGATGATCTAAAAAATATTTTAAATATCTAATATTATTTTGATCTTTCTTTATCTAAAGCACATTTTAAACATACAAAAATTGGTTTCAGTAAATGTTGTACTGTACATTTACTAATATCTTTCTGAAGGCGTTATAATTTATAATGCATCTCAATTTAACGTATTTGCGATAAATGAAACTTGAGCGGCGCACATCTAATTTGATAAAAAATTTTTGGTAACGTTTGACATGCAGGTAAATGCTTTATTTTGGCAAGGCTGAACTCGATCCAATAACTTAAGCGTTTTACTGTTAAGACTAATTTTAAGTTAATGAAGAAACGAAAAAGTGGTCAACAATGAATGTTATCTATTAGAGTTTAGGGTTAATTCACCGGAGTTAGGCTTAAAATTTCAAACATCAAAATATATCACCAAACAGGCAATGGTTTTTGATTCTACTGTAAAACTCTTCTGAGGATCTTCTTGTTCTGAGATCTTTGAATCTTCTTTCAAAGAAGAAAAAAAAAGGCTTTTGTGCAAAGCAAACAAATTATTTGAAATATCTAGTCAAAAGTCAGTTTAGTAAGTTGTCTAAACTGGGGGGCTAACACGTTTTGGTCTATTAGGAATAAGTGTGAAAAACAAAACAGCAAACTATTTTATTTTTAGAGTCGTTATTAGAAAACCAGAAATTAATGTTGTTTGCTCTGAAAAATAATCAGTATGCAATAGAAAAATAGTTTTCTAAAAAATGAGCTAAGTTTGGGACAACCAGTTAGGTGAAATAGAGTATATAAAATGAAATTTCAAGTTTCAATTTAGAAATTTATCAAGAACACTTATTAGTAAAAGAAAAGAGAAGTTAAAATAATAAAACTGGAATACAAGACATGAATGACATTTTATTTTAAGCATTCATTAGGCTAGATCAGAAAAGTAGTAATTAATTAAAAAAGTTATAAAAAAATTCAGATCTTTTTTCTGAGCAGGTTTCATATGCCACCTCTCAATATATCTGTCAATGAATGCACCCTTCTTTGTTTCTAAAAATTGTAAACAATTCGTTACAATATTCAACTTTCTTCATTATCCTTTTTTGATCACGTTTATGCTTGCCCGCACCATGCATATTTACTTATGAAAGTTGATAAAAGAGTCTCAAAAGTACAGGTGGATTAACAAACAGGTTTATTACATATAGGTTTGTGTGTAGATACACAATAATCTTTTATAAAATTACATTTAATTTCCATGCATATACATCACGGTAATGAATAAGATTGCTACTAGTCTCTAAGACCCATATTTTACTGTCATTAATATTATATATATGTTTTGAAAAGCATTTGGATAAATTATTGATGCTTTTTAATATTTTTTCCCGTCAAAGCGTTATTAGTACTGTTAAAGTATAAAAATTCAAAGCTTTGAAGCATTTTGAAGATGGCCATTTCTTTTGCTACCAAATAAGTGCATCTGAAAATTATTCTCAGGGCTCAAAAGAGAATTTAAAATAAAATCTAATAAAGTAAGAACGAAATCTATAAGTGCTAAAAATTGAAATTCTAAAAGTAAAGATACGTATTAATGGTCACTTGTATCCAAATTAAAATGTTTGCTGCCTTTTCTCCTCTTTTTTGATTGCATCATTTTGATTCAGTCCATCAGTCTCTTGTTTTCACCACTGTTGAATCTTTCAGAATCTGCATTTCAATTTATGTAACCAACATATTATCTATTTTTTGAGGGAAACAAAAACATATTCAGAACCTGTGCAGTTTCTCTAGAAATCTTGTACCTCAACTTATGTGTAACGTTCTTGTTTTATTAGAAAAAAGTGTTGAATGAGGTGAAGGCGCAAACTTTAAAATCAGTTGAATTGTTTAAAAATGCCCTTAAATACATTCAAGTAAAAATAAAAATTTAATTTTTCGTAAGGAGGTGTTTTCAACAAGGTATATTCTAAAAACAGAATCTGCTTTTCATTGACTTATACATGCTTTAGATTTCTTCGTAATAACTTTGTGAACTTTGTTCACAAAAGTGAATGAAAAATTAGTCTTACCCAAAACCGAGATATGGGGTTAATTTGCTTTTCAATATTTCTTTATCTAACTAATTTATATATGACATATTTTTCCTATTTGGAAAATATTCTTGCAATGTATTAAGCCTTTTTTAACCCCCGACACACAAAGGAAGGAAGTTATAAGTTTGACGTGTCTGTGTATCTGTGTGTCCGTCTGTGGCACTCTACCGCCTAAACGGATGGACCGATTTTGAAAAAAAAAAAAGAATTGTTTGAAAGGAGAGTTGATCGAGAGTGTTCTTAGCTTGGTTGCGTCTTTGGATGACATTAATTAACGAAGATATTAATTAAAAACCTCTAGAAGGTTTTTCGCGATTTTTGCAGTGAAACTGTAGTTAAAAATTTTAAAATTTAACACCAAAATAAAGAAAAAAAAATTCCGCGTCTCATAGAATGTGTTTGGAACATCCATGTTTCATAGAATTCGAATTATAACGTTTTTTAAAAGCCGATTTTAATAACGGCTAAGCCTTTATTCACGCGATTGATAACCGAATTCATTGTTGGCCGACAAGGAAATAAAACGCAATGATTTAAAAAATTTTATCTGTTGCCAGTTTCTATTTAATAGTAAATAAAATACTTGACATTGATTTTGAATAACATAATGCTTTTAAAATCACTTTAAATTTTCCCTCTTGATTCTACAGTTGCGACTCAGTTGGGGGGTTTTAAAATTTTTAACTTCATCGTTGCTTGTTTGTTTTTTATTTTTATTAACTTACCGAAATCTAGGATGCAAATTACATAGTTTCAAATGTCATTGTGAAGCAAAACGAAAATCTATCTATTGAAACTAATAAAACTCCGTTTGCTAAACAGCAAATCCAAAGTGGAAATGCAAAACGTCCATCCTGCCTTCAATAAGATTTGTGGAAAGCAATGTACGCTCATAAGTTTAGAATAGAACGAATTGATCAAAAGACGATAATTAGTAAAATGAATAAATATATCAGCGAAATGCTCTGCATGAATTAGGACAAACTCATTAAACCCGAAATTTGAATGAATAAACTTATAAAATTTCTATTTTGGGAAAGCAAATCAGTAGAAGGTTGCATGCCATCGCGCGTACTTGACAGGTCGTGGGATCAATTTAAATTGGAGTTAAATGCACAGTGTGATCTTCCAGATGGTATTGACAATTATTTTTAGTAGTTCAATACCATGGGGCTCACTTGGATAATGAATTGCGTCATATTACTGACTGGTAAGTAAGGAAAATGATAAATTGTCTTCACGCGCATTTTTACTTGCTTTAATCTTTAAAGTTTTACTCAAGTTACAGAATTATCCGAATGGAAAATATTAAATTTCTTACGATAATTCGAGTTTGTTTTCATTTTCTTGCTCAGAAGAATAAACTTGTTAAATAAACCGTTCAAACGATGACTAATTTTTATATGTATTGGGAAAACTAATAGTTTGAAATATTTCTAATGAATAGTTTTTAATTTAATTTTTTTTGCCAAAATTTTCATATTAAATCTTTTGTGTTAAAATAAATCATCGTTTGCTTTCTTTTATATGCATTTCATTGTTTTAATTTCTTTAGCCATGATAACAATATCTTTTAATAAATTAATTTTACTGTGGATCTTTACTGCGCTTGCTCTATTTTCAATCGATGCCAAAAAACAAAAAATTATCAAAGCAGTTACGAAAAATTAATATATTGCTTTCAAGACTGAACTTAAGCAAGCTTGCAATTGTGGATTCGACTTTTTGAAACAAATAACAAATTTTGAGAGCAGGTTTACCTCAAGATAAGTCAGCAATAAAGGTTTTTAGAAAACTTTTTTTTCACCCTGCACTTGTTAGCTTATGTTAATGCATTAGTAAACTTATAACAATAAAGATATTATCATTTTTATTTGCTATTTTGAAAGATATCTAATTACTGCTTCAAAAAATTTCTAGAGGATGTAGACAACACATAATAGACCGTTAACACTGAGAAACAATATTTAACAAAAATTCTGGCGAGTTTTGAGTAATTTTTGCGTAAAATAAGCATGCTGCTCTCAGAACTATAGCTGTCCCCCTCCCCGTTTTAGGTTTCTCTCTCTCTCTCTCTCTTTTTTTTTTTTTTTTTTGAGTGCTAGAATGTGAACGCATGAGACCATTTTCCGCAGGCAAGCATGTTTCACAAGAATTCAATCTACCGTCCTATAAGAATTACACAAAATCCTTTGAGTAGGGAAGTAAAAGTAAGTCATCAGCGTTTTATCGCACAAAATTAGCAGATTACTGAAGACACGTGTTTCGGGGTCACAAGGAGCACCCTTTTCAATGCAAGATAGTGAATTTTTGGATGCAAAGACATTCGGTAAGAGCAACAAGAATCAACAACAGACAACTTAAAAAGTAAAAATAGCAAATTTTTGTTTTGTCAATTTGCCTTGTTTACTATTAAAGCGGTCTGTTGTTCAGTCTTGTTGCTTTTAATGGATGTCTGTGCATCCAAAAGTTCAGTTTTCATTGAAAAAGGGGTTTCTTGTAACCCCGAAACACGTGTCTGCAGCAACCTGCTAATTTTGCGCGGTAAAACGTTGTTGATTTACTTTCACAGTTCATAATGATGCATACTTTTTTTTAATTAATATGACAGAAATTATTTTTGGTGAATCACAAAATCTTACAATATAGGCATCTAATTTTGATAATGACTTGAATTCTCTCATCTTTAGATTAATTTATTTTTGAAATTGGATCAACTATTTGTTCCAGAAAATTTGAAACATGTCTTGCTAGACAGTTGGTGCATAATTGAAAAAAAATATTTAACCAATTCAAATTGCCCCGCTTTCTCCTACTCGATTTTTACCACTTACGTTCAATATTTTTTCTAAATTAATAACTCTATGCTGTCCTTCCAAACCATGTACCCGTTTTACGACTTTTTCTTGCGTTGTAAGAAAATTCTGAAGCGTCACCGACTATTTCCTGGTAACGTTTCGAAATTTCACAGGTTTTTACCAGTTTCATAAGAAAATTTTCAAAATCGTTTTTGAATTTCTACAAGTTACACGAAGAAAGGTCTCTTAATGTCGCAAAAATATTTTTAGCTACCAGTGTGAGAATGTGATCATCTTCCTCATAAGGACATCATAAGTCACCTCGTACAGTTCTGCTACGAAACTCAAAAATTGACTGAGCCCTAAACGACGGAAAAATGCAGTCTCTGAATGTTGTAGCTTTGTAAAAACGGGTGGCAAATAAGGTGCTCTGTATTTCCTTCTAATTTCGCACTAGCTTCGGCCTTGCTGCAAGCATTTAGAAAAGTCACCAAGGTAATTCTATAAGCATATAAATGTATCCAAATTAACTTGGTTGTCTTTTCTGGAAAGATATCGCCTTTTAGTAATTTTTCACTACGAGAAATAGACGAGAGTTGTTAGTCAAATAAAATCTTCATTTGGAGAAGCTTGGTCAAGTCCTGAAACTTTATTCTGGTAACCTCAGAGATTTGTTTACATGTGACGTCAGCAGCAAAAATGAAAACAACGACTGAATGTCTTTTAAGATAGAAAATCAGCAAAAATTAGGAAACAAAAGTAACTCACCCCATGTTTTCGTCCATGCTCTTTCAGAGATAGTATTTTGGAAAAATAAAAAAACTACCAAATAAAATGCTATTATTTGAAAAATAATTATCTGTATGCTTTTAACAAAAGTAACAAACAACAAAAATTGGGTTGTTTCCGAAATTTTAAAAGTATTTTGTTTTCTGACGGAGCATGCTATAAAAATAGGATTTAACAGTTTTTAAAATGATTTGAGAAAGTTCAATATCTTTTTACCATTTTTTAAATCGGTGCGCAGATTCGAATTCATTTTTTACGCTTCTGCACATGACATCACAAGTGATGAAATGCCATTCACTAATGTTATTATCTCAGAGCGCAAATTATCATGTTCTGGCTGCGTGGTTGAAAGCAAATCTGGCTCGTGGTGGAAAGCTACTCCATTGGCGGGCATTCAGCCTGCCAATGAAGTAGCGCTCCAAAGTACGTCACTTTTGACGTCATATAAACCACGCCAAAATTTCCAAAATTGCACATTTAAAAAAAAATAATAATAAATAAAATTTTGGGAAAATAAAAGTTTTTTCTGACTCTACATTATTATTATTATTATTATTATTATTATTATTATTATTATTATTTTTTTTTTTTTTTTTTTTTTTTTAATCAATTTCGGGGACTAAAAGTACTACTTTTGACTGAAGGAAACAACCCCATTGTCTTTAAAGTTCCTGAATAGACTGCAATAAAATAAGAAACTTGAAATCAATTAATCCCTTCGCCCTCGGTTAATAAGTTTTATATTTGTGGTTAAATTCCCCCCTGTTGCTGATCCATGTTGAGATCAGGGGTCTAAGCTTTTAACAAAGTTAGACCTCTATGGAAAATGTATTCCGCGGCTTTAAACCAACTATTTATAGCGTAAACTATTCCGTGTAACTTGGAAACTCCTGGGAGAAATGCTCTAGGATTATTAATTTAGATAAAATGGTTTCTCCATCCTGGAAATTATCGAAGCTAATGCGGGGGTAGGACCAATATTCTATTATTGAATTTAATTTCATAAGTGACATTAATGCATTCTCTCCTGTTTGCAAATTTAATGTCAGTTTATGAATTGATTCTTGTGAGTTATAATGTTTAATAAATCCCGTTATTGTCCGGATCTCTTAAGTGGCAGTTGGGTTTATCAAATGTGTTGAAGTCAAGGCAGGCTTATTGACAAAGTGTAGATGTTATTCAGTTTTTCATTAAACGCATGTGATTTTTTTTATTTCGGTTGCAAATTTTTGAGGACTATACTGCTGTGCTAAGCACAAAAGTTGTATCTGCACTTTTTATCAAAATTGAGTTACCAAGTGGTTCTTTGTCATATATTTCACATAAATACAATGTCTTATGGTCATATTCCAGTGGGGAAATATTTTTTAAAAAATATTCTAAAAAAATCCCATTAGAATCAAATACACGGAGCCGCACAAAGTTAAACGGCAATTTCTTAATTTAAACTTAGCTGCAGTTCTGACTTATATTTTTGTATTTTTGTCATCTATTGTTGTTGAGCTTTATTGTAAACTAGTGATACCCGCACGGCTTTGCCCGTATTTGAAAATTAAAAGGTCATTTGGTTCGCCTGTATATTTCCAAATAATGAATGACGAATTTCTGGCCAACTTGCTATGTTCATTTGCTCGCAGATGTTACGGTTCCACGTTATGATAATTTCGTAATTTACTCTCCCACGTTGTGGTAATTTGCTCGGTAAAATTTTACTTAAAATTGGAATAGAAAAAGAACAAAATCGAATTTTCGAAAACTCGCTTCGAGGTGCACACTCGCATGCTACAAACTAACTTTGTGCCAAATTTTATGAAAATCGGCCGAACGGTCTAGGCGCTGTGCGCGTCACAGACATCCAGACAGAGATCCAGATATCCAGACAGGCTTTCTGCTTTATTCTTCGTAAAGAAGCTTAGTATTTGGTTTCCACAGAAAAACACGCACACACACACACACACACAAAAACCTTACTTCCAACCATTTCTTATTGCTAGTATTGATTTTTTTTTTAAATATCTCAAACTCAATTCTGCAGATTCCTTTACCAGCCAACGGCAGTAACTAACCTTTTAGAGTATCTCTTCAATTTGCATAATGTTAGACACAATCCTTCGTTGTGTATCGACAAATGTATGCATTGATTGATTGATTGAGAGGATAATAACCTTTCATCCCTTTTGTTACTGCCCATATTTCTTAAGTGTGGATTTTTCATGACACTAACATAGGATGACCATAAGTAATCGAGTTTACGAGGACGATCCATGAATTTGGACTTTTTTTTAACGCCATGCTTCCAAACGTAGAAGCGCAAAAAAAAAACGTAGAATTGTAGAACCTAGTCAATCAAATTGGAAAGTTGGAACCACCTTTTTTTTTTTTTTTTTTTTTTTGCTGCTTCGCTTAGTTCTGCAAATAGTTAAGTCAATATGTCTTAAAAATGAAAGTAGGGGAATGTGGGGCAAAGTGAAATGCTTGAGATGACTGAGGTTTTTCAAAATGAAGAAATCGGAAATTTGTTTTAAAAATGAAAGTACATAAAGAAAGAACATTATATTTCATAATAAAACTTATGTTGAAATAATATTTTTTATTTTTGGTAGTTTAAAAGAAAACCGGAAAAATTTCCCTTTTTTTCATGGGGCAAAATGAAAAATAAAATATTTTTCGAATGAAATTTTTTCTATTCGATTATAAAACATATTTTTTGATCAAACGAATCAGTAAGTAAAAAGTTGAATGAATAAATGAAAAAATAATGAAACAATAAGCGAATAATGAAATGAATAATTCAATTAATATTAAAAAATAAATAAATGAGCCAGTAAAAGAATGAATGAATAATAAAATATGTGAATGAATGAATAAATAAGTGAATTACTAAATGTAGGAATGTAAATGAATTAATTAATAAATGAAAACGTAAGTGATTTATATTAAATGATTGACTGAGTAAATGAAACAAACTATTTCATTTCGCCCCATTCACTTTGCCCCGTATGTACTTGAATAATTCTACAATTTATTCAAAACACAAATAAGCTCAATTTTAACTGAATTTTTACTGCATTGAATATTTGGAGGTCTAAATTAATATTTAGAATGTTAACAAAAAGAACTTAATCATTTTATTGTGACAAAAATAATTTCTGACTTACAACAAAATATTACAAAATGAGTATCATTTTTTTTTTAATTGCCTGTATTGCCAAATGCTTTAATCTTCGGCGGTATTTTTTTCCTGACTGGAATTGAGTACATATGGTACTACATAGTTAAAATAATGCGAGATAGGTGGAGCTAAATGCTGAGTAAATATTTCACCGTTTCACTTTGCCTCGCTATTTCACTTTGGTCCATGTTCCCCTATTTGTCTTCTGATTGACCTGCCATGTAAAGATACAGCGTTGTTGCAATTTTAAGCACGTAATTATTTAAGAAAACATGCAGGTATGATGTAAAAAATTGTGCATGTGAACTCTTCAAAGTATTAGTCGGAATATTTTTCGTATATTTTGGTTATACGTATAGATTTCTTTTTTTATGCTCATAAACAAAAACCCCAAAATCGTGTTGCTTCCAAATCATTCCTGGATCTCATGGGCGCCCATATACAAAATTTTAAGGGGGGGGGGGGTCAGATATTTTCGTCATTGTTTAGCTAGATATTTTCCCCATAGACACCGTTTTCCGTACAGATCAGAGATATTAAAGTTTGACATCTTTAATAAATTATTTATTAATGGCTGGAAAAGAAATGTTTTTACATTTTTGCAAAGAAAAAAGTACTAAAAACAAGGAAGTTCTAATTTCTAAGGGGGGGGGGGGCTTTATCCCCCTTGCCCCCCCTAAGTGTGCACCCTTAGATATGTTCCGAGTTGATCTACAGAAGCATGGTTATCCAGGTTAACAATAAATAGAAAATATTATGTGCATGATATCTTTATAATTTTAGTGCCTGTTTTAGTTGTTTTTAAATTATTAAGGATTGTTTATCCGACATTTTTCTTGTAAATTACAGCAGAGTTAAATCTTATGGTTAATGGAATAAAAAATACAATTTCAGCCACCAGAGCGTGCTGTTGGTGCTTAAGAAATATATGAATAGTTTTATCACAAAAACTACTTCAGTAACTAGCAAAAACTTGTTTATAATCTAGCCATTCATTTCCAAAGTATAACGAGTAAATCAATTGGATCGTATCTTAACTTTTTATTAGATATTTCGTTTTCGAAAATTGCCAATGGGGTCCGTTTCCAAAATTTCAAAAGTATTTTTTTTTTCTGAAAGAGCATGCTTAAAAACACAGGATCTGACCATTTTTCAAATAATTTATTGAAGTTTAATATTTTTAAAAACATATTTAAATAGGTGCGCTTTCATTGTTTACACTTCTGTCGTGTGACACCACAAATGATGAAATGCCATTCAGTGTTGCCATTCATAGACCAAAATATTTAATTCGCCTTTTTACTTACGTGTATTGGCAACGATATGGTTGATAGCAAGTGCAGAGCGCAATATTTAATTCGCTTCTTGATTATCATAACGTGGAAACGTGGTAGAAAGATGCGCCAAATTGCATCAATTTGTGACGTCATCTAGACCACGCCTTGTTTTCGAAATCGGACTTTTTTAAAAATTAATTAAAAAATAACTGTTGGGAAAATGAAAGTACTTTCTGGGTCCATGTTATTTTTTTAACTCATTCTATCGATTTTAATGACTAAAAGTAGTACTTTTGACTGAAGGAAACAACCCCATTCTTACATGCCATAACTTACTCTAAAGTTAATAATTGAAAAAAGACACGTGCTAAAAGAAAATGCACAGTAGCTAGTTGAATCAATCCCTAATTATTAAATGATAATATTTCAGGAATGCGTATCAACGATAGGGGGCTTTAGAAGATGAACAAATTGATTTCAAGTAATTTCATAGTTTCAATGCAATGTTCCCTCTGTCAATATGCTGCTTGATTCATTGCTTGGTGTACTAAAAGCTAGAATGCGTTTACTAGAAATCGATCAATAACAATATTTGTAGGTTAATAGTTTGTTCTATACTTTACTTTATATTATTTCAATATCTCTGATAAGCAATAAAACTCTATATGTCAATTAAAGTATAATTAATATGCATCCTCTATAAATAAAATATTTGTTTTGTAGTGCTTATATTCTTTAGGCACAAATACGCAAGCTAATGGTAAAAATATTATCACACATTACATGTTACAGAATAAACACGAATACATTTATTTTACAAAAGTAAATCTTCAATGAATATTAAAACATTTCTTTGATATAATGTCAGCATTAGTTAAAGTTTTTTTCGTTTAAAAATAACAGTTTTGAGAAGTCGAAGCGTACTTTATTTGATGCTTTGAACAAATTATTTAAATGTATTTAATTTTTCAACGTTACCGTTGATGTTTTCAGTAATTTTGAAACTTCACAATAGTTACCTCAGTCGTTTTAATCTTTTTTATCCAAAGGAACTTTTACTTCCATTTCTATTCACATTTCAGAAAGAAAAAAAAAATTAAAGTAAGTACACAGTAGATAAATGGGATCGTTTCCAAAATTTTAAAAGTATTTCTTTTCTGAAAGAGCATACTTAAAAACAGAGGATCTGTCCATTTCTTGATAAATTTGTTTACGTTTAATATTTTAAAAAAAATACTTAAATCGGAGCGCTTTTATTGTTTACGGCTTCTGCCGATGACATCACAAATGATGAAATGCCATTCAGTATTGTCATTCACATTGCAAAATATTTAATTCGAATCTTTACTCACGTGTATTGGAAACGATATGGTTGATGGCAAGCGTAGAGTGCAGTTTTTATTCACTGCTTGATTATCATAACGTGGAAACGTAGTAGAAAGATGCGGGGAAGTGCATTATTTGTGACGTAATCAGGGCCACGCTTTGTTTGAAAAATCGGACGTTTAAAAAAAATAATTTAAAAGAAACTGTTGGACCCAGAAAATACTTTCATTTTCCCATGTTTTTTCTTTCTTTCTTTTTTTCCCCCTCACTCTATCCATTTCAGTGAATAAAAGTAGTACTTTTGACTGAAGGAAATCACCCCATTCATAAACGTAACTCTTTAATTACAGTCAGCGTTTCGAAATTTCACGAGTTACACCATTTTCCTGTGAAAACCAAGTTTATTTGCGAAATGGTTTCCTGAATCACTACAATTTCCATTCATTCGCATTTCTTAATGCTGTGAAACACATTTTTTGCAACCAGTCTGAAACTACATTTAGCTTCTTTGTAAGGTGTTTCGCCTTCAGCTAAGTTACTGCCTCTCCAGAATGACTGAGCTTCAAATGAGGAAGATCTGCAGTCTCTGGATATTGAAGATTCGCAAGAATTTCCGGAAAATAAGCTGTCCGGTATTTGCTTGGATTTGGTCATATTTGCTATTAGGGCTTTCCTGGCAAATCAGGTAGGTGCGAAGGTATTACTAGAAACATATCATACAAGTAACAGGAAATATCCAGCGTTGTCTAGCAGAAATAAACAGATAACAGAATACACGTGTTTCAGGGTTTCAACGAACCCCTTTTTGAATTCAAAGTTGTGAGCTTCTAGATGTAGAAGGCTTTTACTGGATATCTTTACAACTAGAAGCTCACACCTTTAAATTGAAAAGGGAGTTCCTTGAAATCCCGAAACACGTGTATTCTGTAATCTGCTAATTTGTGATAAACAATGTTGGATATTTGCTGTTAATCCTCGGCACAAAGGTATCTATTTATTGCTTAATAATATACAATTTTCTCTGGAGGTTTTTGAACAACTATAGAAACATGCCTGGTGCTTATTTATAATGTTTCTAAATTTTCCAGAAAAACTCCAAGTCAATTTCAGGAAGGTTACTGACTTGTAGCGGGAAACTTACCTGCTTTTTACCAAATATGTAACAGGCAGAAATTATGCGTATTTGCTGCTCATAGTTTTCCGCCAATGTTAATGTGTTGCAGAAGCAAAGTGGGGAAAAATTGATAGCGCCGTAACCATGACAAGAAGAAGGCGAAAAGTGAGGAGGGTGGGAAAATTATTTTACCTAGAGACGCCGACTCTAAATTCATTAAGATGGCTGATTGCCTTAGTGAAACTAGTTCCGTTATTGAATTACAGAGCCGTCGTGTACACTCTGTTTAAGTGATTTCAGTTCAGGATATTGTTTCTGTATAACGAGTTTGCTATTGCTATTGTGTCAGGCAAGTCTGTCTTAACCAAATTATAAATTTACAGCTGGATTGTAACATCCACATAGTCAAGAGGACTGACCAGCAACTTGCTACAGTCCATCCAGCTTGCTTGTATCCAAATCTTGGAGTAGTTTGTTACAAGATTCTGTAGCAGAAATTCGAGTTTTTAAAGAGCTTGGTCCGCATTCATTAACTCGCTTCCATCTTTTGCGATGTATTCATTTTAATGTTTGAGCCAACAGCCTGTTTTGTCTTCTTCAATTTTCAATGATTTAATTGATGTTTTCGGGAAATAATAATAATAATAAAATTAAAGTTTCTTCACATATATCTAATACTCATTTTTCGTATATACTGTTATTGTCTTGCAATTGGCAGCATACACATAGACGTTTTCCAAAAGTAGGTCAACAAATTTAACACAACGCATAACGTGTAAAAATGTAAAAGAATAAGCAAAAAAAAAAAGAAAAAAAAAAAAACATGGAGCCAGAAAAAAAAAAAACTTATTTTTCCAACAGTTGTTTTTTTATTCAATTGATTTAAATGTCCAATTTTGTAAATAAGACGTGATCTTTATGACGTCAGAAGTGATGTACTTTAGCGCGCTACTCTGTTTGCGTGCTAAATGTTTACGCTCTGCTGTCAACCACGTTTCCAGGATATAATATGCGCTGTGCGCTAATGAGGTCAGTGAATGAAATTTCATCACTTGTTATGTCATGTGCAGAAGCGTAATAATGAATTTCAATCTGCGCACCGATTAAAATATATTGTTAAAAAATATTAAACTTAGTTAAATTATTTAAAAAATGATTAAATCTTATGTTTTTAAGCAGTGTTTTCAAAAAATATTTTTAAAATTTCGGAAACAATCCAATTCGGAAGTTTTTCTTTTCTACGATGTTATAAAAATGTGTGAAGTATTATTCTGCATTCTGCATATTCGACAACTTGTTGCTTCTCTATGATTTTTTTGAAATCTGTTAACGATTTTTCGAACACCCTGTACTTTTTCATGGTTGTATTGTAAAGGGTTTACGTCAAACAAAAACAAAAGGTTAATTAATTACATGCAGCAGTTATTTTTAACACAGAGCATTGGCAGCTGCTTAATGAAATTAAGTACTTTTTACGCTAGGCATGAAAAATTTCAAAGAAACCGCATCTTATATCGCCTGAGAAATTAAATTTAATTCCGTAATTGTTGAGGAAACATGTTATAATCTGAAAAAGTGTGAGCAAAGCAGTTTTAAATTAGTATAAAAAAGTATCATTGATCGTCAAATAACCTGAAAAAAAAAGCTTCATTAAATTTGAGCAGTTAATCAATAGAATTCAATTTAGCCTTAAGTAAAAAAAACATAAAATTAAGCTGCTAAAATTACTTTTAAAGAAACGCTTACCTAAATTGGGATTTAAAAAATGGAAATCTATTTTTGTCCTTCCGGCTTTCTTATTCGAATTAAAACTAAAGTTTTGCTTGATATTAATTAGTTGAAATTATTGAAATTATTTAAAATCATTTTATAATTAAAGCAAATTTAATTTACATAATTGCTTCATTTACTTTATTTATTTGAAAAACTATTAATCTTCCTGCTGAATGCTTTCAGAATAAAATATGAAATTAATTAGTAACGTTTTCTGAACAAAATATGAACCTAATTAGTAATAGTCTATTTAAAAAATAAGTTAAATTTAAAAGACAACTTTTAAGTTGAAAAATGGCATTGCAGTGACGTAACGTTATGCTCGTTGTTTACAAATAAATAAATGAATGAATGAAACGATATTTCAACAATTAAAAACGCTGAAACTTTACCTTGGTGATAGATTTAGTTAAATGAATGAGTTACTAACGTTTTGATGCACAAAAATTGTAAATTACTGCAAACACGTGTTTCGGGGTTATAAGAAACCCCTTTTTCAATGCAAAGAAGTGTGAATTTTTGAAGATGATTTTTCATCCATTTTCTAAATTGTTTTTACAGTGCACGTTCGTTGCATAATACATGTATTTTCTAGTTGTTTTATCCCCACATAACACTAAAAAACGAGCTGATGTGTGCATCACATGACTTCCTTTTACTCCAATTTAATGTCATTTTCTCATTATTGGCAGTTTTAATATGATTCAATAGTTTACTCTCTAAATATCACCAACAGTTGCCAAATTTAAACCAGATTAAAAAAAAAAAGTAAAAATAAAAAAAAAAATAAAAAAATAAAAATTGCCAAATTTGTCGCCAAGTTGTCGACAAAACTTGGCGACCAAAAGACTTGTGATATATCGCCAAGTGTCCGCCAAATTATAACAGTACTTGAGTTTACATCGAAATTAACAACAAAACCCCCTTTGGAACATCCGAATGCAACCAAAAAAGGAGGTGCACAACTAGATCCCACTAGGATTCTACGTACCAAATTTCAACTTTCTAGGACATTCCGTTCTTGAGTTATGCGACATACATACAGACATACGCACATACACACGTACATACAGACGTCACGGGAAAACTCGTTGTACTTAACTCAGGGATCGTCAAAATGGATATTTTGGGTACTGTAGTTGTAAGTTCCTAGGCACATATCCACGTGTGGTCAGGTTGAAAAAAAACCTCAACATTCATTTGGGGGTGATTAAAATGGAAATTAAGGCCGATTTTTGGGTGAAAATTTTTTCGCGAATACAATACTTCTTTTTTGGAAAAGGAAGTAAAAAAGCAACGTCAAACAAATTGTATCGTGGCTGTATCACGTTTAGGAGACCCCATAGCATCTAAAGCTTTGAAATTTGGTACGAAATCGCCACGGGAATTTTCATTTTGGAGCGTTCTCTTTCCTTTATTTTTTTTTTCTTTTTTTCAAATATCGGATTAGTTTCTTTTTTTTTAAATTCATTTTTTTTAACTTTCACATAAACTTTGTACTAAAGAAGTGAACGTTCTTCCTACATTTCTTAACATTCTATGTCATTCAAAATACCCGTACTATTTATTCTCCACAAGAAGAAATTTCTCCCAATTCTCTCAATTGGAAGAAATATCAGGAGATAAATCTAAACATTTTCAATTTAGCAGAAATTCTATGCTGGACTAAAATTCAAGTATGAAATTAAATAGCAAAATATTACCGGGAAAATGTGTGTCAGTTTGCCGGTATGTCTGTCTGTCCCCTCCCAATAAATTTTGAGTGAGCAGACCGATTCGAAAAAACTTTTTTTTGTTCGAAATATCTTCATTATTCCATGATTTTGCTCTTTGATTTGAACAATTTTTCGTTTAATTTTGAACGGTTCAAAAACATGATCATCTACTGGGAAATTTAGGTCAAACCTAAATATAGAATTTAAAGATTTTATTTTCTTCAAATAAACATTGTTGAAAAAAGATCTTGATGAAAAAATATGCACAAGAAAAATCTTTTTGATCTGAAAAAACCTTCAAAAAACATCTTAAAATTAGCCGCTACGGGGACCTTAACAAAAATATAAACCCCGAACTTAAAGGCGGAAATGCTTTAAACAAACTTTGCTGAAGAAATCTTTTGTTGAAAAACATGTCTAGAAAGGTTTTTTTAATTCAGCTTTTTAAAGATTACATTTGAGCAGTTCAAAATTTTTTAACGATAAAAACAACACGAAAAATTATTTTTTTGTCACCATAAGGTTGAAAAAACCGTTCAGAATTTTCGGCTACAAGAAACAGAGAAAGAGTTGTTGATAAAAACTGAAATACCATATCTTGTATTACATTAATGCGAGTCAGAGAGAAAAATAGCTGAATCAAAATGAAGATAATTCAAAGTGCAAATGTTTTTACCAGGGCTGCGGACCTCAGAGAGAAAATGACTAACTTTCGATTCCTCATCCTAGAGTTTTAGGACGTTCGACTCCGACTCCTGTACCCCAAAGTCAGTGGGACTCCTACTCCACGACTCCGATTTTGATTCCACAATCTTGGCAGAAGTACAGACTTAAAGGGAAAATGCAGACTTCAGCTCGTGAAATTTTAATGTCTTTAACTTCTGATTCCGACTCCTTTATCCCAAAATCAGTCCGACTCCGACAGCTCTTGCAGGGTTGCGAACTTTGAAGGACAAGGACTCTTGGAATTTTAATGCTTCCACTCCCGCTCCGCCCCTTTTACCTAAAAATCCGTCCAACTCAGACTTCGCAGACCTGGTTTTTACAATAAAATAATGATTGTTAATAAGATTTGTTTTTTACTTCCTTCTGAAGTTTGAATTCATTTATTCTATTTTTTGGTGACGGGAAATAAAAGGAAATTTGGAGCCCTTTATGTTTTACCAGAAAGTTCTGTGCAAATGATTTTTTTTTAATTTTTTATTAATTAATTTATTTTTTTTGATGATGGGAAATATTTGTTCATGAACATTTATTTATAGTTGATTTGCAAAGTATATTTTTTACTTTTATTTTTTATTTGTCTTCGGCAACTGGAAAAAATTATAAACTGAGGTACTTAATGTTTACCCAGAGAAAAGAGATTTAGTTTTTTTTTTTGGTAAAATGAATTTATTTTGTTGAGTTTTTCATTTTTGTATATTTATTTATTTTCTTAAGAGCGATTAAGAATTTTTTTTATGGAACAAGATAGTTTCACTGCCTTTTTTAAAACGTGCTACTGCTTGATTTGCTCGTTTATTTATTTTTTACGTTTTCATTTCATCAGATGAAAGAGTCGTATTTTGCTTTTAAAAATCAGCTAAAAATGTTAAAAAAGTATGTTTAACATTGTATTCGGTCTAGGCCAATTAAAAGAATATGGATTAGGTACTAGAAAGTTGATGTTGGTATACATGCTTGTCAGTAGGCTCATTTAGTTCTGGACGAAACTTGTTGTATAGTATTTGTTACGAATTGAGATAAATAGAAACACTTACATTTCATTCACACATAACACTGACTACCTGAAGACGAAAGCTATCCAAATCCATTAGTTTCGGATAGCGAATCACGTAATGTTTATGGTAGCGTGTCTGTTCATTTGATTCGCCCACGCAAGTGTCATTTATTAGCATTAAGGAAGTATAATGGAGTAGACAGTTACTTGCTAACATTTGCATCAGCTAATGGGCTTCTGTATTTTTCCGTTTTAAGAGAAGAAAGTTATTATCTTTTCGACTCTTTTTCTTCCTTATTTATAAACTAGTGGTATTCGCACGGCTTTGCCCGTAGTAGAAAATTAAAAGGTCATTTGGTTCGCCTGTATATTTACAAATAATGGATGATGAATTTCTCGCCAACTGGCTATGTTCATTCGCTCTCCCATTCCACGTCATAATTTCGTAAATTACTCGTCCATCTTATGATGATTTTGCTCCGGAAAATGTTCTGAAAATTGAAATAGAAAAAGTACAAAATCGAATTTTCGAAAAATCGCTTCGAGGTGCACACCCCCATGCTACAAAGTAATTATGTGCCAAATTTCATGAAAATCGGTCGAACGGTCTAGGTCGCGTCACAGAGATCCAGACATCCTGACAGAGAGACTTTGAGCTTTATCATTAGTAATAAAGATTTTGATTATTTATTTAAATTTTACAGATATCGATAAAACAGAACTTTACTTAGTACAGCTCTAGTAAGTTAATGTCTTAGTTGCGGACTCTTTAGTGAAAACTGCTTGTTGTTTTTCAGGATATTTTGTTCGACTGTTTTGTAGAGTTATCACACTCCAGGGTCCCTCTGGAGCTATCACTATTTCTGTTATCGGTTGAAAGGGGCCCAGGGTTGGCTCTAGTAGTTCTGCCGCCCTAGGCGATATTGACAAGTGCCCCCCCCCCCCATTGAATAATAATAATCATAATGTTAAATAATAATATATTAATGAAATAAAATTAATTGTTAGGTTCTTAAAATCTGTCTGGTTAAACTCCTAACTGAGTTTTTCATATCAAAACAAAGATACACTTTAAATTATCTTTTGTAACATTGAAGTAGTTTAACTTACGGCACTGAAACAGATGTTAATATTTTCAAAAGACTTTTAAATCATGCAATTTTCCAACTCCAAAATTAAATTGAATTTGTTGTTAAATTCCGAACAATGTTTTGCATATCCAAGCACTGATACACAATCTAAATTGTTATTTTAGCATCGAAACAGTGAATTTTATGACGCTGAAACAGGTATTCATACTTAAAAATAAAAAATAAATCAATTTCGAATTTTGCCACCACTAAAATCTGGCGCCCTAGGCGGCCGCCTTGGGTGCCTAGGGCTTGCCTACCCCAGAAGCCTTGCCTGAAGGGGACCTGAAGACAGCTATGTTATTTTCTTCTTTTTTTTGACCCACACCAAGAGCCGAGAAATTCCCGGACCAACATGACCAAAGGTACTGATTCACTTGAGGACTTTGAGACGACGACATATTTAGCGTGCTCCAGTCCCCATTAACGAACACAAAGGATAGTGTTCGTCATCGGATCGATCTGGCTGGCATCGAATCCGAGACCCTTCACCTTCCTACAAGTCCGACACCTTACCAATTCGCTCACCACGGTCTTTTTTTCGGGTATAGAGTGATGCAGCGTCCATATGAATTCAAATAATGACATCTTATTTTGTGCGGGAACTAAAAATTATCCGCAGCATTGTTGTCAAACGTTACAGAGGGCTAATTTTAGTTAACGAAATATTTCCTTACAAGTTGCAATTGATTAAAGCAAACGTTAATGACATGGCCATGGGGGGTCTATAAGATAATCGATCACACATTTACTTATACAAATTGAAATGAGTAGTATTGAGCTCTGAGCTATTTGAAATGCTGAAATGCTACCTGAAAAAACCACTATTACGGGCTAAATTGAGTAACGTCTTGGGAATTTGTTTTTTTCTTTTTTTTTTTTTTTTTCACTCATGATTCCATTCTTTAATATTATACTGTTATTTAAGCCGAAAAACATTTTTTTGGATGCTTCTTATAAAATGAGAAAAAGTTCATAAAGATTACTGTCTAAACAAGTTTTGTTTTAAATTCAGATACAGCTTAAATCTATACTAATAATATAAAGCTGAAGAGTTTGTTTGTTTGAATGCTCTAATCTCAAGAACTACTTTTAATTAATAATAACCATGATGCATTTCTTGTTGCATCAATAGCTCGAATTTTTGGTTGCCTGAATAGCTCAGTCGGTGAAGCGCTCGGCTAGCAACCCTAGGGTCTCAGGTTCAATCTCGGCAGCGTGCGTGAAGATTTTCAGCATTAATTTCCCGGCTCATTTAAAAAATTAATTTATTATTTATAAATCAAAGGTTTTCAATAATGTTTTATTGATTTTTTTCTATTTTGTTATTTAACGGAAAACATCCATGTGCAGAAGGGAGTGTATTTTTTACTGTCCATATATATATATATACACACACACACACACACAGGGGGTTCCATTTTAACCTGAAAGACCTTTATTTTCGCAACCGTTAGTCCTAGATGTCTACTTCCAATTGCAAAAATTTCAAAATCAGATGCAGAGTTAAGATGTTGAAAGTTTGAAGTAAAAATTACAATAAGTCAAAAAATACAAAATTTAAACTTTTATACTTGCCCTAGGTCGCCTTATTTATATTTAGGGAAATTTTCTCCGGTGAAAAATCATTCCAACAAAAAAAAGGTTTGACATTAGTACTACCAACATTCACCGAGCTATGAAACGCAGCGTTTTGTGATTTACACCACTTTACACTCGCTATCAATAACACCTTTTGGGGGAAAATATAGCGGTTAACAAGGGTTTAAAATTATATGTGTGCATATAGTGTGATTTTTCAAATGGACGATTTTACGCGATAGCCAATCAGCTGTCTTAAAATTTCTTCATGATCTGTAGCAAACAAAAGATTGTTCATATGCCACCCGGAATGAGCTGATTTTAAATTTAACAGATCTAAACGAAAAGCTATCACCAGTTCACCCTACTGCAGTTTAATATAGAAAGATCTTACATATCAGGTACAAAAATAAACACATAAAATATCATTCTGCTTCAAAAAGCTTTAAGAATTTCATTACTAAGATAAAATGTAAATATGAAAATCTCAAGTGTGATTTAAATTTAGATATCAGAGTTACCGAAATCTTTAAGAGTCTTGGTATCTAATTATTTTTCGAAACGCTATTAATAACCATTGGGCATTAATGCAAATAAATGAATAAATTACGATTTTCATTCATTCAATAAAAGTATGCGTGATAAATAGAAAACTTATTAATTTTCAAGAAGTGAATTTAATTCTATCGACACTTCCGAAAATGTGAGTTTGAGATCTAAATTTAGACTGCTAATGAATGTTTTATTGAAACGGAAGACATTATATATATATATACAAAGGTAAATGTCAATACGGAAGCTGAAGCGATTTTTTGCTTGAAACTCGAGTTTTCTAATAAAAAAGCTTCACTTTTATTCAATGTGTTCCAAAAATTAACATAGATCATTTTGGTACCGGAGAAATTCATCGTAATGTAATAAATTTGTAAATGTTTTCGAAAATATATTAGATAGTTTGAAGTTAATTGCAGTTAAATTTTTTCTTGCTCTGAAACAGGAACATATTTTCGGAAAGTGACATCTTTATGCGTCATTTTTTTTCTTTATCATTTCTTTACATTTCACTATGGTTTTGTAATTGCAAAATAGTCCTTTGATGTTTTTGCACTTAACCCTCTACTGCCGAAGATATTATTTCCTGTAGAAAAAATATTTATATGAACATAAAGTTAAAGAATATCATATTTAACGCTTATATTGTGAATTTTTGTTTTAGATTTTGTAAATATTTTCAAAATAAGGGTGGGTCTAAAACTGAAGGGTACAAAAAAAAAAGCCAATTTATGTGAATATATATAAAGTAAAATTAGTTAAAAAGCTAACTTATGTGAGTTTCACTAAGGTAAATCCATATTGCATCAATTTTTACTAGTCAACAAATGACTCCTATAGTCAAATATACGAAAATTTGACGTTAACTCAGAGTCATGATGGGCAGTAGAGAATTAATTAAGTTTAACTTATTAAGATAACAACTGAATAGTTAATATACCACATACAATGCGTCTACTGGTCTAATAACTGTTTTTACATTGAAATCGTGGAAAACTCGATTCATTTTTAAATGTTTTTGAATTTTAACGGAACTTGAAAAGGATATAAAGTACGTTATGTTTATATCTGTTTAATGAACTGTAAAACACTATTTTTTGAGGAAAAAAACTTATTTTGCGTTGCATTCCCCATGTCTGTACTGTGTATATGTTTCTTATATAAAAATACTCAGTTTACGTCAGATATTGCCCAAATCTTGCTGCGAGGTACTTGAGCACACAGAAAAAGTCATGGGGGGGGGGGAGACTCTAAAAAAATACTGAACCGTTTTAATTTAAGTTTTGGGATCCAGAAGCAGCTTACAAAGGCTCTTTGCACATTGTATAGGCCCGATTTTAGGTTCGTTGTAATTCCCGTGAAAAATCTTTCTTAACAGATTTTTCTCCTACGGATTGGAAACCACCAAGTGCTAGATTAACCAGGAGAAAAGTTACAAGCATTTTTAAGTAAATAAAAATCAATATGAAATGTGGTATTTATCGTCTGCACGAGCTAAGATAATAAGCATGAAAAAAAAACATTGAAAAGAAATAGCTGAAAATATATCTGGTGCCATTTTTCGCTTGAGAGTGTACAAATAAAATTCTTGCTTTGTCTTTGAGGCCTTTTCTGTAATGGAAGATTTTAAAATGTTCCATGTGTAAATTTTTATAGTTATTGTTTGCACTGATATGCATTTCTAATTCCCCTTATTAACGGCCATACATATATATATATATATATATATATATATATATATATATATATATATATATATATATATATATATATATATATATATATATATAGAAAATAAATAAACATTAAATTCCGAAATTAAAATACTTTACGGATGTTTATAATGAATTACAATTCAAAAACAAAATCAATCAAGATGGAAAGCCGAGTTGGCAAAAAATTAAGTGCCTCTTCAACAGTGTGAGAAAATAAATAACAATAAAACAACATAAACATAATTGAACAGTTATTCAAAAGAAAATTCTTTTATTTAGCATCATGTAGTTGTAGACAATTCCGTAAAACTGCAATTTTCTTTTACATATGCAGCGTAAGACCCTATTAGTTCCAGTTAGTACCTATCGTTTAACATAGAACATTTACACCATTTTATTGAAAACTAGTGTTCATAACTAACAATAAGTTTGCGAAAAAGCGACGTAAAAGGTGTTAAGGATAAAAATGAAGAATTTTTAGCAAATATTTGAATATTTGGTGTAAAATTATAGAACTATGTGCAGTAAATAACATATTGTTTCAGTTCAAGAAAAAAAAATCATTCTAAATCGATCACTACTTTTGATTTCGTGATATAAATATCACTTCTACTTTGTTACTACACTTTAAAGTAAAAACAAAGAAAGTTCATTGAACTTAAAACATGAAGCAAAAAAGTAAAAGTCTTTTATTTTTGTGTTGCTACCTTGAGAATTAAAAGATATTTTCCAGGAAAAACGGGTCATGTGATTTCGTTTTTTCTCGAAAAGAAAACACTGAACCATATCTTTTGTGATTAAAATTTTTCTAAAAGATTTTCCAATTTAATGGATAAAAATAATCTTTCTAACAGACAAAGTCTAATACGATTAGATAGTACTTGCCATTCATAAGAAACAAAACGGTTCATGATTATTTTTCAGATGCAAGAGAGGAAAAATGGCTCCACAGATAGGTTTTTAATTTTTTCGTAAAACATTGGGATTATAACTTCGAGAAAAAAATATCAGTAAAAAACCAAATTTTTTGTCTTAGGAAATGGAATTTGAATTTGAAATATTTTTCAAGGAAAATCTGGAATCTGGTACTCTGCTGCAGTATTGTAATTACCAATAACAGCTTTTTAAAGTTAATTTTATTTTACCTCAAAATGAGGATTTAAGTCTCGTAAAGTAAAAACTTTCCTTCTTTTTTAGTTTCATTGAAATTATAAATGAATTTATGATATATATATATATATATATATATATATATATATATATATATATATATATATATATATATATATATATATATATATATTATTAAGGTAAACATTTTTTCTTCGAGAACGGCATCGTAGTTATCGCACATAATGTAACAAAAAGTGAAAACAAGAAAAAAAATGTTTATTTTCTTTGTAAATGTAATGGATATGTATTAATGCCACAGCCTCCAACTCCGATAACGTGTTGTTGCTACGCACATTGTTCGATATTTAATATGTTTGCAAATTATTATTTAATGAAAATTTTTTTATTATAACTCAACAATATAACAGCTGTAACCAGTTGATGTTGAAGGCGTAATATGACTGGCGCATACAACAACAGTTATTATGTTCTTTGCATTGCATGCTAATATGTTTTAGTGATAAATTAAAAAAAAAGTAAATATGGGAACGTGGGGCAAAGTGAAGTAGCGGGGAAGTGAAATGGTGAAATATTTACTCTGATTTTTGCACCACCTATTTAGTAATATTTTAACAATGTAGTAACACATGTAGTCTACTCCAATCAAAAAAAAAAATACCTCTGAAAATAAAAGAATATGGTATATACGAGCAATTTTTCAAAATTGATACTCATACTGATAGAGATAAGCCTTGAAACCCATTAATGATCATCTTTTCCGCCTCGAGGCAACAAAAAATTTACTTTTGACTTGTGGCAACAGCGTAAAAATAGAATAAGATTTTGTTTATTAAGAGAAGGTGATATGATCAGAATTCGGCAGGTTTTTATTAGTAGAAGTTGAGTAAGATAGATGTAAATATTGTAAATAGTCTAAAATAAATGTATTTTTGGATTCAAGCTTTTTCTTTGAAGAACGTCATGAACTTTTTTAGTGCGTATACAATTTGGCTCACAAAGTTAAGAATGTGTTACGACGGTAACACATACTGTAGTATTTTGCTGTAAGTCAATATTTTTTTTTAACTTTTAAGTGATGAGGTTCTGGTTATTAACATCTTAAATATTCTTTGACTCTTACTAATATTCAGCGAAACATTTATTTGTTTAACTAGCTGCGTTGCCCGGCTTTGCCCGGTCCACCTTGAAAATAAAAATTGTGTCAAGTGACGCGTATTCAACAATCAGACGTTAAAAATAAATAAAAAAAACCATCATGATTTCCCTTCCAAAAAATGACGACGGATACTAAAATACTTTTAAGAAATTAAATCCAGAAAGATGGATTTAAAATGCGTAACCATGGAAACACAAAGTAAAATAAGTTTAAGGAATTAAAATGCGAAAGAAAATGGTTCACAATTTGAATGGAATCGAAATTTCGTAAACTTGATTTAAAAAGGCTTGTAACTTTTTTCCCTTTCGAGATAAAAGCTTATTTTTTCGACCATAGGTAGAGTTAGATCTGGAGTCAAAAAGGTCGCTTTTTCCAATGGCGTCAAAAAGAAAGCTGTGGGACAATTCCTTTACTTTTTATTGATTTATTTATTAAGTGCCTTATTTAAGTAGTGCCTAAATTTCAGCTAAGCCTAAAAAAATTCGAGCTAAAAACGCAAATAACTCCCGCCGTAATAAAGTTAGAGCATTGAGACAAAATGCGTAGATCGCGGAAAATTCTGCTCTTTCCAACGATATGTAATATTAATATATGCAAGTGATTTTCACCCCAATATTCAGGAATTTATGTAAAAATTGGGCCTAAATTGGAATAAAAAAAGAACAATTCGTCAAATTGTTTTCGAACTGGTCTGCAAACCTTTTCAGGACGAAAAGGAACACACTGAAAATTTCAGCGTAATTGGCCGGGTAGTTCTCGAGTTTTGCGAGTTCAAACACACAGACGCTTTTTGGAGACTTCATTTTATACTATGAAGAGATATTATGCTTATTCGCATTTTAAACTCTCTGTACAGTTAGTCAAGCGCATGCAGGGAAAAGTGGATGGGACAAAGTGAAATAGTTCATTTTATTTTCTAATTCAATCTTTTATAAAATCACTTACGCATTCATTTATTATTTTATTTACATTCCTGCATTCACTTATTTTCTTATAATTTCACTGTTTTATTCATTCATGTACTTTTTTTCACAATTATACTTTATCATCTATTATCTCGTTTATTGTTACATTTCCTTTTCTTTTATTCATTCATTCTTTCATTTACTCATTTATTTGAACGAAAATATCTTCAATGATAGAATGAAAAATATTTAGTTAGAAATTTTTTTTTTTCACTTTGCCCCATGAAAAAAAGAAGTGAAAAATTTCTATCTTTTTTTGGACGTACAAATTTACTACTAAAGATGAAAAATAATGTTTCATGCAAGTTTGTTACAAAATACCGTAATTTTTAGAGCAAAATTCGAACTTATTTATTTTGAATTAATCATTTCAAATCTCACCACATTCCCACATATTTGTTTCAGTTCTTTTTAAAAGTAAAATTTTATGTATTTTAACTGCATTATATTTATCAGAAAAACGTGAGGGAAGGGCATGAAACTGTTTGGTCATTGTATAAGCTAGTTTTCTTTCGCTTTTGACTCATAAATTTCGAAAATTCCAGCACCCTTGCTCTTGGCATTTGAAAAAGTAATGGTGATTTAATTAAAACAGCTATGCAGATTTTTCGAACCGATGCCCATCAACAATTAACATTACTGTAGATATTGACGAATTAAATACTGATTAAATCAAAATAATGCTTATGGATTGGACATGAACTCGACGCCACCTGTTGGAAAAATTGTAGGATTTAAGTCGGGGTTTATATTACATGTAGGTGCTATAGTGCAACAAATGATATTTATTGCAGTAGAAATTAGTAATGATATTTGATTTTAAAAAGAAAACAATTTAGCAGGGAGGTAAGGAGGATTTGGGTGTAAAAATGACCTACTTTGAACTTTCTAGTCCGGTAAAGTAAAAAATTTACTTTTCTTGTTTTTCTTTTTCTTATTTCAGTTTAGAAGTGGGACTTTGTAAAATTGTTTTCTACAGATTTCATGACCAATTTACCCCGTAAATTTAGAAATTTGGGTATAGTGATGGTTAGACAGCAAACCGGGAATTTAATAACAATCTTACTTAATAGTTTCAAACTTAGGTTGAATATAGGCCCAATAGAAATGGGATAGTATGAATATTAATTTTGATAAGTATTTTAACTGAAACTTGAAAAAATAGCACAAAACGACTAAACGTTTTTTGACGAGAATTAGGTTTTTTTTTTCAGAACTTTCAAGCAAATTTGAACAATATTCCGACTCCTTTTTCGCATACATAACCTTGGGTAGTGAGGATGCACCTAATTTCTTATTTTTGTAATCCACTTATATTATTACTTTTCCTTTTGATAAGTACAATTTCATGTATACTGCCGTACTAAGCACAAATGTGGTATCTGCAGTAGAGCTCAAAACGAGAAATTGACGATTAAAGTTTTACAACTCATTTCTTTGATTCATGACTTAATTAAATGCTCAACTTGCGGTAGTTGTTTCGTAAATAATTAATCTAAAAACTGTAAGAGAGTATTTTTGTAAAAATGTTAATTTAAAATTAATAAATGTAGTTACGACAAATTTTCTTTTCAAAACCTTTTCATATACTAAGCTATTTTCACCGTCAGTGACAATTACTAGGCATTTTTAGGGGTATCTGCACAGATACGACAAAAATAGCTTAGTAAAATGTGCTCGGAGTATCATTAAATAATACTGAAAACATCTGCTTTCTTTAGACTTAGCTGTTTCGCTTTATTTTGTTAATACAAATCTAACAGAATCTACCTTCTGAAAGATACCATTTTTAAAATTCCGGACAGTTAAAACTGTCCTCCATTACAATTTTCTGTTTTATATATTCAAAGAATGTGTTTTTTATAATGTTTTAATTTCTAGATTCATTTTTACCGAGCATGAAGATAATTTTGACAGCAGACGATAAATAATACTGGCCGTAGAATGACATTCGTTTTTTTTTTTTTTTTTTGCATGAAAGAATTAAATATGAATATTTTACATGCATTTCATTTTTAGAATTTGCATTTTAAATAAACACTTAAGTAAAAAAAGCTGAATATTTACTTTAACAATTATGCAAAGTTGTATTAGTTTTTATTATCAACCTGTTTCAACTATTCAACAGTAAACTAATTTTAACATTCTGTGTTACAATAAACTGCTACATTATTAAATATGCTGCTTTACTAAGGTATAAAAGTCGTATCTACAAAAAATACTAAGGAAAAAAGTGGTAACTGCGCAGATACCACTTTAAAGGCTTAGTATTTGTCACTTCCGTTCAAACTGCCTTAGCAAACTCCGCAAACTATGCAGTTACGACTTTTTTCTTAAAGCTTTTTTTAATATTTCGCGTTCACAAATCGCCAAAAAACTTGACATTTAGGTAAATTAAATTACTAACGACCACCTGGTGACAATAACTCAATTTTGATAAAATGTGCAGATACCACATCTGTGCTTAGCACGGCAGTATAATCAAATTACTCCATGATTTTAAACCATTAATTAAATGAAAATTAATGATGATAAACGTTTCAATTCAATGACATATTATAGTAAACATATGTGATGTCTACATACTTAATTTGGGAAACAGAGAGCAGCCGATCAAGTAGCAGCACTATTTGGAAGTAGTTGGTTTTCCTTGTACTTCCATCTCCAGAAAGATGAACTTAATTTTTATCAATTTCAATTATTATGTAGCAAAACTTGTTCAGCATATGCTCATAAATATGGATGCTTTTTATAGATATATTAAACGATTAGTTTTTAAATAATTTAATAAAGTATAACTTATACCCAAACTACCCCCCCCCCAATTAAATAGTTTTTATATTGAATACGTGAATGTATAATTCATATAATCATGGAAATTTGTACCATGTTTGAGCTATAGTATGGAACTGCTTATCCGAGAACCAGTTAAATGGAAACATGATTTCAATCAATACATTACAGACTTTTTGCAAAAAATAAACCTATTGCAGTAATACGTTTCGGAAAGCGTCACATATATTTCTATTTTCTTGTAATGACGTGCAAGACTACAGAATAGTCTTTTCTTCTCAGCTTACAAATGGAGAAGTTTCCAATGCATGATGCAATTAACTGAACGGATTTAAAATATCGAGAAGAGTTTTGCTGATGAATTTTGAGCTGCAGCTGTAAGTATGAGATCCAAGAGTTATTTTTATCACAGATCCCTGTAATTAAAACTAGATGGACAAAAATTTTAAACTCCAATAATAATGTCATGAGACTGACATCAGATTTTTTTTTTTTCGCTTAGGATGAAATACTCTAGATAAAAAGCACTGTATCAACGCAAAAGACCATTTTTTGAAAAAAAAAAATTGCAATCAAAATGAACATGGAAGTTTTTGAATGGATGAAAAGACTACTTTAGTTTATTTGACTTTTTTTTAAAAAGAAAAAGCTTGTTTTTGCCCTATATCATTCCTGCCGCGCCATACCTATTACAAAACTACCGATAGTCTTTTTCAGGAGGGCCAATATAAATCTTGGTATCTACATTATTGGAATACAGGGCTTAATTTTGTTTTTTCGAAGGCCAAGATTATTTGCAGATGTACAAATGTAGGGGAATTAGATTTTCTGGAAGTCTTTTATGTCCCCAAAATTTAAATTATCTTTGCAATCAGTCTTTTGCTGTTCCGCATCTCTCTCCAATCTTAATCGATGGGCTCAAATTTACATATTCTGATACGTCAAATCGTACCTCCGCACGGGCTGAGATCTGATTGGTCCCGTTTTGTATTTAAACTCTCCCATGACCGTGTTCCATCCTATTTGCTTGCTTTGCACTGATTATGGAGGCTATTGCCTCTGAAACATATTTGCTTTTTAAAATTTTAAATCTTTTATCTGTGCTTTTATACGTTGTTTCCGACTTTCATCTAAGACCAATATAGTTCAGGAAAAAAATAATAAAACAATTAAAATCATTTGCAGTCTGGTACAGGAGTTTAACTGATCACCACTTATGTCGAAATTTGGTTGACCACAGAGGGCAAGATGGAGAGTGTGCCAGTTCAACTCTATGTCAATATGTCTTAAGATAGTCATGTTTTTCTGCCTTAAAATTTGCAGTATCCACGGATCTAGGCAATTCAAACAGAATAAGATTATCTAATAAAGAACCCCAAGGAATATCTTGTTCATTACTTATTGAATGAAACCTTTTTTTGAGGGGGGGGGGGGCATTGAGGTGAAAATAGTTCCTAAAATTTTCTCTACGCTATTCAGCTCATCATCCGGAGCTGATGAGCATATTTGTATCTCATACACGTTAAGACATTTTCCTCTGAAAAAGAAATCCATACATGCCAGAAATTTGTGACATTATCTGGGAACATTACTAATACCATTGTAAGTTGTAATGACGAAAGTTGCGGAGTTTATGGGGTTATTTATCCATTTACACACTATAATGGGAACCGTAACGTACGTCAAAATAACCTCATTTTTCGAAGAAACTATTTTCATAATTATTGTGACGCCCGTATTCGTTATGTAGCCATGTAAAGTTCTAATAAGTAGGTATACTTGAATCTGAATAAATCAGAATAATAAGTGTTTCATTATACTTAATTTCTTGATCAACTTGTCTTACGAGTCTTGATTGTATAATTGCATCCAGATGGGGAAACTATGAATTCTTTGTTAATTAGAGAATTATTTTTTGCCTATTTATAAGAAGGAAGTGTTAAAAAGTTTTTATTTCCAAATATATTCTGTCAGTATTAATCATGTGTATTTTAAACTGAGAGTTATTTTGTAAAAGATGATTATTTTACTTATATATTCTAAAAAATGGTTAATTGTAATATTAAAAAGCTGGTTTTAGAGAATATATGATGTAGCACCAACGTAAATGTATTTTGAAAGGTCAATACAAGCCCATTAAGTAAATAATATTTTTAATTTGACAAAATACCTTTCTAAGTAACTGAAGAAAAAAAAGTTATAAATTCACTGTTATTCGAAAAATTTCCGATACGTGTTTGATGGTTTAAGGGAGGCTCTTAATTAAAAGTGATTCTTTGAAACACAGACTCACGTGTCTGCACTGCGTTGCAAATTTGAGCAGCTATAACGTTTTTTTTTTCTACTATTACTTTGTTTCACAAAGGTTTAATTTATTGATATTTTTTTATTTTTAAAATTCAAATCTTCATTTTTTCTTCTTAACCGACTTCAAAAAGGAGGCGGTTATCAGTTCATACCATATGTATGTTTTTTTTTTTTTTTGTCCTCTCACAGCGTCTCACTTAGTGAACCGATTTTGATGATTCTTTTTTTTAATGGATAGGAGATGGCTCAAATTAGGTCCCATTACTTTGTTTGGCCATATTTGTTCTTTAGAAAAAAAATATGGACAAAAAACAATTAATTTCATGCAATTTCCCTATTAAATGATTAAATTTAAAACGCATTGCTATGAAAGTTTGGTGCCATACAGCAGTAACATTAATAGTAATTGCAATGATAATTTTGAATGAATGCTTCTCTGAAGCAAGCATCAAGTTTCTTCAGGGGGATGATTCGATAATTGGGAATCTGGTGCGGTCGTCTCATTTTTGGCGTAAATAATTTTATTTTTGTAACCCTGCTAATTTATAGTAACCCTATGTGAATAGATGATTCTGATCTCTTTGTTTAGATTTGCAACGAAAAATACCTCTCGCGCAGACGCTGAAGCCAAAAATTTACGCCAATGAAAAGAACGCAAGATCCTGAATTATTGAAATCTTCCCTTCTTCAGTGTCATTGCTCCATAGTGGGGGTAAACCTAACCAGGAAACAAGGTGATGCAGTGATTAGGATCTGCTTAGTCTTCATAATGCTACCAGGTTAGGTTTGCCTCAACTACACAGTATTATTTTTATCGTTACCATCTATGCCAATAACAGATGATCGGGGCTAAGTAAGGAGATACAGGATTGCATCACAAGCAGCTTAGATGCTGTAAAATGTAAATTAGTTAGGAAAAACGTAATATTTAAATGGTTATAACTAAATTAACCACACATGAATTGCAAAGAGGAAAAAGATAAATTTTTAGTTCCAATCGCTTAAAGTTTAAGGCGTGTTTACAGTTTTTTTTTTATTTAGTATGGATCGAGCATTGTTATGAAACAAATAAGGTGAAGTTTCGTGCTGGTAACTTCTTACTATTTCTGAAATACCTACATTTACACAAAAAAAATGAAATTAAAAATTTTGAAAAAAAAAAAAAAAAACTATAGAACCGACTTTAAATTGCTCTAAAAAGTGAAAAATAATTTTACTCTTTAAACACCATCGATAATACATTTAAACATAATTTTTGAAGTTGGCGCAAAAACAATAGATAAAATCATTCACAGCCATAACTTAACTACAACTATAAATTTAACCAGGCCCAGTTTCTTCACTATCACGAACATTATGCATTGATGACAGCATATTTGAGTAACGATATAAATGTTTCGTTCCTAACTGTGGATGATTTTCTGAAAAAAATATGAGCGAAGCATGGTTACACTGGATTTTACTTTTTACCCGACTGCGCGTGCACGACGCAAAGGAGGATAATGATCAGTCTATTTATGCATGTCCGTTTCTATGTGGCGTTCTACAGGCTAAACGCCTTGGCCAATTTTGGTAATTCTTACGTCAATCGATTTGTCTTAACCTTGGGATTGTCACTAAAAACATGACAGTAATCAAAAGTACTATTTCAAAAACCGGTTGCCATTTTGTCAGTTCGGGATCGGCACATGTTGGGTTTTGCACACGGTGTCGCACGCTACCTGCGTGTGACAAATGCAGGTAGTTTTTGCTGCCTGAATTTTTTTGTTTTGCCTGAATTTTGTAACTAATTGGGGTTTTAATGGCCGATTGGTCTAAGCGATTGCTTCTCCCACTTGAGGCGGTGGGTCAAGACACCCACGCTCCTGTTGTACTTTCCCCTCTTTCTGATGTAAATTCTTTCATGTGTTCTTTATATGTATTCTGTACTATGATAAAAAAACATATCATGCGTAACGAAGGCAAGACACTCAGATTGTAGTCCTCATCAAAATAAACCCGTGCAATAAGCACCAAAAGAAAGAAAGTCTACTAATTTGATTTTCATCTCTAACATGTTGCAATTGTTTTTGCTTTGATTCAAGGGACTGAGTTTCGCGATGTGTACTTTCTTGAGAGGCTTTTTTAGTTTCGCGTGGAAGATTTGACGGACGTGGGGTGGGGGGGGGGGAGGGAGGGACGTTTCCTATTTCGCGTCATAATGTGTTATACACGGCTGTTTATATAGCTGTGCTGTGGTTGACTTAAGTTCGCGCATTTTTGCCGAAGGTCAGACACATGTAACTTTAAGCCGAGTTAGGTCCCTAGAGGGACTAATTATCAGTAGTTTGGACCACCGCAAGTTACTTAATAAACCTCATGATACAAACAAACTCTCTCATTGAAATGGCAAGGTTGCGAAATGTACCGTCTTATAATCATAATAACTAAGTCAGTGAAAGTAAAATAAAAGTGTAAAATAAAAAATTATTAAATAAAAACGAAAAACCCGACTGCGTAAAAACCAAAAAAATCCAAAAAGGAAAGCGTATAAGCCCAGTAGTTTGGAATGTATTAAGTACTACTGAATAACTACACCGTTGAAATAGTTTTATAACCGTACACAGATAAGACAATTCATAAATTCAAAAGCAGAATAAAAGGATCAACAGTCGGGGTCCATTAAAATTTTACGGGGATCCTTGAATCAGAAAGGAATGGGCCCCGACTCTTGATCCATCTATTCTGCTTTTGAATTTATGAATTTTCTTATCTGTGTACGGTTATATAAAACTATTTCAACGGTGTAGTTATTCAGTAGTACTTAATACATTCTAAACTACTGGACTTATACCTTTTCCTTTTTGGTTTTTACGCAGTGGGCTTTTTTGTTTTTATTTAATATTCTTTTTATTGTTTTTGAGACAACTTCAAAAATTATGTTTAAAATTATGATTGATGGTGTTAAAAGAATAAAATTATTTTTAATTTTTTAGAGCAATTTTGAAGTGTGGTTCTATTTTTTTAACAAAGAATATTTAGTCAGAATTCGAAATGGCGTGCTGTTCATAATGAAATTAAATAATGAAAATTTTTTTAGAACTTCCTTTGTTTTAAGTTTTCATGCTCTCCTTTTATGTTCAATCCCAATCAACACACACACACACACAAGAAAAATAATTTAGAACACGTTTTTTATCATTAAGAGAAGTAAAAAGTGTTTTCTTTCAAAAAATAACACACATGAAAGATTTATTATTTGCTACCGAAATAACACCTTTTAAAATGATTTTAAAAATAGAACTTCTATCAATATCCCTCCATCTGATTTTTTCCCATGCAATAAGCCTCTATTTATACACATGCATTAAATACCGTCTTTTACCTCGATGAGAGGTTGAAAGATCAAAAGCAATTCGGTAGAAAGCATCACAGAATAAGATTGCGTGAACGTCGACATTGAATAGCTTTTCTCCGTTGCAAGTTGAATTGTTTTTCGTTCAGTTGATTAAATGTCTGAGCCTACGATTATGATACTTTCCATCTTTAACAGTAGGAAAAAGGAAAGGCGAAACCACCTGTATTGGATTTGAAGAGAATCAACGCTGTCGTCTGTTTCCTTTCGCACAAGCACGAAAGGATTGCATTGCTTTCCTATCTTTGCACTCTGTTTGGCTAGTTTCCCTAATATTGTTTTACTGAACTTTTATTAAGTACTAGTGGTACCTGCACGGCTTTGCCCGTAGTAGAAAATTAAAAGGCCATTTGGTTCGCCTGTATATTTACAAATAATGGATGATGATTTTCTCGCCAATTGGCTATGTTCTTTTGCTCACCCACGTTACGGTTTCACGTTATGATAATTTCGTAATCTACTCTCATACGTTATGATAATTTGCTGGATAAAATGTTCTTAAAATTGGAATAGAAAAAGGACAAAATCGAATTTTCAAAAAATCGCTTCGAGGTGCATTGCATACCCCCCGCGTTACAAACTAATTCTGTGCCTTCACAAGAAAAATAAATGTTAGACCTATAACGTCACCTCAAAACAACAGTAATATATCTTTGTGTTATTTATAGAATTAGCTATCTTGCTGTTGCTCTGAGGCGAGGATACCCTAATTACGATTCATAAGCAAAAAATAGTCATCCATACAGTCAGCACAACGCAATGAAAAGTAATTTTTGAAACAATTTAACCTAAAAGTGTATGTAAATATCACTTAGAATTACTCTGTGTGCGTTTTTCCTTGCATAAAATCTAGTGATTCTAAATTATATGCTTCAACTGAGGTACATAACCATGCCGATTGTTTCTAGCATTGATACAGCTTATTGTAAAGTTGCTAAACATTTAGTCTCTGCTCGTTTCTCGTAGAAATCATAATTTATTCAAGGTAGAACATTTACAAGGTTTGTTAAAAAATAACAAATTAACCATTTTGAGGTTTCTTTTGCAGGTCGTCATTTGCGACCGTTCCTGTCAATGGTATATTTATGGCTCAGAACAGGGCTGGTAGACCGTTTTCGATTCGCGTGAGAATAAAATTACGGTTTATTGTTTTCAAGTATCCAGTGTGCCACTTGCTCCTTTTATATTTGGCTTTCAAAGTTTTGATTTTAATATCTCGCGAGATTTAGTTGTATATCAGAACCGTACAGTTGATTTCGTCGAGTTTGTGGATGATAACATTACTCACAAGCGTATGACGACCCAAACACTGTAAGCAGGTTTTCATGGCAAAACTTTTGGAGGGAGATCGCTCCACTATTCATGGATTAACTACTTACTTTTGGATGCAACATTTGGAGTCCGTTTACTGAACCTCTTTGAACGCTTCTTCACGTTTGAGAAATTTGTTCATTCACTCAAAATTCCATCAATTCCACTTCAAAACTTTCGATTTCCAACCATTCACAAAATTTCACTTCATGCTCATGTGTTTTGAAGCTGAAAAAATCGCGCTGATACTATTGGCTAGTTCCTTACGTGACTTACTCTGTTAGTGAGCTAAACCTGAATCTTAAATTGACCAGGAAAATACTATTATGACAAAAAACTGAGTTTTACCAGTTAGTTTACCTTTATTGATTTTTGATTTATATGTCCCAGCCATTAAATTTTATCCATTTCATTGCATATTCTGTGTACAGGTGTCCCTCATATAACACGGTGAATTCGCTCCGTGTGGTATCGAAACCGTGTTATACGAGACTTGGAAATGATGTAAATCAAGGGATGTGTAGCGTACCGTGTTATATGAAACCAAGCTTAATAAAAACAAAGTAAAAACTTAGTAGAGTTATTAACCATTAACGGAATGAATTAAACAAAAATGAAATTCCATCTTGTTAAGATATAAAATTCGAGTTAAATCAAAACCATGAAGCATTAAATTCAAGTTTCGTACCATGTAATATCGAAACCGTGTCATAATATATGCAAATTTTGTATCGTGTAATACCGAAATCGCGTTGTAGAAGTACCGTGTTATACGAGGGACGCCTGTACATGGATAAAGCTCAGTTGTGACTCACACTACCCGAAAAGGAAGTGAAAAATTGTATTAGATACAAAAACCCCTATTTTTTCCTACGTTGAGAAAAAACATTGAGGTGATTGTTACTTGTAATAATAGTTCTTTAATTTTATATTGCTACTAGATTAATGAAATATATATTTACTTTATAACGTGACATTTTATATGTGACTCACACTACAATTCTCCTAGATTATTTTATTGACAATAAAAATACATACAAAAATGCATAAAAAACAAATTGCTCTTAATTTAACATATGCTAAAGTCTATAATGTATATAATTCTTCTTAGGAAAAATTAATATTAAAGTAAATCGACAATTCTGTGTTATGATGTACTTCGGCATGGGATTAGCCTATTGTATTAAGAAACAAAAACGAAAATTTGGACTGACAATTTGGAAACGGGAATCTATAAATTTCGTGTGTCGGGATTCTATAAATCTCATTTAACGAAATTCTCTAAATTCCGTTTCCGAGTTTTCAATTCCTAATTGCTCAAAATTTTCACTGTATGCTAATGAATTTTGACCGAAGTGAGGTTTTGAAATAAACTGCAATATTTACTCCGCGTTTTGAGGTTGAAAAAATCTTGCTGATACTTTTGCATTTGTTCTGAGTTTTCTAAAGTACCCTAATATATCCTAAATATATTTTCTTTCTCTTCAGATGATAATTTATCTGAAACATTTGAGGTCAATTCGAAATTTTAACCAAATGAAAATTTTTGAACTTCATTGTAACCATATCTTCAAGGACTGCGTCTAGTTTACACAGCGGATTTTATGATCTCAAACAGCATAATTACCCCCAATAACTGTCTTCGATTTCAACATTTAGAGACAAAATTTTATTACGAAATCAGTAATGGAGACGATAGAGTTCATAGCATCACAAAAACTCATTCCGCTACATTGGTTTTTTTACACATCACTTACACTTGCATTGTATTATTCAAATGTAAGGAACTGAAAATAAAATCTTATAATTTTCAGCTTAATTTTTGCTCTTATTTTATAATTTAATGCTCGAACGTACTCTTTTATAAAAAGGAAGCCTCCTCTGCAGGGCTTTCCATGAGAAAGGGAGCGCTACTCATCCTTCACTCCTGGAAATATTATAATGGGATCCATGCTCGTACTATTTTGAAAATTGGTCCTTAATGACCACTTTGGAGATTTTTTTTTTTTTTTTTTTTTTTGAAAAAAAATAGGTTTCTGCCTTAAAAATGCACTTTCTGAATTTCATTTGACTTCAGAAAAAGTTGAGGATTTTATTTTCCTAATTGGTACGGATTTAGACTTATGTTCTTATTTTTTAAATGGTAAATTCTATTCTACGTAGGATGGTTGTAAGAACGAATTTAGCAGCTAACAGAATTAAAATTTACTGTTACAATTTTTTACACAATTACTAATACATTATACAAAAAACATTTAAAAAAAGTTAGATCCTACGTGAAGAGCAAAGAAAAAAAAGCGGCACAAAAGTCTTCAAAGCCGATTTTCTCAGATTATATTGTAACATTACGTGTTCCTTCATTATGCTCTTTAACTTATTCTTACAAAATCTTACGTGATAAAATCTTTGTAAAATGTTTTGAATTTTCAAAGTTTCCGAGAAAAGTTCAATGAAGTTGGAGAATTCTCTGAGGAAAATAATCTTTTTATTTCGATCCATTCCAGAAAAGGGGATTAAAAGATGTGCGAACGTCTTTAGTTTTCTTACTCTTCCTGAGTAATCTTAAATGAAATAATAATAGATTAAAAAATAACTTCAAATATAACTTCAAATAAAGTCTACTGTTATATAAGAACAGGATGTGTTCTAGGATTATTTTTGTTCGTAGGGTTAATGATACGTACAATTAGGTTACTGCAGCTCAATTTTTTTAACAGCTTGTATGAAATACTTCCCACATTAATGCTTTACTATTTTTGGATAGTGCGAAGTTTAAATTTAACTATTATTAATCTACCATTTCTAAATTTTATCTCAATATATAAATATCTTCTGTGCGGACGTTTGTCACCATAAGGCTTTTAAACCGCTGGACCGATTATGCTCAAATTTTTTGTGCGTAATTAAGTTGTGGCAAGCATGGTTTCGAAGCGCGATGGATCGAATCGGAAACGTTTTTGTTAGTTAATTATTTAATTTAAACATTGGATGGTTATATCTCCCAAATGATTAATATTAATTTTCACCTAGCGAGAACTGAAATAAATATTTAATCTGTTGTCAAAGGACAATAAGAAAGCCAGCTCTGCTTTTTGTAATGAAATTTCCTACTGTGATATGTCAATTGAGAATAGATAAAACGTAGAGAGAGAGAAGTCTTCACACACACGCACACACACACATTTCTTGAAAGCAACGATTTTAGGTCCCGTGGTATATTTTAAAATAAAGTACTGGAAGGTTCATGCAAAACATGTTCTGTCGTCGTGACCGGATCGGCGCTTTAGGATTTCCTAACCAAATGATCAGAAAGTACCGTACCTAGCAACATTTGTTTCTCGGCTGAAATCCATTTGAGTTTTGGCACCAATGTCGAGAATACTTTAAGGATTGTCTAACTAATCAGTACATTATTAAAGGAAAAGATGATGGAATTTAAAAGCGAAACAAATTTTATTTTCGTCCAGACAAATTACAACAGGTCTTTGGTGGAAAGAACAAATTAGGCAATATATGAAGTTTTAAAAGTTTTTGTTCAAAAGATCGGACTGCTAATCGGTTGGAGTTGGCTTCGCTCACTGATCGGCTGGATTACAGTAACGTGGTGGCTTGGCGACTTTGGCTAAGAACAATACAGTTGCGTGATCATTTTTTTCATTTGAAAGCTACTTCCAATGTAAGTTATTGTATTTTTTGTTTATTTAGTGAAATATTTCAAATGGCAAAGAATTGTTTTTCGTTTTTAAAGAGTTTTAGTCATTTTAGTTGAAGAATGTGTTTATTTTACATCGGGAGGGGGATGAGTGATTTTCGCTTATTCAGAGAACTGTTTGTACCTTTATCATTTTTTTTAAACGATATCCTTTCGATTGTTTTATTCTTTTTTATATGGGAGATGTTGCAGCAGGATTTCTCGTTTGTTCTAGATGGGTAGTTAGTTTTTTACACTTAATATCTGAGGACGCTTTTTATCCTTTGAGTATGACTGAAGGAACAAACAATCAAGTACGGGAGAAAAAACAGTTAATAAAACAACTGCTCAGTAGGCATTAGATAAATCAAGTTGTAATAAATATATGCATTCTGACACCAAGCAGCTTAAAACATTTTCTTTTTACTTATTTTTTTCAACAAAACGGTTCAAACACTTGATAGTTTATTGAAATTTTTTAACTTTTCAATTTAGAAAGTTTGAACAGAACAACGTCTGTCGGGTTCTCTAGTTTAGATATAAGTATTTCCTGCCTTGGGGAGGTAACGGACAGTGATGGCAAGTTCTTCACTTTCCATTTTGCACAAGCTAGCTCATTTGGTTTTCGATAAAAAGAAGCAGGAAACAACGTGTCTAATTCAACATTTCCCCTTTTGTTGGCATTAAATCAAAAGCGCGTTTCTTCAAATATCTCAAACACGAAATTTTTCACATAGGGGAAGGTCGTTTAGTATCGGACAGCGGGTAGTAGCGGACAAGGGCTGCTTCTTAAATCCGCCGCCAGGGGCAGCACGTACTGGGTCAACATAGTGTGCCGTATTGGGGAAGAAAGCCACAGACGCCATATTGGTTCAAATCAACCGTTCGTTCTGGTGCGCAAAGCTGCTTGTTTGTTTGTTGAGAGAATTGCAGTGCGAAAACTTAACTTCTGGAGCATATATTTACACACAGAGCACTTATATTGTTTCATTGTTATACCTTTAAACTGATAGTATATTAATCTAAGTATTATGAGCTATAAAAGTGCCTAACTTAAGTAATAACCTAGTGGTGGGTAAACAACTGTAGCTTTACAGTCGGGTTGTATCGGACAAACCAATTTCGGGTTGTATCGGACAAATTACTGGCACCAAAATAAAATACAGACGGTGTTTTTCTTTGTCCAACAAGTTGAAATGGAAAAATCATGACATAAATGGGATGAAACAAATATGAAAGAAGCGATTGAAAAAGTTGGACTTGTTGGAAAAAGTTTTAAAATTTAGCAGAGGATAAAAAAAAAAGATTGAGAGAAGAGAAGCGCCAAAAAAAAAAAAAAAAAGAGAAAGGGGAAAAACTCAAACCAAAGAAACAAAAAATAGTTCAACCTAAAATTAAAAACAAAGAAAACACTAAAAAAAGACAAAGTATGATGATGAGCCGCAGGAAAACGAAGAGCTGACTCACTGCATAATTTGTAATGATACATATGAAGAAGATTGGATCCAATGCCAAACGTGTAAGGGTTGGGCACATGAAAAACATACTGAGCTACAACCGGACAGTCTTTACTACACATGTGATTTGCGTTCCAAAGTTTAAAATGAATTTGTTTCAGTTAGGCCTAAACCAACCATAGGCTATATTTTTCAACTTCTATAAAAAAAAGCATTACTTATTTTCATTTTTAGACTTGTATACTATTCTAAGTAACCAACTACTTGGTTCGTTTCATTTTTTTTTTACACATTAAAATGTTATTTCTGAACTATTTGTTTTATTTCAACATTGTCCGGTACAACCCTACAAAATTTAAAATTGGCCAAAAATAGAGTTTGACAAAAATTTGTTTAAAAAATACGACTCCATGTCTTTTTAACTAAAGTTTACAACTTATGTTAGGTAATTTAGTGCAGCATAATTTAGTGTAAAAACTAATTCTTTACAAATAAAACAAAAAGTGTTATGATTGAAATGGCTTAGGTGTCCGATACTACCCGACCTTCCCCTACTGCTCGCGGTAGTTCATGTCATCATTCAAACAAACTTTTTAATTTAAGGTGAAACATTCTTTTCTCTTCAAATTATCAGTTACTTGGTTGCTGTTGTTGTCGTGCCTTCCTCATACATATAATAGCTAATTCACTGATCTAGAGCCGCTACATAGATAGGCCGGCGTATCAGCTTAATTTAGCCATTTTGGATCGGATTTTTCATTGTTGCTCTGCTAGGGTTACCACAGCAAAGTTTCGGGTTTCGCCAAATTTGCATAAAATAATATTTTATTTACCAAACAATTCACGTGCCGCTTATAATTGCTCACAGTGAACAATCACCAAACGCGATAACTTATCAGAAAAGGCAACCACTCAAACACGCGCTCCGATCCAAAATGGCTAATCTTAAGCTGATGCGTCGACTCATACATATAGGGGCCTCACACTGATTGATCTGGTTAAGGCCCCTATATATACGAGCCGACGCATCAGCTTAAGATTAGCCATTTTGGATCGGAGCGCGTGTTTGAGCGGTTGTCTTTTCTGATAAGTTATCGCGTTTGGTGATTGTTCACTGTGAGCAGTTATTAGCGGCACGTGAAATGTTTATAAAATAAAATATTATTTTCTGCAAATTTGGCGATATCCGAAACTTTGCTGTGGTAACCCAAGCAGTGCAACAATGAAAAATCCGATCCAAAATGGCTAAACTTAAGCTGATGCGTCGGCTATCTATATAGCGACTCAAGCTCTAGTAATGCTCTGACGTTATCAATAATGAAACTCGCGATATAACATAATGGTTTCATAATGGTTTTTGACGATGTTTGACATGCAGGGAAAACTTATTTTCACAAGGCTGACCTGGATCTGTTAACTTAACTATTTTACTGTTATGAGCTGTAATTTAAGGAGAATGAAGACGAGAAAGTGGTCAACAATGAACGCTATGTATTGCAGTTTAGGGGTAACCCACTGGAGGTAGGGATAACATTTCAACTAACAAAATATCACCTAACACGCAATTGCTTCGTTCAAATGTAGAAGAAATTTTCACTCGTTATACTTTGACGGGCGATTTTCCATTAGTTAATTATCACTACGAAGGTATTGGTTGCTATTGCCTTTAGAATTTGAACTTCTTTATTAACCAATAAGATAAAACAAGAAATATTTACAACACAAAGAGAGGGTATAACACCCAGGCCTCTGGTGAGAAATTGAACCCACGACCTCCGGCATTCTACCTCATAACCACGGAGGAGTCACAGTTAGCTAGTTTTGTACTCATTGGGGAGTCTGTTTAATAAATGAACGCTTAAACCATGAACGTCATTTAGTCAATCAGGGGTTGGAGTCCAACTGACCCCTCCTGACTTTTAAGTATCTAATGCAATTATACATTTTTGCTTGTATTTCGCCGCTTTTTCCAATAAAATACATTGAATTCATACCCTTTTCCTCCCCCCCCCCCCGGAAAACTCTGAAATGACGGGCTTGGCTTAAGCACAGTTTCTTTTCAGAAACTTAAAATATCGTTAAAAACTAGCAGTTGGTACTTGGTATTAAATATATATATATATATTGATATGTAAATTTATTAAGACATATATAAAACCTAGGGAAGCTTCTACGGTTCTACTTCAGGTTTTTAAAAGAGTTTACATGAAAATCGGTCAGCAACTCTATAAATGAACTTGTCTAACCGGTAAACAAACAAAATTTTTAAGTCGTTTAGTTTTAGCCTACTTTTCCAGTAAAAGTCAGAAAAAGAAGAAAACAGCCTGAAAGAATGTTTGATGCATTAAAAAATCTCGCTAAAATTTGTTTAAGTTTATATTTTATTGTTTTTTATTTATTTTTAAAATTATTTTTTGGCAACGGCAGAAAAACAGACGATTTTTCTTTTGATAAGATGTATTTGTTACTATAAGTTTATTATCTTTTTAATTAATTTTTCTTCTTTTTGAAAGCGATAGAAAAAATTTTTAAAAGAAAAAAAGATATTTACTGCTTTGATTAAAAGGTGTTACTATTTTTTTTGTCCTTTTATTTATTTTTTGAGTATCTATATCTTAAAATAAACGAGGCATATTTTATTTTTAGAAATGAGCTTAAAATGTTAAAAAGGTACTTTTCACTGAATTTACAGTTTCAACTCATTTAGATTGTAGAAAGTGGTTATATGTACGAGAAAGTAGGCTCGTTTTGTTCTGGACAGAACTTCTAGCTAAAACTAAATAGAAGAAAGTTACTATTGCCATTTCATCACGGAGAAACCTTTCGAAACTTTGTTTAAGAAAAAAAATCCTAACTGTTCATTCCTCGAGGTGTGTTTATTCACTGATCAGACTACTTTACTTAGATTTTATGTTTAAAAAACGATGATAAAATCCTATCTGAAACCTTATGTACACGAAATAATTGGAAGGATAAGAGTTCAACAACAAGCAACGATAAAATTGAAAATTAAAAAAAAAAAAAAAAAGAAAACCGACTGAGTCGCAACTGTAGAATCAAGAGGGGAAATTGAAAATCCTTTTAAAAGCCTTATATTAACAAAAATCAATGTCAAGTATTTTATTTGCTATGAAATAGAAACTGGCAACAGATAAAGATTTTAAATCATTGCGTTTTATTTCCTTGCCGGCCAACAATGAATTCGGTTATCAATAATTTATCAAAATAATTCAGTAAAAAGAAAGAAAGAAAAAAAAACCTGACTTCAAATTAGCAGGAAATTGCTCTATTAAACAAAAAATTATTCTTTCAACACCATCAATACTACTTTTGATTATATATTTTGAAGTCGGAGCAAAAACGAAAGAGAAAATGATGTATAACCATTTTTGTGTTTACTTTTTTCATGAAAACCAGTCAAAATTAGGAACAAAATATTTACACTGCTACACAGATAGGTTGTTATGAATATAATGCATGCGAATGAACCTGATTCCATTACAATTTACATTTGCTGTTAAATTTTGCTTTAGTGTGATTTTAACAACTGTTTTTCGCCGACTTCAAAACGTTTGTTTTACAGTAGTATTGATGGTGTGCAAAGAATAAAACTATTTTTTACTTTTTAGAGCAATTTCCAGCTGCAGTTTTAAAGTCGGTTCTTTTTTTTTCTTTTCAAAATTATTTTATTTTATAATGTAAATGTATTTCAGAAATAGTATGATGTTAAAATCACGAAACGTCATATAAATGCCCCATACTTTAAAAAACACAGCACCACAAGTTACTCGTGATAAACATCCCATGTCTTCTTAATTTGACCCTGTTACCTATTATTGGCAAGCGATAACAATACCTCAACTAGAGAAATGGCAGTGAATGAACTTCATGTTTGCTTCAGAGAAGCCTTCATTCGAAATTCTCATTATGATTACTAGCAATGAGATTGCTGCACGTCAACGAATTTTTTTTGCTATGTGTTTGTAATTAATCATTGTTTAATTAGTCATGTATTTTGAATTAAAAAATGTGCATTTTCAGAAAGCTGCTAATACGTAAAGATGTCACATCAAAATTGAATGGTAGTCAACTTTCCTGAACCAAGATTAGTGTTATGGATGTATTGATGTTCATTGACTAAAGAAGAAAGAAGGTACTTAAGTGACATGTTTTATCTCTTTTTGAGCTGATTTTTAAATTAATTTGAAAATGTAACCGTTTATTTCCAAAACCAATCAAGCGACAAACTCTAAAATTTCGAAAAAGCATTTTTACCTCCGTATTAAATTTTTTCTATAAATATTATAATGTTTTAAACTACATGGGATACATATTTAGGTATATTTCTTTCAATATAATATGTTGTAATCATCATTGAATAATTTAATATGGCGATATATATTCTTTTCTAAAATTAGCTTTTTGTTGCCTGGCTGGTTTTTGAAATAAACGATTCAGTTGTTTATGCAATGCAACTGAAATTTTGAATTATTGACAGTAAAAATCTGCAATCATTCGTCGAAATTACGTTGTTTTCATACGCATGTGGGCAATTATCCACAAGAATGTCTTTTTGAATCCCCAATTTTCAACATTTCAGCATTTTGAAATGACTTCAGTTTGGCATCTCTTCAAAGTTAAAAATATATTTTTGTTAATCTGCAAAGTTCCCCAAAAAAATATTTTCTTAGTTTTCTTTAATTTTTCGCATGAATCAGTTGATTAATGATTTTTGCATTAATAGTGCCGTCGAAAAAAAATATATATAACAAAAATGCTAAACTTTTGAACTTAAATAACTACCAGCTATTTTATCTCTAATGAGCTTCAATTTAACTTATCCAATAAAACATCCGTAGCTAAAAAATAACTTAAAAATAAAGCATCTAAAATGATAGAAATAATGCACTTAATATCATTTTATCCTCAGTCTATTATTGCTAACCACACGCTGACATTTCTACACTTGATGGTAAAGACCTCAATGATGATAACATTTTAACATATTTCACCTTACAAGACATAAAACATGACTACCTTTGTTCAAATTTTATATTTTTAACGAGGGTTCACTCAATATAAACATTAAAAAAAATTCTCACAAATGGATCAAATAACTCATTATGAGTAAAGATGGTAATGACAGTCGTGAACCATTTTCTAGTTAGTTTGATATTAAATACACCTAATCAGGAAGCACTGAAATTTACACACACAAAGTTCTTATTTTATTAGAAATTTATAATGGCTATTAAAACTACCGGATTCTAATGACGTAAAGTACTGTGACAAGTGTTAACTACATTAGAAACATATTAGGGGAAATGGGAAAAGTAACTCATTATGAGTAAATATGGTAATGACAGTCGTGAACCGTTTTCTAGTTAGTTTCATATTGAATACACCTAATCAGGAAGCACAGAAATTCCTACACAAAGTTCTTATTTTATTAGAAATTTATAATGGCTATTAAAACTACCGGATGGTAATGACGTAAAGTACTGTGACAAGTGTTAACTACATTAAAAACATATTAGGGGAAATGGGTAAAGTAACTCATTATGAGTAAAGATGGTAATGACAGTGGTGAACCATTTTCTAGTTAGTTTCATATTGAATACACCTAATCGGGAAGCACTGAAATTTCTACACAAAATTCTTATTTTATTAGAAATTTATAATGGCTATTAAAACTACCGGAAGGTAATGACGTAAAGTACTGTGACAAGTGTTAACTACATTAGAAACTTATTAGCAGTCAGGCAAAAATAAAACTTGATTTCAAATTAAGATAATCAGTATTTTAACAACCTATTTTAGGTTTTTTCGCTGTCCTATAGCAAACCATTAAAGACAGAAATTCAGACAAGAAACAGTAGATGGTAATGACACTTTAGTACTAGTATTAAGCATCCGCATAAATATGTAATATTCAGCACTGCTAAATGCTTGTTGTTTTGTTCTTTATAAAGTAAAAAATAGTAACAAAAAGAAATGAAACATACTTCATTAAGGCTAGGGATCAGAAACTGCGTCTTCTAGGGAATTGTCCACGTGTGAACAAGATTTAAAATCATATTAAGTGTAAAATAGAGATTCTTTTTACATGTTTGTTCAAAACTAACATCAGAAATAAACATCAGAAACGAAACATCAGAAGCTAAACATCAGAATTCGAAACATCGTTTTATTCCTCGATCATACTGACCACCTAGCACCTTAAAAATTCAAGGATCAGAACGCCTGAAAATCACTTTGGTAGAAAGTATGTTACATGTAAAAGGGGATTTATAAATTATACTCGAAATAAAGTCTATGGGAACCCCAAGCAACATGCAGTCGCGGAGAGCCCAATTGTACGATAACGGAAACTCCGCAAGGTTGACTGAGAATCTGCACTGGCAGTACATGTTTATCACTGGAAGGGGGGGGGGGTCGGAAAAAGTTGTTTTACGTAAAAAACAGTGCCTGAACAGAATATAATGTTGTGTTGTCTGCATTTTCTAAATGGTTACCATTTGGAAAATGCAGACATTTAAACAAAAAATGAAATTTGTGTTACATCCCCCCTCAAAAAAAAACTCAAAAAATTAATTAACCTACGTTATTTCAAAATGAAAAAAAAAAGTAAAAACTAAGGCATACATTATAACTTTAATACTACTGAAAATATTGCGACCAAACTTCAAAATAAATATGAATACATCATTTCGTCTAATTCAATTGCAAATTTTCAAAGTGGCCATCTTTAACTTAAATACAGAGCATTAAACGTGTCACAAAATTTTCGGCTATGGGCAGCAATTCACGTACTGATATTTTGTCCCATTCCTAGTATAAGGATTTCTTTAGGGATGTCAAAATTTTAGGAGGTTTAGTACACACCCTTGTCTCCAAGATGGACCAAACAGAAGAATCCATTGGGTTTAGATCTAGGGAATACGGTTGCCATTCTTAAGCTTCAATAAAGTCTGGAAAATGTGCCTTGCACCAATCTTGAGTGTTGTTAGCTTCGTATACAAGTGCGGAATCCGGTTGGAAGGTCCATCTTTTGTTTCCAAAGAACATTTACAACCGATAGGTTTCTTGATAAATCTTTATTTCTTGAGCAGCAAAAACAAGTGGTGTTTTCCCACTAGAACATATTCCACCTCAAAATATTAGATTGGGGTCGTTGACGCCGTTTAACAATGCAAGAGGGTCTTGGATACACTTACTCTCAGGGGAGGAATTAGACTCTCGGATACCATCCTAATAGCTACAGAACATGAAACGTCACGCGAATGCTTTAAATTTTTAATCGCAGTTTAAAAGATGCCGAAGGTAAAGCTGCCGAATTAGCAGATAGGATCATCGAAGTTTAACCATCTTTTATGGAAACTTTTGCCGTTTTAAATAAATGTGAACCAGCAGTAGAGATTAAATTCCTCCAAGAAATAAAAATGTAAATAAAAGAAATGATCGTTTTTCCTTTTCTCGCGGTCATTGAATATACGACAGAAAGAATAGATTTCGCGAAAGTAGTGTTTCTCGTAAGCGTGATTTTTCATTTTACTGGTACCATAGACGTTATTGAGGCAAATGTAGTGAGAAAAAATGCTTGAAACTTTGCAAGTGGCAGGGAAACGGAGCGAACAAAGAGTAGCATTGACTTATTCTTTGCCTAAATAATCAAGTAGCCTGTTCGTTTGTGAATGGATGACAAATGAATATTTTCTGGTAGAGACAGAGTCAAATGTAAGTTTAATTCCGACTTATATTTACCAGATAAGAAATTCTTCACAAAAAACTCTTCTGGTAGCTAATGCTTCCAACATTAATGTTTAGTGTCAGAAAACCTTATCCCTAAATTTAACTACTAAGATGAAATTTTTTTATGGTTTTCTTTTTTTTTTTTTTAATTGCAAATATAAGTTCACCTATTCTTGAAGCAGCTTTCCTCCATTATATTGAATTGAAGTCAGATCTTCTTTATCTTTATCTTCTTTACTAATAATAAAGCTGAAAGTCTCTCTGTCTGGATGTCTGGATGTTTGGATGTCTGGATGTCTGTGACGCGCATAGCGCCTAGACCGTTCGGCCGATTTTCATGAAATTTGGCACAAAGTTAGTTTGTAGCATGGGGGTGTGCACCTCGAAGCGATTTTTCAAAAATTCGATGTGGTTCTTTTTTTATTCCAATTTTGAGGAAAAAAACTATCATAAATTACGAAATTATCATAATGTGGAACCGTAACATGGGCACAAGCCAATTGGCGAGATACGAAATTATAATAACGTGGAACTGTAACGTCGGTACAAGCCAATTGGCGAGAAAATTCATCATACATTATTTGTAAATATACAGGCAAACCAAAAGACCTTTAATTTTTCTATTACGGGCGAAGCCGTGCGGGTGCCACTAGTCACAAATAAACACCTTTGAGATGCGAAAACAAAATTGCAATCATGAAATATCTGCCACCAGATAATTAACTCATTCCTTCAAAATCACCTCCATGTTATTGGCTATAAAAACCGAACATTATAGCCCAAAAATTCGGATGGCAAAAATCATTTTAGTTATCTAGTTTCTTTAAAAAGCCATACTAAATTTCAAACCAATTTTTTTGTGCATTTTCCCGAAACTTTCTGTGTGAATACTTGTCACCAGAAAATCATCTTGTCCCTCTTACTACTCTCCGGAAAGATACGATCAGCCCTGCGTTTCAATTACAAGACCGTGTGTTCAAATGAAGTCACCCGCGCTCTGTTTACCAGCCGTCAGTAGGCCGTGAGTTCATGCAAATTCGCAACCCTCCCTTCCGAGACTAGTCCCAGAGGATCGCACTGCTGACTAATGCGGGTGACAGCGCACGTGCCATTGTGTACGGGGGGGGGGGAGAGGAGGAGGGAAGGGATCTTTGTGTATGCCCAGTCGGCTTTCCCGCGCTTATTGGGAGTCTATCCCGGAACCCACCTTTACACTCATTACTGAAGCGTGGAATCGGTGGTGGCAAACTCAGTTGGGGAAGTTGGAACACGGTCCTTTCGAACAAGATTCCGTACTTCGAATAATGAACTGCCAAAGCGGATGAGAGCCGAAAAATGTGGAGACAAACAGTATATGCTAAGTTGTTGGTATTTTCCATTGAAACAAAGCACAGGAATATTTATCAGAACAATAATTTTCATAAAAACTGAATACAGGTCGAAGACTTTTGCGGAACTTAGTATTGGTTGAAAGAGAAGACAACAGAAATATGCTATGGTTTTGAAGGAAAAAAAAATATTTTTCTATTTTATTGCTTTAAAATAAGTCATTAATCCCTCAGGTCGGAATTATGAAGTAAACTGGTGTAAGAAATTAAGAGAATTTTCGTATTTGATCTACGACCTACAGAACTACTGGACAGATTTTAATAAAATTTTGTATGAACATAAGTTGATATAATACAAACAAAATAAACAGTCAGCATGTTCATGCGTAACAATTATGAGAGCCTAAAGGTCTGAAACTGGTTGCAGAGCACACAAAAGTAAAGGTTCAAGTGGAGATACGGTCCCCTCTTGCAACTATACTGGCCTCGCAGTTTTATTTCATGCTGGAAATAAGGCAGTTTATGAGTTCCTGTGGCAATCTGTCCCCCTCATCTAGTAACACTGTTTTCAGTTTCTTGTTGGTTCTCGGAGGGTGTTGTGAGTTGCAATTGCCCTCTGCAGAGCGGCCCAGTCATGTTCTATGGGGTTGAGGCTGGATGCCTGGTCGGTCAATCCATTCGGAGAGTATCCTCACTCTCGAGATATTCGTCGACCAGAAAGCTCTATGTGGCCTCGCATTATCGTCCGTTAAGAAGAACTCGCGATCCATTGCACCCGGGAAAGGCAAACATAGGGCTCCAAAAACTCATCCGTCACAGAACCTCTGTCAAAGACGTGGAGAGGTGTGCGACCATCTAACATGATGTCTACCCAAATTATTACTCTGCCACTGCCATAATTGTCGAATTCGCGGACATTGGAAGGTTAGAAAGTGGATCCCTGGCTCTCGTCATATGAAAGTACGGAGAGAATTGGTGCTTATTTTATAGCAGGACTCGTCTGTGAAACGAACGGTAGCCCATTGCTCCATACTACAATCACAATGTTTCCTGCACCATACTAATCTTACTCTCTAGTTCGTAGACGTAGGCAGGACGCAAACAACCAGTCTTCTAGCAAATAACTCTCTCTCTCTCTTTCAGTCTTTTGGAAACAGTCACCCTTGTTACACCCCTGTACACGGGTTCCTGTGGCTATACAGGTGAATCTGAACTCTTGGGCAAAACATTAAGGGGTATTAGAGTAGACGAAAAGAAGTAAGAATAATGTAGAACAAATGGTCGCAAGCACAATGCTGACGCGTTACATGCACACAAAGTCAGAAAATGATGGATTCAAAGCAGGTCGCAATTTTATAACACAAAGACATTTTCACACAACATTTTAGTTTTTAAGAAAGGTTTAAAGCGGTTGCTGAAATTTGCGGCCTGTACCTGTAATACATGCGTCACAATGACAAAGAACTCGCAGTCGCAATAACGAGATATTTTGACAAACTTCGATCGATCGCAGCGCCTTTGTTGCAAGTTGCGATGCGTGTATTAGAGCTAATACAGGCCGTATCTTTCAACAACGGCCTCTAAACTTTTCTTAAAACCTGATTGTTATGTAAAACCATTTTTGTGCAATAAATTTGGGACTTGTTTTGCATCCATTAGTTTCGTGCTTTGTATGCATGTATTGCGTCAGCATTGCGTTTGCGACCATTTGTTCTACATGATTCTTACTTCTTATCGTCCACCCTAATACCCATTGAAGTTTTGCCCAAAAGTTGAGATTCACCCTGCACAGAGGTCCCGATAGAGCTGAGAAGCTGTAGTCCTTCCGTTACGCCTAGCTAAGGCGGACTAATAGCGATCTTCTCAGGCCGTCGTAACTCCTGGACAATCTTGCCCAGGTTTTCTCTCGATGGAACCCATACCCAGCAACTGTTTCCATAGGTTATACACGACGCTGTGGGTGTTAAATTAACTTCTCTGCATATCTGTACTTACGACGACCCTTCCTCTAGCCTCCCCTCAATGCGCCATCTCAGTCCATTAGCTAAACGCTGGTGCTTACTCATTTTAACTCTTCCGATGTGAATTTAATCGATTTGCTGCAAGATAACATCAAGACATTCGCCGAGATGTGCTAGCGAACGAAATTCGTCTTAGCCCCCCCCCCCGCGCTTACAAAGCCTGTTTTTCTGCTAGCTACGTCTACACAAGTGTGCGCTAACGTATTTGTCGTACAAGAGATGCATTTTATCTAGAAGCAGTGGTTTTTCCCTTCAGTTCAGTTATTTTCATGCCATTCGATAAAATATGCAGATTCTCTTAATTACTTTCACCAGTGTAGTTAACTATTTTTTTTTAATTTGGTATGCAGATTACTATGTTAAGGTTTATCTAATAAATTTAATTTTAAGTTTTTAGGTGAGAAATAAAACAAAAAGTTCCGCCCTGAACTAAACGAGCCTTCTCGCATAGTAATATCGACTTTCTAGTATCTGATAAATGATCTCAAAATTAGCTAAAATTGTAAATCCAAAAGTTTACTACTTTGCACCCGGAACTAAACGAGCCTTCTCGCATACTAATATCGACTTTCTAGTATCTGATAAATGATCTCAAAATTAGCTAAAATTGTAAATCCAAAAGTTTACTACTTTGCACTGAAAAAGGAGTTTCCTGTAAATCCAAAACACATGTGTGCAGTAATCTGCTAATTTTGGGTGTTAAAACGTTGTTAATTACTATTTACTTCACTGCACAAAGGTACTCATTTATTTCTAATAAAGCGTATAATTTAGATGAAATTAAGTATTAGTACTACGTAAAAGTATTTTTACAGAGAATACATTTTATTAAGATATTTCAAAACGGAAGTTGTTTTAGACTGCTTGAATTTTTTTAAGTCGTAGGCCCAACTTCTTTTCTCTTGATTTCAGTACGTTTTGCTTTTAAACTTGTTTTTGATCTAAAAGCAGATTATTTGAGTTATTCAGAAAAAATAAAGGCCTTTCTTTCAATTTTTTCCAAAAATTTAAATTTCTCAAAGATTAGCCAGCAATTAAATTTAAGGATTACATGGATTAATATCCTCCTGAATAAAGCCATATGTAACAAAAACAAAATAAAATTTTAGGTCGTCAGTAAATTTTGTATTTTTTGACTCATTTTCCTTTTAGCTTCAAACTTTCAATATCTTAACTGTGCATCTGATTTTGAACATTTTTGCAATTGGAAGTATACATCTACGACTAACGGTTGCGAAAATAAAGGTCTTGCAGGTTGAAACGGAACACCCTGTAAAATAGTGTATAAAAATACATTTTTAAATTCATCTATACCTCATTTTCGCACTATATTGCTTCTATGCGTGCACAACATTCTTTGAAGAACCTTCTTTTTCTTAAGAGATACATTTTTTCCGCAGGATAATTATTCCGTTTTAAATTTATGAATTGATTGATCTTGATTATATTTTTCAGCATATTGTTTCTTTTCGTATTTAAGCTAGCAATACTACTTTTTTATCCCCTTCTTTATCTCTCTCTCTTTTTGTGATATGTTTTTCTATCAGCATAAAAATTCTCTCTACATTTTTAATTGCTACGAAATATTTTCCTAGTCAGTTGTTTTCATTGCTTCTTGAAATAATTTTTAAACCGCTTACTACTTACTTTTATTTTGAAGTAAGATACATTTTTCCGCAAAATAACTATTTGAATCATTAACCGTTTTTAAAGTTTACTTGTTGATTGCTTGCATAAATTGTTTCAGTTGCTTTTAATACCAATTAAGTTCCCATTAAACTATTTTGAAGTGAGATGTTTCTTGTCCCGGGGATTTGTACTTGTATATTGAATTTTTTTCACTGTATTTTTTTTAAATAGTCATTAAATTTCAACAGTTAACTACTCTAATTGTTTATCAAAATGTTTCTTGTGAAGAATGACTATTTCGTTTTCTTTTTATTTTGAATAAGTCTTTGATTTATTCAAAATGAATTTTTGATTTATTTATTGTCTTTGATTTATTTATTTTGATAAGTTTTTGATTTATTCGGTGGCATCTTTATTGCATAATTTTTACATTGATCTCAATTATTTTCATTTGCTCTTACAATTTTAAGATAATTTTTAGACAAAGGATAATGTTTATCACTAAATTGGTTTTTAAACACTTATTCACACTTTTATTTTTTTTATTCAGTACATTGTTTTACCGTTTGCATCAAGTCTCTTTAATACAGTTAAAAAAAAAAAAAAACAGTTCTATAAATGGAGATATTTTTCTTCCCCACGTAAACTATATTTATTGTGTTTTCATTAAATTAATTTACAATGATTTTTTATTTTTTTTTGATAAGTCAGTTTCGTTTCTTGTATCAATTCCTTCTCTTCGTTGATAACTAATTCACTATTTCGTTTACTAGTAGTTTAAAATAACTATGCATATTTAAATACTTTTCGAGTTAACTTTTTTTTCCCAGCTACCTATAATATTCCTTAGAACTAAAATTTTGTAGTTCAATATTCCCCTCCTCCCTATATCTCGTTAACATTCCTATATTTTACGTTTTAATGGAACTTTTGTTGTTATTTAATTGCTTGTTTTATTTGTTTTTTTTTATTGGATTTTTTCTTATTTAAAATAAAGCTTTTAATGATTTTTTGATCAATTTTTTTAGCAGAATTTTATATTTTATGGTAGCTTTTAGGCGAGATGTGATGCCAAGATGTCTGAAATTTCGCAATGATCATATAACATGTCTTTGCTCAGAAAGGCAAACTCTGAGGAAATAATTTAAATCCAGGATTCTTTGAAATTTTGAATTATTTCCGAAATGGTTTATTTCGAAGGCTAAAAGCTGCCATAGTTTGGCTTCGCTGGTAATTTTAGACTAAAATGAGTGTACCAAAATCCCATTAAGGAAACTATTTCCAATCCACAAAATGGTTAATATATAATGGGCATCTTATCACTACATTTTGCCGACCCGGCGAATTTTTCAATTATCGAATATTACTTGAGCGCTTTTCTGTTCTCCTAATCCTGCTTCCTTAACTGATATCCTTTGAATAGCTGTATCCTATGCTTTATCATTCTCATATATATAATAGCCAAAATCATTGATCGAATAACGCTTTAACGTCACCAACAGTAAAATTATTTATTAACAAAAATTACTTTACAATTAAGAATGTTAATGAATTTTGTATATATTTTTACGAGAAAATTTCGATAGCTGAGATTCATGGTGTTTTTTTTTTTTTTTTCTTTCAACTGTTGCCAACCGTGTGCACCAAAATGATCTATGCTTCGATCTCGCTGATTTATCTAGAAAAGAGCAATGAGTTGCTCAGAACTCTCGACTCAAAATTTCAACGATCAAAATATGAAGTATCAAATTTCACCCGTCTTACCTTGACGGGTTATTTTCTAGTTATTCAATAATCTCCTCCGTGTATTTAAAGAAAATGCATAAACAATACGTCAGTATATATATATATATATATATATATATATATATATATATATATATATATATATATATATATATATATATATATATTTTGCATTGAAATAAATATCCAAGTATACTCATCAAGTACTTGTTTAAAACAATTGGCTTACTGTTTTTGTTTCACCTCTAACTGATCATTGCCAACGGGGAAAAAGAAATAAGAAAATTTTTCCTCCACGAATGTACATCTTTATCTTTACTAATAATAAAGCTGAAAGTCCCTCTGTCTGTCAGGATCTCTGTCACGATCTCTGTGACACGCATAGTGCCTAGACCGTTCGGCCGATTTTCATGAAATTTGGCAAAGTTAGTTTGTAGCATGGGGGTGTGCACCTCGAAGTGATTTTTCGAAAATTCGATTTGGTTCTTTTTCTATTCCAAATTTAAGAACAAAATTCTCATAAGATGGACGAGTAAATTACGAAATTATCATAACGTGGAACCGTAACATGGGCACAAGCCAATTGGCGAGAAAATTCATCATACATTATATGTAAATATACAAGCGAACCAAAACACCTTTTAATTTTCTATTACGGGCAAAGCCGTGCAAGTACCACTTGTTTTAAATAAATGTGGATTTGATTTACGAAAACCGAAGTCTGATAACGTTTTTGCAAGTACAGTTCCTGACATTAAAGTTCAGTTACTTTTTGATCTTGCGTAGTTTTCAATCCTGTATTTTAAATACCTTTTCCTAGTTGCAAGATATATGTGTATAAACGAAGTGAAAAAATGCATAAAACTTCATAGTGATATAAGAATTGGAGTTTATTATACAGCAGTATTAACAGATATGCACACTTGTTTAGTAACAAAAACATCAAATTTAAATGATGTAATATTCATAAATAAATATATATTATACAGTTCAAACAAAGAAAAATCTTAATATAGACAACATCTTCAATTTTTCTTGTAACTTAACAGTAATAAACTTTCTATATATATATCTTACATTTTGTAATAAAACATTAATTATGGATGTAACACATTTTAACAATTTGGAAACCGTATGTACAATAAAATATGCACAATAGTAAAGGTGATTATAGTTTATAATGGAACGAAACTTTCAGAAGAAGTCAGTTTACTCTTAATGTAATATTTTTATGACCATCTTTTATGAATGTTTCATAATTCATTATATCAATGAAATAAGTCAACTGTCCATAAATGATGAATTTCTCTAAATTAAAAAAAATAACCAAGAATAATTTAAAAACTTTAAACTTCATAAGTACAATTTTTTTGTGCATTCCCATTTAAGTTGAATTCAATAACTATGTTAGAAAATTTTTTTGGCGCAGAGGTCTTTAAATAAAACGCTTTATGCATTTAAACGTTTGGTAAATTAAATAAATATAGTTTTTTTAACTTAATTTTAAAAAAAAGCAGATATTTTCAAAATATTTACTGAAATACAAAGAAAAGCATATAATTTATGTAATATACTGTCTCTAATAGTGGTTCATGTTAGTCCAATTGATTGTGCTCCTTTAAAATATGTCCAAGGCATGTATAGTTGCCGTTCAAACAAAAGTACTTTAAGCCCACAAAAAAAAAAAAGTCAAACTACTACAGTGAGTCAAACAATTTTTACTATTTTGCATAACGATTTGATTAGCTTGAATCGACTGTGTCTCAAAACTAGAGTTTGAACTAGTTGTTTTTGTTTGAACGTCGACGAGACTATTGATAGAATTTTCATGGTCCTGTGAGATGATGTACTTATCATTTCAGAGTTTTCAGCTCTTAAAGCTTAATGTTCAAAGACGTATAGATAGTCATCTAATTTATTAATAATTTTTACTGATTAGTCACAGCATAATGTTATGCTTTTGATTTAGTATACAAAATCAAATAAGGAACTACGCTAAAATCTTTTAATATTGATTTAGAATTAATTAAAGCGAGTTGTTTTAAGTAATGTAAAGTTCTTATATATTTAATACAAAACAAATTACTTTTCAAAAAAATACTTTAAAAAACTCCTTGTATTGAAGCATTTTGAACACAATACAGGGCACTAATAGGATAAATAAAATGATTTTTTTTATAAAGATTAATTATTGTTCTGAAATAACAATTATATTATTTTATTTTTTTTAAACCATTTTTTTTTAAATATTCACTACCAAATGAAAAGAAGAGATGGCTCTTAAAAATATTACATCAAGAATATTTCCCTTCTCTGATTGTAAGACAATTTTTGGGGCATTTATCTAAAAATAGTTGTTTGATTTGGATTGTAGCATAAAGAAATGTTCACAAAATTCAGCAATGCCATTTGTTTTGTCTTTGTCCTACAGACTGTTACTTCAATTACGAGTATCTACATAAAAATATGTAGAATTATTAGAGGTGACTAGTTTAGATGCTGGGTAATTAGTTCAAAAGACATTAAAAACGGGAAATATATGAATATCGTAAAAGATAAGTTTCTGCAAAATTAAATGCATATATAATAATTATTAAAGAAAGAACGACCAAGATCAATATAAATTATGTATTTGATATGCTATATTTTCCCTAAACAGTAGTTAGTTGCAATAGTGCGACATTAATGAAAAAAAAAAACGAATAATATACGTGCCCATGGTAAACATATTTCAGTAACATAGTGTTATGTTTTGATATACACTTATCATCAGAAAATATTTTTATTTAAAAAAATAATTTGAAGTAAAAAATATAATTTTCAATCTAAACAATTTTTTTTATGTACAGAAAATAGTAGACCAAAAAATGAACTTTTTATTTCTAAATAAATAAATTTTTCATTTGTATCAATGCTTTTGATTATTTTCTCTTTAATGATTCTTTTGTTTTTCAAAAAAAAAAAAAAAAAAAAGTCTCCGAAAAATATTTTACAGTAAATTTCATGAATATTATTACTATAATTATGTAGTCATATTTTAAGTCCGTTAAAATTAAATACAGCGATTGAAAATACATATAATATTTAAAAGATTGTCATGCTCCGAAAAATATAACGAGTATGTGTAATTGAAATTTTAGAAAAATCTTCAAATATTTTATTGTACAACAAATCACATAGCACCTTTTGTCAACATTTCTTTTTTAAAACGCATGCTTTCTGATTGTACGCACATATTTAATTTAACGAACTCAACATGAATTAGTTCAACATCACAGGTTAAATCAAAAGTAAAAGCAAAGATCAAACAGCTTTACTCTTACCCAAATGGCATTTAAACTTTTTAAAAAAATTAAAAATTCAACTTAAGAACATATTTATGAAATGCATTTTATTATATCGTAGTTGAAAGGGCTACTAAACTCTTTTTTGAATATTTTCTGCTTCATATTAAAATATATTTATTTGTTCTGAAATAGAAATAAACGGACCTTGAGTGGTTGGATACAGTACTTCATAAACTTTTAGCTGTCGAGTGAAAAAATATTACTGTTTAAAACCGACCACCATATTTCATTAATGTTATAACTTAAAGGTATAATTGAACGGAGATTTCTGATGAAAGAAAAGTCCTTTTTTTCAGGAAAATAATTTAAATTTTGTTATAATTTATATAAATGGTTTGAATCCTCGATAGTGGGATCTAAATTTTCCCAATGCTTCCTGTTTTGATATGCGATTAAAGCTAGTTTATGACGCTACGTCACATATAATGTATCGTACAGAAAAGTAGAAAGTTTGTAGCTATAACTTAAAGTTATGTCATAGTTATTAAATGAGTAAAACATTAACTATTTTATAGACTTACTATGAATTTAACTTCAAAATTATTAATTAGTAATCTATATATAAAAAAAATGAATGTTTGTCTGTATGTCATCCATGAACTCAAAAACTACCCGGCAGCATTTGGCTGAAACTTTCACCGTTTGTTATTTTTGGTACTGGGAATGTTTGTAGACCAGTTCGAAAAACATCCGATCGATAGTTCATTTTTTGTTCTAATTTAGTCACAATCCATTGGATAAATGCGAATAAAATTATCGGCTGCAGAAATTAATTCGCGTGAAAGATCTCATTGATAAGAAGTAGCTGTTGCCATTTTTCTTGAATTTGAACAAATAAATTCTTTCTTTATTGTTTTATGGCTTTTCATGCAACCGGGGGATTTAAAACTTTTTCTATTTGATATTTTTAGCGATTGATTGATCTTGCAAACTGCGTGAGTACAAAATTTGAGTATAGTCACGGCTTCACTTGATACCTGGACCGATTATTATGAAAACTTGCTATATATATGTATTTTTCCACGGAGAAGGTGCATAATATGCTCATTGAAGCCACTCGCTACCAGGTGGCACTGCAGAGTAGCAACTTCTGCCCCGTTCAACCGATTGTCATGAAAATCAGTATAAATGATGTATTTTTTTGTTGGCGTAGCAACGCGCGTCGGGTACAGCTAGTAATTATATAATATATTAAGTAATATTATTAATTACACGCAGCTAACATTTTTTAAAACTAATTTATATAATCTTAATCATGAATTAAAAAATATTGAAAAAATAAATAAAATATAATGCTCATCATTATTTACAAAAAACAAACAAACCTTAAAATGTAATAGAAATATATTTGGACATTGAAGCATTATTTTATAGATATTTCTTAGACACATTTTGTAAAATATTTGATTTAACCTGTGTGCTTCTGTTAAAAGAATGCAATCATCTTTTCCTGCGTTCTACGAACACATTCTCTCAGTTAAAAAATTACACAAGGAACGTCATCGAATGTATTTAACCCGTAATCTAAACAGTAGATAAATTAACACGAAGAATTATTTATACCATGATTTACACAACACTTAGTATGATCTTATCAGCTGCTCCATGTGAAGGCTGCAATTATAAGCAAAATGATATGAAAAAAATGTATCTTGAAAAAAATAAAAATAAATTACTAATTACATAATTAAAAGATTAAGTCATCTTTTGTACTTTTCCAGGAATTTTATCAAAATAATAAGCAGTTTTACCCCGAGTAACTTTATTAAGATGTTAGCTAAGATCAAAGTCATCACATTTTTGAGTAAGGAATGAACAATTATTAATCATACTTTTATCAACATGATGAATTAATAATGATGAATGAACAAGTTAAACATTAAATATTTTTTTAAAGAAATTTCAAAATTTCATAAATAAAATTGATTTTTTTAGTACATAAAAAGTTAGTGGCGCGAAAATGCAACATTAACGCTTGAACCACATTCAAAAAGTTTTACAATTGTTTTTAGAAACGTTTATAATTTCAGCTTATGTGATGAAAGCAAAACAAGTCTGAACAATTTTCAGTTATAGAAAAACGTATAAACTTCAAAATTCAAGGAATTTTCTTAAAAATAAAAAAAAAACAATGCACAAAATTACGTGTATAATATATGAGTAAGCTTCTCAATAATTAGCTACATTATTTTGAGTAAAAACGATGTTACATCTGGTACATTTCAACATGCAAGTGAATAGTATAATATAGTAAATATAATATAGTATAATAAAGTAATAATAGTTTTTTTTAACCCTGAAGCTTTCTCAAGTGTTTAAAAATAAAATTGGAAAAAATGGAATGTTTCTTCAAATTGTATTTTTCGTATAAGACACCAAAAAAAAAAAAAAAAAAACCAACTAAATTTAAAATGCAATTTCAAAAAGTTTTGGCTAAATCAATACCCGCTTAACGTAAGATCCTACCATCCTAAACTATAAAACAAACGTACTCAACATTTATTTCCTAAGTAAAATGAACACATTTATATTAAACGCGAAAGTCCTAAAACAATAATACTTTAAAAGCGTATAGCCTTTAAACCATTAAATTTTGTAGAATCATGTAAACTATATAAAATTGATTTCATGTTCTACAAATTAAAAATAAAATATTGAATTTAAAATTTATGATTAAATAAATATGTTATGTTTTAACCTTGTTTAAATTACATTTTGTCTTGTCAATTGTATATTTAAATTACTTTATGTATTTGGATATCATCTTGATAAAATCCCTTGCAAAAATGAAAAACATAACGGTAAATATATTTTACATAAGGAGACATTAAAAAAACTTTTAATCAGAAATTTTTGAGCTAAACTGATTCATTATGAAATACCATACATATATATATTTAATCAAGTATTGCGCAGTTAGTTCTAGGCATAATTTTTTGTTGTTGGGAGTATATTTCTTAAGATTTGAAAAAAAAAGGAAAAAAAAAATTTGCGTTTTAACCTTTGAGGCAAAAATAAATAAATAAATAAATAAATAAATAACATTATTGAAAAAAAATAATAATTTCGTCTCATTTATTTTAAATGAAACAAATTTGAACATATTTTAGCATCATTTGATTCGAAACATTTGTTTTGTTTTTAATATAAAATACAAAAATAATGGTTTTGTTGTAGTATATAAAAAAATAAATACACGAATAAAATATAATGCAATTAATCCTTTTCATATCGATCCACAGTATCACAAAAATGTATATTGTGTATTTGCGGAGTTCCAAATAGTATTTCTATTTTTTTTAAATATTATGTATGATGCAATGTTATTTTTTTTACATTAATAGTTTTGTTACAAGTTGCATCAGATTTCACTTTACCGAAATATACAGATTTTAGCTTTATTTTAAAATATATCAGGCAGCCTGAAACTGTTTTCAAAAACGAAAAGTACATAAACGTTCATAAAAAAGGGGGTAATCCATTAGTCAGTTTATACAAAGAGAAAAACAAACGCATCATCTTGCAGGTTTATTTGCTTTGAAAGCCACTGAATACTGAGTGTATATTTTTTTAAGAACAAAACGCCTCAAATATTATTCACAGCTTTTTTTAATGTAAAATTATTCTTGAATGTGCTTTTAAATAAAAAGAAAATAAAAATCTTAAATCACCTTCATTAAAATATAAAAAAAAACTTACTCCGTGTAAAAATTCATGAATAAATAAAAATTGCCAGCGTAAAAAAAATTGTGAATGCAAAATATGCAATACAATCAACCTAGTCTGTAAAATTGAATGAGTCAAAAATTATAGTATATTTTTATGAAAATAATATTTTCTTTATTCAAGAAAATCAATTATTATCTTCCGTATTTTAATATTAAAAAATGGAGCATTGTTCATTTTTTTTTTAGACGAACCGTCAAATAATCGTCAAAGACAAATCAATTCGTCAGTTTTATTTTATTTCTCGCTTTAATTGAATATATTAAGTTATTTTTTAAATAAATATTTCTAGCAAGTGCAAGTTCAAGCAGCATACAAAATTTAAAATACATTTTTAGTTAATCTATACTCGTACAAAGATTAGAGCTAAACTTTTATTATACCGTTTAGATCAGCAGTAGTAAATAAAAACCTTGTTAAGATATCATTTTTACGCAAGTTTCTTTCTTTCTTTTTCTTTTTTTTTTTTTTTTTTGAAGTTTAATAGATACACAAAACTATACGGCAGAGGAAAGTGTTCGTATTGAACATGACAGTAAAAAAAAGTCAGTACTGTACTTTACAATAAAACTTGCATTGAAATGTAATTTCCGTTTCGGCTGTAAATTTGTATCTACAAACGAAAGTGGAAAATGTTTCGTTAAAAGAAAAAAAGTTCGAATAAATAAATAATTTAATTAATGAGTTATTGGGAAAATGAGTGAAAATTGAATGAATACGTAAATGAATGTGAATGAATAAATTACAGAATCAATACGTAAATAGTTTAATTACTGATGAAACAAATGAAAAAAAAAAGCTATATTCCTTTAATCCCACAAGTATGTTGGCAAATTTTACTACACATTTAGAATCAAAAGATAGCTAATAATAAGTAAATACTAAAAAAAAAAAAATGTAACGGCCCCAATAGACCTAAATGATCAATGAAACGTAAATATCAAGAACTTTACATCTTTTTGACTGTAAAATATTTTTTTACCCTAAATATTACAATAGGAGAAACAAATTTTGGAAGTAACTTGCATAAGCATATACCTCGATATTTAGAGGCATCCGCATTATTATTATTATTATTATTATGCCTCGAATCGTCTACATGTTTAATAAAATATTTAAAAGTCGACAAAATAGTTGGTGCTGCAAACTGTGTGAAACAGTTTGCCATTTAACTTTGCCTCACTGTTTTACTTTCCACTACACTACCCTACAGAAATATTACCTTTAAACATTTTTAGAAACAGTCCAATAACTTATTCGGTGGTTTTCCAAATTATGCATAAGTTGAATTATAAAATAATCTTTAACTGACGCAAAAGAAAGTAAGTAAAAAGTAAAAAAAGCTTTCAGCAGACAATTACGATTCTTAAGTAATGTGCGTTTAAGATCCTTAATATTTTTTAGTATAAATTATTCGTTTATTGTATTTTGCGTCTGCATATAGATATAGTTCAAATGGCTTTCTCTTTGGAAGCTATATATCAGAGGAGCCCCGGCATGACACATATTTTCCATCGAGAAAATCTAGTGATATTTTTAGTACAAATTAGTCCTTCGTTCGTGGTAATTTTCACTGCAACTGTATTCAGTAAAACCGAAATAAATGAAACACTACAACTACTATTAAAACATTTTCGAAATCTTTCTTTTTTCAGGAAATGTAATTTTACTTTAAGTCGATTTTTATACTGACAGGTTATTGAATTAAATATAAATACATAATGACCAACATTGAGAAAATGTGTATCTTTATTAAAAATATAAGTATTTAACATGCATTTAAATGTTTCGATACTAAAAAAAAAAAAAACTGCCAGTTTGCTAGAAAAATCTCTGAGAAACTGGAATTTCAGATTTTTTTAGTAACAATAGAACTCCATCATTAGCGTTACTAAAGAAAAAGCTGTACTTTGAATTGCAAAAGTTTATTTTTAGTAACGCTACTGAGGTATGAGCTGTATTGTTACTAGAAAACTGTATGGAATTCCAGTTTCCAAGAGATTTTCTAATTAACAGGCAGAATTTTTACAAAATACAAGCGAGTAGTATTGATGAATCGATATGATAAAAGGATTTCACATTTTGCATGATTAAAAATGAAACCAAAGAACTGCAGTGAAAATATTTAATTTTTCTTTAGTAAGCCTTTATTAAATATATAAGTTACAGGTTCATATTGTTAAGGTTTTGAACTGTTTTATTGGAGAAATGTATGATTATTTTCATTAATAAAATTAAATTAATTGCACCTTTGAAATTGAAGCTATGTATTTTGTTTTAGTAGAAATTGTATTTTAATTTCTGACTTAAAATATAGAGTATATGCGTTTGAAGTGAAACATTTTAAGATATAGTACTCAACTTAAATACCAATCAACTTTTCTGTCAACAATAATTAGAAACGAATTGGAATAACTTTAACTGGAAGCAATAAGAAGTGTCATGTCTTTACAGTTTGGTAAGCAAAATCCATCTATTTTAAAACGAAATTCTGTCACAGTCAAAGACCGGTTTTAATGGCACTGAAATAAAATTTCATCTAGAGTAATTTAATATCACAGCTTTTCAACACAATAAATAAAGTTACAAAAAAAACATCAAAATTAATAATGCTCAATTATTATATTACCAGTGACAATTGAAACAAATAGCACCATTCATTTGAACTTAAAGCAAATGAGTAAAAAGGTATCTTTACATGTGCATCAATTTACATGAAATAAAAACGACATTTATTAACATTGCAAAAAAACAACTGGAATGGAGGTCATGGAATAATTTTTAAAGAAAAGAGTGGAGACCACTAGAGAAAACTTTCTTTTCTGATTTTACCTCTTCCTTGTGTTTTCTCGCAATCATAGATTATATTTCCTTATGTTTTAATCGCATAAAACATGTACTAAATATTTAAGTACACTTATATAATAAAGGAAACAAACATGCAGAACTAGGTAAAATCTAAGATTGGGGTGTGCAAACAGTTCTAATAAAAAATAACATAAAATAAGAAGTCTGAAAAAAATATATAAGTTTAGAGAAGATAGTTTTGAGTAATACTTTTGATTTCGATCGTTTTTATAGCTAATCATTGTACAGTCATAGAGAACAAATAGAGATATTAAAATTTCCGGAGCTTCGCTAAGCAAAAAAATGTCTATAGTCAGAAGAACGTTTGGTAGTTGGCAAGTAACCAGTTTTTCCTTTAAAGACATTATCACTTTAACTTAGCATGATAGTTGGCAATGCTCATTGTTGACAAGCCGTTAGCCCTTTGACGTTGCACGCAGTATAATCGTTTGCAGTTATTGTCACAATAATAATAACGATAGTCAGTTTTAAATGCGCTCGCACTTTAAATTTACTTTAAAAAGGTATAAGGTAAACACACCGGTAGTTGCCGGTGCTTCAGTAGTGGCGACTTCAAGGTTCATACTTGAAAAAATTGGATTCCGGTCTCTGAGAGGACTCAAATATGCATCAAACGTCCATGAATTGAATCCATTAGGCAACCTGGAATCCTATTTCTAAAATATAAACGTTGAAGTGGCCAGTACTGAAACGCTCTGAAGCACTGACCACTACCGTGTGTTTACCTTACCTGGGGTCAGATGTTTTTTAAACAGATATTATGCATTCTACTACTAACTAAAAATAAAATAAAACTGAAAATGTCTTTATCATAAACAGCTTTTCATTTCGTGATAAAGGAAAACTATTACACAAGTTTATAATGTGTTGAATAGTTGAAATTAATGCAAAAAATAATTGATTGACACCCCAAATATGGCTAACCTGCTAACTTCAGATCATTTCAAAAAATGTAAGTTTTTAGTCTATAGATAAAAAAAAATCAAACAATAGAAAAACGTAATTAAATCTTATTCGGTATAAAAGTTTCTGAAAACTCTTTAATGCTTTCAAAATCTCGTTTTTTTTTCTTCTAATTAATATTCTTCTTTTGAAAAGATACCGAAAATAAAAACCAGTGTACTTTTTTAATGACTGTACAATGCAAGTGAAACAAAATCGAAAGTATTTTCGAGTAGGCATACTACGTAAATGAACATAAAAGTAAAAGTCTTGGAAAAGCTTTTTTAAAGTTTCCATTTACCCCTTAATAATAGAGGTAACACCGAATCTATTAAGTATATGTAAAGAAAAAAATTTATTCATTTATTGCAGATTATTTTCAAAAAAAAAAAAAAAACACAAAAAATGAAGAAAAGCATACATAGTTTTGACAAAATAAATAAAAACAAAATGTATATGCAATGTCAAATTTCAACGAATAATTCTATTTGTATATATATCTCTTGATTCTTCCGTCTGAATTTTTAGAAGAACAATCACAGGTTTGTGAGCATTATTATACTTCTCAAACAGTTTTTCAAACAGTAAATGAATAGCAATTTTTAACATGAAATACATTTAATTCAAATATTTCATTCACACATCTTCCTTTTTTGTATATACATAAAAAGTTACACTCTGAGATTCAGAAAATAACTGGCATAATAAAAAATATAAATCATCTTTGATTCAAATGTAACAATGCAGAAACATTTTCTCACATTAACATTTATAGTTATTTTACGGGGTATTTTGTATAACTAGAAACATGCATCATATACTTATATACGAAACATATGTACAAATATGTACTTAGTGAAACCTCTAAGTTTCACTTTTTACTGGGATGGATTGTTTGGTTGCATCAAGTTTGACCTTGACACGGCATTCATATGAATTCTCTCAACTATCAAGGCATGAGTATTCCATTATAGTAAACACACGGAAACGTTTAACCTTTGGCATTTAGGATTCAGAAACGGTTATATATATATATATATATATATATATATATATATATATATATATATATATATATATATATATATATATATATATATATATATATATATATATAATTATTTGTACCACACACTGGCTACATAAGTAGAACTTCTCAAAAAAAAAATACTGGAGAAAATTGTCCAATTTTAACACCTGTAAAAACTTTCAAACAATATTTTCTACTCAAAAATAGTTACAATGTAATATTAACTAGTTCGTTCTTGTAACGTAAATTAACAGTATAAATAACGTATAGCTTAAGTTTTATACATAAATAGTCAAAGTTAATGATGTGTTATTGTTGATTGTATCATTTATACGTCATCACGAAGCAGTTATACAAGCCAGCTTTGTGCTTTTAATGAGGCCATAAATAGTTTTAATTCAAGATTTAATCCGTAAGTATTTTGATACGAAAGTTGCTACTTGTGGTCACCAGTGAGTGATATATATATATATATATATATATATATATATATCATGATATTCGTTTATAAATACATTATTATACATAAATATATGCTCTTATCGGAGGACAAACATCATGACAAGTAAACTATTTATGTTGCACTAATTATCACTAAAAAAAGATGAGGAACAGGAAGGTAATTTCATAATTAATGTCAATTGAGAGTAAAGTCAGTCAGAACTTATAATTATAAAATAAATAAATTTGTGTGTATTTTATCTAATTAGGCACTAATTAGTGTGAATGCTAAGTTTAGTGACATAGCAGACTTGAGAGCAATCACGTCTATCATTCGAAAATAGATATCAAAGAGGTTAAAAACATCAATAAGGGAAAGAAACAAATAAAAAGTGAAATTATGTGATTAGGAACTGTTAGCACACCTCGTTCAAAAAGGTCAAAGTCAATAAACAAAATTCCAATAAATATAATTTGTAAATAGAAATGAGAGTACAATCATAATAGAGTATCCAGAATAGTATTAATTTCACAGAGAAGAAACTTGTGAAAATCGACGGGATTTTTTCATTTTATTTCCTTTTTGGTAGGGCAAGGAAGGTTTTATTTCATTTCACAGGGACTCGTATGTAACTTTATGGTGTTGTTGGGTGGGTTTAGTTCCTTATTCCGTTGGGAGAATGGCTGTTAGTTGTTCAGTAGCGGCCCCTCGCCCATCGTAGCAGAGCGTCAGCAAGAACATCCAGATGTGCTTTCGTCTGAAAAAGGAAGGATTTGGGATGAATAAAATGCGCCATCAATGATGAGGTCTCTTATTACGATATTGAAAGAGGGACATAGCATCAACATTTTTGGAAATCGAACGCCATAAAATGCATGAAATTCAAAATACTAAAATATACACCCAATATACAGGTAGTTATCAAAATAATGGAAACACCTGTGAATAAAAGTGACATTTTTGAATCTGCTTCGTGCGTAATAAATAATAAAACTAGATATCTGCTTTTTTATAAATAGCAGTGTACATATTCTGGTAGTATATGGTGGATTAACAGCAGTTCTGGACGTCTTGGATTTTTTTCAAGCGCGTGAAACATCGGGCCTCTCAAGTTTTAAAAGAGGCCAAATTGTTAGAGCGCGTCTAGGTAAAGCAAATGTAACTGAAACATCTCAACTTTTTGGTGTTTTTAGTGGTACAGTATCTAAAGTCATGACAGCATACTTGCAGCGCCGTAAGACAAGCTCGGTAAAGCAAAATAGTGGACGGAAAGGGAAGCTTAGTAAAAGAAACCGACGGTATTTAAGAGGATTGTAATGTCTATAAAAAGCGAACAATATCAGCAAAAATGACCAGAGAACTCAATCATCATATGGATTCACCAGTGTGAGTGATTAGAGTCAGAAGGCACCTTTATCAACAGAACATTTATGGCAATTCCCAACATAATTGTCACATAGTGTTTCCATTATTTTGATAACTACCTGTATAGGATAGATATAGGGTGTCCCAATACTACCGCATAAACTCGTGACAGCTAGATTCTTTGTTGGGAGCACATGAAGACTGCCCAAAGAAGCATTCCTGTACGACCCATAGTTTACGAGAAAGATGCGAAAAACAAAGGATGATGTCACTGCCAGGTGCAAGGAAATAACTTTTTATTGGACAAATCAACAACAGTATTTGCATATCTTTCCAGACGACAATGTTTAAAACGTCATTACACGTATTTGTTGTTATACGTAATGTACATATACTGTTGTTGATATATTCAATGAAGTGTTCTTTCTTGCACCGGCAGTGGCATCATACATTGTTTTTCGTATTTTTCTCGTACACTATGGGTCGTACAGAAACGCTTCTTTGGGCAGTTTTTATGTACTCCCAAAGAGGAATCTAGCTGTGCAGAGTTTATGCGGTCGTTTTGGGACACCCTGTATATGATAAATTTTAACTCATAAACAAAGTAATTGATTATACTTACGAAAATAAAGAAAGATAAATAACAAATATGATAATCCAGTTTAAAAGTTAGAATGTTTAAGTTGTGAGTAAAAAAAATGTAGTCACGGGTTTCGGGATTGCAAACATTCAACGGTCAAATGAAAACAATAAGCAATTCCTGATTGCTCAACAAATTAAGTTTAAATCTGAAATAGAATTTTTTAACGAATTTTCTTCATTAATGTGAGAATTTAGGAACACCCTGTATTAACTACCTTAGTGTTCAGCGTTTTCTTAATTCATAATCCTGATTTTACAAATTTCTTTTTTTAGTCCTAAAGAAGCCATTGAATTGAGTGAAAACTCCAGTAAGACACTATAAACCTTAAAAATAAACATCAAAATTAACTACGACAGCAGTCTTCACATGATTAAAAATCCATCCAGTAATAAGCAACTTTAGAAAAAAAAAATGACAAAAATACTCAGCAGACAGAATCAGTTTTCTTCAGGCGATAAATTGCAGCACTTGGCAATTTTTCCAAAATAAAATGCTTGTGACAAACTCAGTAGCCTCCCATTTGCCACCCGAAAGTTTCGGCACTCCTTGTAATGAAACACTGATTAAGTAATGAAGCCCCGGAAGAGATGACTCCAGCTTATCCAACTTATGTGGTCTCAGAGGTCATTAGTTCTAATGGACGTATAATAACTGCAAACCGTTAGAGTTGGGAAACGCTCGTTATCAGCGTAATTCTGTTGCTTGGCTACAACGATTTCCCAGCTCAAGAAAACGATTGCACTTCAAAAGCGAAATTTGAATGTCAGCGTTTAAATTACTGATTCTGATGAATGCGTTAGCATTGGGAGTAATTGGAGTTTAAAATGCAGGTCAGTTTTATTGTAGCACTGGTTCTGTTAGGGAAATTCTTGAATCATTACTTATTCTTGCCATAATTTAAAAAAAATATATGTACATTATTAATAAATATAGAAATCACTTTGGAGAAAAGCTTACTTGAATTTGCAAAAAACTGTAAAAACATGTTTTAAGTAACCCCTTTCTTAACCATGTTTCATAACCATATTAAAAAAAACCTTTTTTCAATGCAAAACTAGAAGTCTATGTACCAAATTTCAACTTTCTAGCACATACCATTTTTGAGTTATGTTAGATACAGACACACATACGCACATACATACGTACATACGGACGTCACGAGAAAATTCGTTGTAATTAACTCGGGGTTCGTCAAAATGGATATTTCGGGTATCAGTACGTTCCTAGGCATATATTCACGTGTGATCGGGTCGAAAAAAAACTCAACATTCATCCGGGGGTGAGAAAAATGGAAATTAAGGCCGATTTTTGAGTGAAATTTTTTTCGCGAATACAATACTTCCTTTTTTGAAAAAGGAAGTAAAAGGTTAGCTTATGGATGAAAAGACATCGTTTTTGACGCAAAGACATTTCTGAGGAATGCATTAGCATTGGACGTAATTGGAGTTTAAAATGCAGACCAATTTTATTGTAACACAGGTTCTGTCAGGGAATTTCTTGAGTCATTACGTATCCCTGCCATAATTAAAAACTATATATACATTAGTAATCAGTAAAAAAATCACTTTGGAGAAACGTAAAAGGAAATATAACATCTTCAAATTATTTTAATTTGCAAAAAAATTGTAAACACGTCTTTTAAGGCTACAAGAAACCCCTTTTTCAATGCAAAAAAGGTGAGCTTATGCATGAAAAGACATCGTTTCGGATGCAAAGACATTTCTGAGGAATGCATTAGCATTGGACGTAATTGGAGTTTAAAATGCAGATCAATTTTATTGTAACACAGGTTGTTGCTGTCGTGTGCCAGCTGGACTGGCAATTTGGTTTGCACTGCTTTGCATTTCCAACATACCGTAATTTGGTGTGAAGTCCGACTTCCACAGTACACACATGCCATAAGGACCCATTTATAGGGAAGGCAATCATATACAGCATAACAACACATTCACACAAAGAAAGGACAAAGACAGGAGAGAGAAAGTACGTCCATGTCCGAGCCGGGATTCAAACCTGGATTTTCCTGTCGCAGTCAGACTTCTCTGAACACTAAAAGCAGGCGTCTGTCAGAGAAATTCTTGAACCATTTCGTATTTTTCCCACAATTAAATATGTAGGCACTTTTTTTAAATGAAATATCGAAGTTACTTTGGAGAAAAATAAAAAAAATATATTACAGCTTGAAATCGTTTGAATTTGCAGAGAACTGTAAACACAAGGTTACAAAAAGCCCCCTTTTCAATGAAAAATTGGTAAGCTTATAGATGAAAAGACATCGTTTTGGACGCAAAGACATTTCTGAGGAATGCATTAGCATTGGACGTAATTGGAGCTTAAAATGCAGACCAATTTTACTGTAACACAGGTTCTGTCAAGGAATTTCTTGAACCATTACTTATCCTTGCCGTAATTAAAAAATATCTGAACATTAATAATGAATCGAAGTCACTTCGGAGAAAAGTAAAAGAAAATATAACATCTTATAATTATTTTAATTTGCAAAAAACTGTAAACACGTCTTTTAAGGTTACAAGAAACCCCTTTTTCAATGCAAAAAAGGTGATCTTATGGATGAAAAGACATCGTTTTGGATGCAAAGACATTTCTGAGGAATGCATTACCATTGGACGTAATTGGAATTTAAAATGCGGATCAATTTTACCGTAACACGTTGTATATATGTACATTAATAAGGAATATAGAAGTTACTTTGGGGAAAAGTAAAAGAAAATATTACTGCTTTAAATCGCTTGAACTTGCAAAGAACTCTAAACACGGGTTTTAAGGTTACAAGGAACCTCTTTTTAAATGCAGAAAATCGCTTTGGAGGCAAAGACATCGTTTTTGCTTTGCTCAAATAACTTTTCATCCATAAGCTCACCTCTGTTGCTTTAAAACAAAGGTTCCTTGTACCGCCGAAACACATGTCAGCAGACTCTTGCACATATGTGTGATTTAACATTGTAATATTTTCAGATAAATTTATGTTACTGATCTTAAAGGATATACTTGTATATTATTTGGATTATTAAATATAAATGTTATTTTTAATAAACTTTTATTGTGAAATGTTTTACATTGGACACCACATCTTTGAGCATTTCCTAAATATATTTCCAACTGATTCCAGATATTGCTTTGCAGACAATTTTTCTACTTTTTAGATGCATAGTCTGCTATAATATATAGTTTACCAATATATTAATCTTATTAATTTTACTGTTATACAATTCAAATGGTGCATATAAATGCTTTTGCCGTTCTGATAATTTACATTTAAAGTTCAGATAATTTTTATTCTATTTGTTTTTGTTTCGGCAAGTTTGAATCTTGGAAATTTCCTACTGATTTGATTCATTATTCTTAATGTTTTCTTAACACATATTGTATCAATATATTTTTCTTTTAATTTTTCCTGCAATTAAATACCATTACTTTTAACTTAAAGCTTCATTTTAATGGTCTTTGTTTGTAAATCTTTTATGTTGATCAAAGTATTTTGTAAGGATGCAGTAGATAAATTTGCCCCCTAAAATACCTATTTTCCTTAGTTCACAGATTTAACTCTCAAAATTCTTAGTAGTCAGTTTTTCGACTGCTTTCTAAATATTCAAATTCAGGCCTGGTCTTACTTTTCCTTCTAACTAGCACCACAACGATAGAAACAATATCGTATTTTAAAAGAAAGTTAATCTCTAAGTACGTGCTTCACGATCTACTCATAAAATTGACTGTGACATGACACTTTTGCGGATAGTTCTACCATTATGTAGGTATCACAGATTTTTAAAGATGTCTGCATGTTTCAAGACTTTCAGGTTCACCCTCCTAGAACATCTAAATATGAAGATTTTTTTTCACTTCATACTGAAGTCAAAATAAATTGTTATTTATGTATTGATAATTTGCTAGCAAAACAAAAGCCTTAATAAAACTAAAATAAGAGTTGTTTGGTGACAAGGTTCGTCACTGGGTGACATTATGGTCGCAAATTCTTAAGATGTCTTGGAGGGCCGAGGCCTAAAGAGGGGGGGGGGGGGGGGGGTATCTACAAACTTTTTAACTAGAGACAAGCAGTGTTTTTAATAGTTCATAATGCTCTGAGTCAGGTAAAGAAGCAGATTGTAAAGGATGAAAATCTGATCAGAATCGGAAGCAGTTTGTCTGTTTTTGGCAAAAATATACTAATAAAGCAGTTTGTAACTTCTTTCTGAGAGAATGGATTTAATAGTACTTCTAGTTAATTAGTAGTCTTTGCGTGAAGTTCTTGACGTCGACTTATCCATTGTTAATAAACACCATGGAAATATTGAGTGTCATTGCCTCGAAAGGTTGAACTTCTTCATTTAGTTACAGATAAGACAATGCAAAAAATATTTGCAGCACAAAGAGATGATACACAGGACACCAATGGGAATGAAACCCAAGGCCTCTGGCATATTAACCATTATCCCAGAGCCACGGAGCTCCGCGCGTGAAGAATTTTACTTTATTTAAGTGGGTTTACTTGAAATTGGATTTTCTTTTTCATTGTAGAAAATTCAAGGAGCTAGCTCATTGAGAGGCACGGCATTTACTTGGGATGCTGATTTTTTTCTATATTACAACACAACCAACAAATATTAGATTGTCGATCGATTTAGAAAAAATACAAATCTGTGATTTTTATTTCTACTCCCAAAGTAAAAGCAAGCATTTAACTTCCAAATGTTAAAAAATTACATCCAAATACTAACTCTAAACACCTTCTGTTTAACTTAACGCTCTCTATTTAACTTACATATTTAAAAAAAATAAAGAGCGACGTAATTAATATCACATACAGTAACCTCCGAATGTTCGAAAATAATATCCAAATATTTAATTCGAAAGTCCTGTTTTCACTTTTATATTAAAATAAAGAATCACGTAAGCAATATCACATGTACTAAATTCTATATGCTAGAAAATAATACAAATTATTTATTTTAAACGTTCTGTTCTTACTTTTTTTAATTACACATTTCAAATAAAGAACCACGTAACAAATATCACATGCACTAACTTTCGAATTCTCGAAAATAAATTCCAATTGTTAATTCCGCCTCTCCCTTTTTATCTTACGCAGATAAAATAAAGAACTGCGTAACTAATATTGCATACACTAACTACTACATGCTCGAAAATAAAATAAAAATGTACTCTCCAAATGTGCTGTTCTCACTTTTTAACTAACACGTTCAAAAATAAAGAACCACGTAATTAATATCACATACACCAACTTCCGAATACTCGAAAATAACATCCAAATATCAAATTCAAAGGTTTTGTTCACGCTTGTTTAACCCTGTACCTTGCGGCTAGGTTCGAGTAGATAAGAATACTACTTTGCGATATTTCTACGTCACAACCGATCACGTGAGCGACAATCTCGATCTCGCTAGCTGACGAGCTTGGAATGACCGCCCTGATAGACGTAAGTCCGAAAATTGCATTTTCTCGTTTATTAGAGCATTGTTTCTAGAAGCCTATTTCGCATTGAGCTATGTGAACGTAATTCTTAAAGAAAAAAATTCCTTTCATTTTTTTTCAGGGCTACAAGAGTGCGCATCCCATTCTATGCAAGCGAAAGAAAAACGTTTTTCCTCTCTCCTGTAAACTTATCATAACGTGACTTACATTCTTCTGGTTCTGAGGTACAGAGCTTACACTACAAAAGTAAGGAACCGCGTAACTAATACCACATGCACTAACTTCCTTTAAGCTCTAAAATAATACACAAATATTCACTTCAAACGCCCTGTTCTCACTTTTTTACTAACACATTTAAAATAAAGAACCACATAACTGATATCACATGCACTACAGTGCTGGCCAAATTATTAGACTAAAGACTGTTTTAAAAGCAAATTTCTTATTGATTACATAACTATAGACACATTAATGAACAGTGAAATAATTATCTAATAGTTAGTATGCATTTCCTTGTTCTTGATGAGCATATTAAGTCTTTTTGGCATGCTTTTCACAAGGTTTACACCATTTCTTAACTTTTTAAAAAAGGAGGTAAAAAATTGTTTATACTCACTATTATATATAGTCACATACACATACTCACTAATTACCTAAAACTAACTTTAAATATAACAGAACACACTAATAAAAAGAACTAGTGAACTGTTTAAGCTGATTGAGGTTATGTTCCTGTTAGGTTGATAAACAAAGAACATAAACAAAGCAGACAGGGCTGCCACCTGCAAACATTAAATTATGCTAAAATAACGTAATAATTAGTGTACTGTATGCACTACACTTTAACAGTAAAACAAATATTATTTTAGTACAAATAGTGCACAAAAAAAAACTTTTTAGTCTAATAATTTGGCCAGCACTGTAACTTCCATACATTCAAAAATAAGAGACACATATTCACTTCAAACGTGCTGTTCTCACTTTCTAACTAACACATATCTACAAATAAAGAACCACGCAAATAATATCACAGAACTGTAAAATTTCTCAATCTGCATATTTAAAGCTCAAGATTTGCTTTAATAGAAACTTTAATGTCTTTCGTTACCATTTTGCAGCAAAATCGTGCTCTACAGCTATGAAACAAACAAAAAGATGCAATTCATGCTTTAGAACCAAAGCTTCCAAAACCCTTGCGTTAACAAACTATCTTTCCCTCAAAATGCCTCATTTCAAATTCAAACAACGACTTTAGAAAGACTGAAATAAAAAAAAAGAGAAATAAACGAATCCGATGTCTTTGCGAGCTAGCTTTCTTCTATTCTTTTGAGGTTAAACGCAAATTGGGGTTCCAAAAATAGCCTCAGTAAAACTTTCTTTTCTTCCTTCCCCAGAGCATTTAAAGTTTCCTGACTCATTGCTTATGCATGAAACGAGTTCCATTGAAACATAATGCATTAGTGATCGAGAAGAGAGCTTCGGGTACATAAAAAATGTACAGTGTACATGGCGGATAAATATATAAAAGAAATATATTAATAAATAACGTAATTACGGGAAACATAGTTATCTTTGTGTATGCCTGTTGCAAAACAAGTATAGTATAAATATTTTTATCCGTTAAATGGTAGAGTATTTTTCTTGACAATTCAAACAGTTAAAAACAAAAACTCTATCACTTTATTATCTAAATTTTAAGCAATTGTGTTGGTAAGTTTTAAGATTTAAATTTCGTATGTTTTATGATTAAAATTTTACATCAGAATACAAAATCTTATAATAAATAAGAAGAAATCGAAAGAGCATAGATACTTTTTTTCATGAACAAATTACATAACTCCCCTCCCCTTTATCGAGAAATCTGTACCTTAGAGGCAGAAGGATATAAGTCACATTATGGTAATTTTACACGAGATAGGAAAAACTTTTTTCTGATTCATGCAAAGGATGGGATGCGTGCTCTTTCAACCCTGGTAAAAAAAATGAAAGGACTTACGTCAGTCTGTCTCTGAGGTACAGACATAAGGTCTTAAAGTCTGTCGAAGTTTAAAGAAAATTCGCCAAATTTAAATACTTGTCCATAAGTTGAGGTTACCACTCGACGTCTGCATGTGGCAGGATATCAATCTGCAAGTGTTGAAAACTTGTATTACAGTTCTCACTGACACTCGCTAAACTTGCTGACTTTCCTAAAAATTTCGGAAGACTTTAAGACCTCCTATTTCGATAACTAAGAGGAAAGGGTAAATTGCTTATGTGCCCCAAAAATGTTTTATTATGCTCTTTCGATTTAAATTTATTTAGATTTTTGAAAATAAGTGAAAAAATTTCACTTTGCCCTATATTCCACTACAAAAAAATACTATCGCGTACAGGAACGATGAATAAGCTTGGATCTACACATCATCAAGGCGGCAGCTTTTAAGCTTAACGTTGAGTACAAAAAAAAAAGCAACTAGTAGCACATCTTGTCATCATTGGAAAATTGAATCATAATATGGATTCTTGCTACAGATTTGTATAGAATAATTTGTGTAGATAATTTGAATAGATAATTTGTATAGATAATTTGTACAGAATATTTTGTATAGATATTGAACGATGAATAAACTTGGATCAACACGCCATCAAAACGGCAACTTTCAAACTTAACGTATAGTACCAAAAAAAAAAAAAAAAAACACAACACCAACTAGTAACACCTCCTGTCAGTAATTATAAAGGATTGGAGGTGGCTCAATGAAGGAGTCGGTCCAATTATAGCAACCTTAAGCTACCTGTCCCCAAGAAAAATACTTTTTTCAAGAAAATTGAAACATAATATTGATTCTTACTACAGATTTGAATGATTTTGTGCTTCGATAATTAGAAAGGCAGCTGTTAGTATAGATCGAAATACATTTTTCTTTAAACGAAGCATTGATGAAAGTAAGGAACTGATCACTTATTCGTTTATTTTGTAGAATGAATGGTTTTTACCGTTTTGTAGAACATACAAGACGTTCGGTCTTCGTCTTCGGCGTCGGCACAGTCTATAAATCCGTCGCATAGCATGTGGTCATCTATACACCGGTAGCGACCCATTCTGTCTGGTGTGGGACAGGCAAACCTTTCCAATCCGTCATCAGAAGGTGCACATTCTAAAAGAAAATTTCAGAAATAAGAAATCTGCTAAATTTACAATTTTTAATTTACCCACATGCTTAGAGAAAATGTTGAACTAATGGGGCCGTTTCCAAAATTTTAAAAGTATTTTCTTCTGAAAGAGCATGCTTAAAAACATAGAATCGGACCATTTTTTAAATAATTTCTTGAAGTTTAATATTTAAAAAAAAACTTAAATCGGTGCTCTTTTATCGTTTAACGCTTCTGCCGATGACATCACAAATGATGAAATGCCATTCAGTGTTGCCATTCACGGTCTAAAATATCGAATTCGCATCTTTACTCACGTGTATTGGCAACAATATGGTTGATAGCAAGCGTAGAGCGCAATTGTAATTCGCTTCTTGATTATCATAACGTGGAAATGCAGTAGAAAGATAGGCCATAGTGCATCATTTGTGACGTCATAAAGACCACGCATTATTTGAAGAATCGGACATATAAAAAAATTAATTTAAAAAAAAAATGTTGAGAAACTGAAAGTATTTTTTGAATCCACGTTTTTTTTTGCGTATTCTATCAATTTCAGTGACAAAAGGGACTACTTTTGACTGAAGGAAACAACCCCATTATGTCGCAATAACTCTTCTGCTTTTTTCCTTAATTTCAATGACATATGCAGAAAAATAAACTCATATATCAATGCTCAATATCTCACAAGCAAGTTAAAATGATTATATTTCGTAGACGTTTATTATTCAAATATATGCGGTAGTGAGAAGCAAAGGGATGTTAATGTTAAAAATTTGAAAACAACCAGTACGAATTGTAGGAGAACCTCTCCTCTGTCTTCGCATAAGAGATAGTACTAGCAGGTGTTGTTATACAGCATTATTTAGAAAAAAAATTCAGTGAAAGTCTACCTAGGACCTTATCTTTAAAACGCGTTTTACTCAAAACTCGAAATTGTCCACTTACATCCTTTTGCATCTCACTACCTCATATGAGGCAGTAAGAAGCAAAGGGATGGAAGTGCAAAATTAAAAATTTGGACATTACCAGTACACATGGTAGGGGAACCTCTCCTCTGTCTTGGGACAAGAGATGGTACTAGTAGCCCTGGTAGTTGCCGCTGTACAGCATGATTTAGAAAAAAAATTCAATGAAAGCCTACCTAGGACCTTATCTTTAAAACGCGTTTTACTCAAAACTCGAAATTGTCCACTTACATCCTTTTGCTTCTCACTACCTCATATGTGGCAGTAAGAAGCAAAGGGATGGAAGTGCAAAATTAAAAATTTGGACATTACCAGTACACATGGTAGGGGAACCTCTCCTCTGTCTTGGGACAAGAGATGGTACTATTAGCCCTGGTAGTTGCTGCTATACAGCATGATTTAGAAAAAAAATTCAACGAAAGCCTACCTAGGACCTTATCTTTAAAACGCGTTTTACTCAAAACTTGAAATGTCCATTTACATCTTTTGCTTTCTCACTACCTCATATGTGGCAATGAAAATTCGCATTTTTGATTAAAAGCTCGGAGTTTTAAAATAAGAAGGGGGTTTCTCCCCCTGCTCGTTCTGCTCACCAACCCCCTTGATGGCGACGTTCATGGTAGCAACACTTGTTGATGAAAATCCCCAGTTGGTGGTTTCTTACCGTCTTTGTAGTTTTCTGACGCAGTTATTATCAAGCAATTAGGATTTCTTATTAATATCAATGTGTCGAGGGCTGACGTTTCTCTTTTTCTCTATTTTATGATAGTCTATTCTCTATTATATGTTTAGCAACAAGCCAGTCAAGGGGATTTGTAGATAGCGATGTAGTACATAATGCGATAAATGGGACTTATGTTCTGGCGTGAGATATTTTAGATGTGGTATGTATTAATGATGAATTTAAAATCATATCTAACTTAAGAATTTCTTATATCAAACGCATCGATATACTTTCTTAGAGTATCATAATTTTTTACGGTATATTTTATACTTTTAAATAATACATTAAGTTTCTTTTCGTATCTACTATGTTATGACTTTTAAAGTATTTAGATTTATGATGGTTATTTTTGTATAATACTTAGTATGGTACTGACAAATTTGAAAATATAGACAAAATTTTCTGTAAAATTTTAAATTTCGGAGGCACGGAGTAACTAAATATAGAGCACAGAAATTCAAAAAGAAATGAAAAAGGGCGTTTTAAAAAATCATCGTATTCTATATATATATATATATATATATATATATATATATATATATATATATATATATATATATATATATATATATATATATATATATATACAGTCGAGCCCGCTTAATAGAATAGGCGATTTGCCAGGAAAAATTATTCTAATAAGCGGGATATTCTATTATCCGATATTCCATTAGGCGGGCTCGACTGTATATATATAATCTCGAATTCACTGATCGAGTAACGCTCTTGACGTCCCCAACGATGAAACCTAACTTAACTGTTTTACTGGTAAGACTGTAATTTTGGGAGAATGAAGAAACGAAAATGTGATCAACAATGAACGCTATTTTCTGGAGTTTAGGGTTAATTCACTGAACTATTAAGATATCACCAAACATTGCTTCGTTCAAAGTGGAAGCAATTTTCACCCGTCATACCTTGAGGGGAAACTTTCTAGTAAGTATAATAATCATAATAATAATGAGTAAAAATCAATGTTTCAAAATTTGGCAGCAATCCTTCATTTTGAAAATTTTAATTTATCAAAAGATAATTTGTCATTCTCTTTACTATTATTTTCAAAGCAAAACATATCCATTTCGAAATCTCAATCGAAATGAGGTTCTCACCTAAAAACTGATAATGTGTTGCTAAAATATTTCTAAAATTTCTAAGCATGAAAAAGAAGCCAGCTCACATTTCAACCATCTAGAAAACTGTTTGCTAGTATTTGTAAAAATATGCTTTCAGAATGAAAGAGTTCGCTTTTAAAATTAAGCGATTTCTATCTCATGCTACGTTTTTCAGTCTCAATATTTTGTAAGTCCATTTTCTTTTCATCCACATGAAATACCTTAATCCCCTGTAATCCAAGGAAAAAAGATATATATAAACCTCAAAATATCGCGGCAAACGCGATAAAAATGTTCCTCTTCGGGGTGAAGAACTTTATTCGTTGCTTTTCCGGCAGTTTGATCCCCAAGTGATGATATATGCTATCAAACAGAACGAGAAGAAGTGGTTTTTATAAAAATAGCTTGCAAAAGATGGTTTTTTCGATCGACATTTTCTCTCAGGCTTATTCGGATATCGTTTTATTTCGAGCCATTGTCAAAGCCACAAGAAAAATATTTTCTTTGCCTTTCGGCGCTATGTGTTACTGGTCTCTACCTTATAAGCTCTTTTGTCATCTGGTGCCTTTTTTGTCAATGACTCCCGCACCTCTGCTTGCTATATTATGGTTTCGAATCTTTCATATATTAGTGAAGAATAGGTTCAATAAATTTCTTTTTTATTACGAAATTGTCCAAAGCAGTGCTTCTAAAGTAAAAGTCTCCAGGGAGACATGTTATATAAAAATTCATTTCAGTTTTATTATGAAATATTGCTTATTATGAAATATTTTATCAAGCTGAAAGGAACTATCCTGACTCAGTGCAATTTTTTTAATCAGCATCTAACTTTTCATAAAATATTGATACATTAGTTCTTAATATTTTCACATGAGATATCAAGTTAAAGATGAATGATGTCAAATGTTTCATTCATTAATGTATTTTACTACACAGGGGAACAATTTTTAACACAATATCTGGCAAGTTAGATTTTTGAGCAGTTTTAGAGTAAAATGGACGTGATGATTTCAAATCGTCATTTAGTTTACTTCTTAGCGCATCAGATTTTTACCCGACATTTTATGTGAATTGAATGTGACCCATGTTTTCACTTTTTGCGGGAGAGTATGTTTCACAACAAGAATTTCTGAGCCATTCCACCGTCATGTACGGGATAAAAAGAAGTTTAAATTTCATTGACATTTTGTCATATCTCTTAATATTTTAACTAAACGGGGGTAAGAAATGTTTTAAATTTTTACACTTGATACAAAGATACTACTGACACAGTTATAATGTTAATGACCTATTTTTGTATTTAAAATTTAATTTATTTGCATGCGTCACGTGCGGTCATCCAATGCCAACTTCTTGTAGCTTGCTTATGAGTTAGTTACTATTTTTGCTCTGTTAATATGTTAATGTTAAAATAAATTGTAGATTTTGAGAGCAAAGGTTCCAATGCAAAGGAAACATACTTCATTTGTTGGAAAACAATAGCTTAAATTATTGAAAAAAATTACGACACTTTTGATCAAAATTCTAAAAGCAACATTTAAGTTTCCATTTTTTCTGCAGTTTTATTTCGATTGCTCGACCTGTGTGCATTCAACAAAAAATTCACGCATTATTCCCTACTAAAGCTGTTACGCCAATAAATTTAATACACGGTTAAAATAAATCTATCCTTAAAACCTTTCTTATAAAGTGTAAACTATTTTATTTTGTTTTTTTCCAACGTAGAAATGTTATTGAGGTGTAAAATACAAAGAGAAAATAACTTTAGAAAAACGACGTAAATCTAGCGGCATAATAGTTTTGCTTTTCTAAAGCATTCAAAAACTAAATTTATGACAGATTCAGAAATGCACTCTGCAATAGAACTAGGGAAAACGTCAGCTGGCGAACATTAAGAAAAAAATTACATTTGTTTAGGAACAAAAGGCAAAACATTCAACAAAACGCAGTAAAGAATAAGTTTCTATTAAATTTTAAAAATTTAAGATCCTTTATTTCCATCAGGAAAGAAAATGGAAGAATAAGAACAATATTATAAACTGACGCTTAAATATTGCAAAACATTTTTTTCGATATTTGGCTACATAATTCCGTTTCGTACCTGCTTTGCTTGCATTTTGTGAAATTTCTATCTGTTTTTGAAGCTTTTAATTCCTAATCATTTGATTGGATTACTAATCGTTTGAAATATTGATGGAAAACACTTGACCAGACGTAACTGCTGCTTTAAAAACTAAGTAAAGTAAAAAAAAACAATCTTTTTTTGACAAAAAAAAAAAAAAAAAACGTATCTATGCATACATTCACAAACATACTGCCGTGGAAAGGTAAAGCACAGAATCTTCTAAAATGAATTTTTGCGATATTCGAAAAACGGCTCCAAAAATGGAGAAAAAAAAAAAAACTGACGTCAATTTATTTTTTATGCTGGAAACCAACAAGAAGAACTTTTAAAGCCGAAATAAACACTAAAACAAACATAGCAGGGGAAGAATCTCTGTTTATTTGAAAAAGATAAAACAATACATCTGGCATTGATCCTTAGGAAACTCATGTTATTTTCTTTGATCTAGAGGAATGCAAACAAAATCGTACAAGATAAAAAATGCAGGAAAACAAACATTCCTTTCAAAATGCTTGACCCCCCCCCCCCCCCAAAAAAAAAGAAAAAAAAAACGCATGCAAAAAAGAGCACGCAGCAGACGCGTTAACAATGATTGTGAATCCCTGTTCGAATTGCAACTGTACTTGAAGAAACATTAATAGTTTTTATGCAGTTTTATATTTGTGATTAAAGGTTCGATTCTTTCTTTGCTTATTTCACTTTATTACACTTTGATGATTTCTAGTATGGCTCTGATTATTTGACTTTCGACTAGTCAAAGCTTTACGATTCTATTTGTTAAAATAGGAAGCAGAAAGTTTGTTTTCATTGCCGATGAAGATTGTTGGCGATATGCCAATCTAAAATTTCTCGCAGTTCATCCCATACATAAATGACCTCGCCTAAGGTCAAGCATATTTTTACCAGAGTCACACTATGGAATATCTGCTGCAACGTCGACAAAAATTACGATGCCATACGGTCTCCGTCTCTTCTCTGTATGGTTGTTGAAAAAATTATAATTGAGAAAATAGCCCTCTTAAATAAAAAAAAATCATTGAAAAATAAAATCGTTTCCAGCTCTAGTTCCCTGTTAAAAATAAAGCAGTCCAATTTAATTCCATTTTACGCTGCCAAAAATAAAATCAGTAAATTAAAACTTTAGAACTAAAATAATACATAATCAATTCATAAATCATTTTTTTATAGTAAAACATTTGTGCCTTCATAATTAATTTCATTTCAATTCACTCATTTTTTTCTCTATTCTATATGTTTTCAGTTTTGTTAGTATCTTGATAAAAAAAAAGCTTGAAATCTTTCTGCAGGTGTTATTGTAAAAAAATTTTAATTATTCAAAAAAAAAACCCCAAATAGTATATTAAAGAAATCTTTTCGATACCTGTTCTTCATCAGAAGCGTTTCCCAACAAAGTTCGTTTGGAGCAAATCCATCTTTAAGTTCTATATCTATATAAAATTGACTAAAATTTCTCCGTATATGCTAATGTTAAGTTTTTTTTCTTTGAACTGTTCAAAATTGACCGAAAAGTTGTTCAAATCAAAAAGTGAAGCCTGGGATTTAGCTGTCCTCGCCGAGATCTGTCGAACAAAAAAATGTTTGTTTAAATTGAACTGTTTATTTATTGGGGTGGGAAGGGAGGAGGGAGGAGGCATACAGACATGCCGACCGACCGACACATGCAACCACATTTTTCCCATCGCAAAAACCCTTCTTTCCAATTTTTTAATTTTTCAATCTTCATTTATTGAGCAATCACGAGTAAGGTTGTTTCTTTCAGTCAAAAGTAGTACTTTTTGTCACTGAAATGGATAGAATAAGCAAAAAAAAAAAAAAAACATGGACCCAGAAAATACTTTCATTTTCCCAACAGTTATTTTTAATTAATTTTTTTAAATATCCGATTTGTGAAACACCGCGTGGTCTTGATGACGTCACAAATGATGCACTTAGCCGCATTTTTCTACCGCGATTCCACGTTATGATAATCAAGAAGTGAATTAAAATTGCGCTCTACGCTTGCTATCAACCATATCGTTGCCAATACACGTGAGTAAAGATGCGAATCAAATATTTTGCTCTGTGAATGGCAACACAGAATGGCATTTCATCATTTGTGATGTCATCGGACAGAAGCATAAACATTGAAAGCGCGCCGATTTAAATAATTTTTTTTTAATATCAAACTTAAACAAATTATTTTAAAAATGGTCAGATTCTATGTTTTAAAACATTCTTTCAGAAAAAAAATACTTTTAAAATTTTGGAAACGACCCAAATTTTTATTGCTTTTATTTGACTGTTGAATGATGTCTTTTGATTTTTCCCCCACGTTCCTCAGCAGCACCACCGTAGACCGGAAACTCCCGATACTGCTCCTCTAGTGAGCAAAGTCTCCAGGTTGCGTCCATGTCCTACACATGCACGCATACATACACACACACACACGAACGCCTACAGACACACGAATGCCTACAGACACACGAACGCTTACACACACACGCAGAGGCATACACACACGCATACATAAAAATGCGCGCGTAAACACACACAAACACACACACACGCCTCACACGCTCGTGATTGCGAGAAACATAATTTGAATTCAAGATGCCAAAAATTCAAATTTCCTTTTCTACTTTGTTGTTTTACTTTTTTTTCAGCGATATTTTAAAGATTTATTAAGCCTAATTCTCTTATGTTTTTATTATTTTTTACTTCTTTCTTTTACTTTTACGGGAAACTAGGCTAAAAAAGTAACAACGAACTCTTATAATTTTGCACGTGCATGTAAAAAAGCACTTTGCATGTTCTAACTTGCTGTAAAATATGTTCTTAATGGGGTCCGGGACAGAAAAATCGTCACATTTTGCATTTTTTTTTTAAAATCATTTAAGAAATATTTCTATTTTTTCCTGCTGAAAAGGACGTTTGAATCTTGGCTCTGTCTTAATTAGAACGGTATATATAATATTTTTTGTTGCATGCATTTAACTAATATTATATTTAACTTTAAAACTTTAAACTCGTTTTTCTTCATGATTCAATTTTTCCCGCTTTTGTAGATTCAAACTCTTATAAGTCAAGAACGGATAAAGATAAAGTAATGAAATTTGGAGCATATCTTTTTCAAACAGTTTACTATAATTTTTATTCGGCAAATTCGAAAAAAACAAAAACAAAAAAGAAAAAAAAAACCATTCGTTTACCGCAAAAAAAACATGATTAAAAAAAAACAGTATCTTTGAATTTTTCTTCAATTATTTTTCATTTTTAACTGAATAAATATTTTTAAAATCGCCGAATAAAAATTAAAGCTTAGATTTTATACTGCATAATTTCTTGAAACAAATTTGAAAATTGTCCAAGAACACTTTGTTATATCGATTCAAAGCAATCCCATATATATATATATATATATATATATATATATATATATATATATATATATATATATATATATATATATATATATATATATATATATATATATATATATATATATATATATATATATATATATATATATATATATAAATTAAAATTTAATAACAATTTTTTTTAAAATATTTGTTATGATTTTGATTATTAAAGAAATGATGAATCAGTGCAAAAAATATGAAAACTCTAAACTATTTAACAACAAATTTTCAAAATGTGTCCCGGACCCCCTTAAAAGAAAGAATTAAATTTAAATGTCACGGTGATGACACTCTTTACTTTAAATAAGAGTTTCAGTAAACTCTGCTGCCAAAAAACTCAGCAACAAAAAGGTAGAGATTAAAAGTTAATTTCCCCAAAGCGCATAACAGCAGTTAAAGATGCACATTACGCCTAAAAGCTTCAAGATATTTCTCTTAGAACATCCTGAGAAAAGCAACAGAAATTTTCGTGAGCATAAAACAAGAAGCAGAGCAAAACCATGACACTTGCATTACGTAATAATAAGACAGATGTCTTTTCCTCTCAGTGGTACTCCAAGTAGTATTTTTCATATTTCTTTTGTTCTTGGATATGATTTATCTTGGGAAAATCTGAATAAATAGAGAAATGTATTTCGTCTCGTTTATAAAGTTTCTATGTTGTTTCAAGTGAATTAAGAAATATGGTTTTGCTTTTCAAGGATGCAGTTATTTATTTATTTTAGGAATGCTCCATCCCTCAAAGCTGATTGTTATCGTACGAAATTAAATAACTAAAATAAATATTTATTTCTTGGTTCAAGGAAACGTGTTACAACATTTTGGATTTAATGCAATCTTGCATGCAATGCCTGACAAACCATGTACCTTGAAAATTTGGTATGGCTTCACTAAATGACAAGTATTTATATGTTTTATGTAATGATTTTATGTTTAATTTAATGGCTAAATAAAAAAGTTATAATTAAAAAGATTTTGCTTCTATAATTGTTTATTTTAGTTTTACCTAAAACTTGCTTCAAATACTCTATTAAATACACCTTTAAAAAAGAATGCAAGAAAAACTCGAGTTTTTAGGGTTATTTTAGAGTGAAGAGAAAGCTTTAGATACATTGCACACGGTTAAATTACATTCGCTTTAAATAAAGGCAAATTCGATTCATCTTTTTTCCATACTTTATTTGTGCTAGTGTAACTAATGGCAAAATACCGTAAAAACTACTAATTATTATGAAATCGTATTAATTTAAAACATTCCTCCTTTAATTTTCTGCAAAACCTCCTTTTCCCAGAATACCACCAAACGAAAAAATATAAGTTTGAACTTTTCACAGCTTTACTCGAAAAAAAAAAAAAAAAAAAAAGATCCCAATATTCTTAAACTTGACAATAGCATACACTGATAGTTCCTTAGATAAACTCATCAATAAGGTAGGTGCAGGCATCTTCTTCATTCCTTAGAAATGTGATGTAAAAAAATAGTTGTAATAAAAATAGTGCAACGTTTAAACCAGACTTTTTTTAAAAATTAGCTTTAAAAATCCTTTAGGACCATTGCTGGGATAACGGTCATTTTGTACTACAGTTGACGCTTCATACGTTTCATAAAAAACAATAACTTAAAAGTGTAACGAATATAATTTTGTTGCTTAAGAAATTAAAAACGTGTGTGGCTTCTAAAACAAAAAACAAAAAAAAAAATCGTCATTGCCCTTTAAAAGTATTTCTTTTTTACAAGGTATAGGAACTGTCACGTGAGGGGCAAAATAACCATTTTCAGTGGAATGGACATATACATATTTTTTTCATCGGTTTAAATTATTATTTCTCAACGAATGATATATGTTTCCTTAACGTTGGAATCTTAACTCTCAAAACCTACAATTTGTTTCGTCATTGCTATAATAATAGAGCAAGAATATTAAATAAAGCATACAGCAAACTACAAGAGATTTACTTTGGATGTCCCGCACGTGACGCATGCAAATAAATTAAATTTGAAGTAACAACGTTACTTTGTAAAAATAATACTGTATCAGCAGCGTCTTTGTATCAAATTCAACGCTTAAAAATGTGCTTACTCCTTTTAAATTAAGACATTAAGATCTATAACAAAATTTTGGTGAAATTATCATGTCGGATTATCTCACACGTGTCGGTGGAATGGTCCCTCACTTTTTTTTAACAACATCACGTGACGTGAAAAATATTTTTATTACATTGACTGTTTCAATGTAGAGGGCATGAGTAATTTCAGAAACTTAAACTCGCGTATTTTTTATACATTTAATAGTTTGCTGATACTGTTAGGATAAAAATCAGTACATTACAGTTTTCCTAATAAGTTTTGAGTTTATCGACCTTTGTTAACACAATATACGCAATGACAATCCTATAGTGTTTCGCAGAACTTGCGAAATTGGGATATTTCCTCTAACAGAACCATCAGATCTAAATATATATGATAAAAGAAGCCTCAAAGCATTGTCATACACATTTTCGTAAACAACTCTTAGGCATGAATACCTCAAGGTATGCCATCAAAAGCTCCCATCTATTTCGAGAGAGAAGGAAACTCTTTCTCTCTTCGCCAAGAGAAACCCATCATCGTTTCATCGTTCAAAAACAATCCTGTGACATTTAGGACATGTGATAGATTACCTGTCCATAGTTGACAGTCTCTGAAAAGGATATTTTCCCCTTAGGTTGCTTCTAATGTTTCGGTTTTTGAAAGGATATCCGAAAACAAGTTCTTATTCCGGAGAGGAAGTTTTATGTTTAGGATTGTAAGGTATTGATATTAATAGTTCACCGAATATTTAATGTCGTTGGTTTGTTTTGTGTGGGCTTTAGTGATTCAAACGCATCAACGGGACCCCTGCACTGCTAAATATTTTGTGCAGCCTTGATCCATAAAATCGGTGGCAGCTAAGCTGCCTCCACTACTCCAGAGGGTCATTATCTGGAAAACGTAACTATTGAACGCCAATATTTTTCAATTTCGAAACTTTTTGTTTTCTATTTTCTTTATTCTTACATGAAAGTGTTACCTACTAGAAGTAACCATAGACAATGACCCAGCTAAGTTCCAATTATTTTACTCATAAATAAAAAAATTAAAAAATGCATTGTTCACGGAAATAAATTTAAAAAAAAAACTTGCACTACTTAAAAATCAAGACCAATTTAATATCAAAATGGTAATTTTCTTAATTGTGCGAACAATCAGCTAGTTTAATGATTAGTGGGAACATAATATTAGGCTCTCTTAACTAAAGTACGGCTTATTTAGTAGTTTCAAATGTATGTTAAAAATAATATTTAGTAAATTTGAGGATATATTGGCAATTTTTTAATTTTAGTAGAATGCCTATAATTAATGTATTTCTAAACCATCATTTATTTTCACCTCAGAAATCATGGCATTGATAAGGTCTGTCACGGAGGTGAGATTCACGGAGTTGAGGAATTTTTCATTTACTTATTAAATAAGAGTATGTTAGAGCAGACAGAAAAGCATGACGGAATAACAGGTAACTCCGTCAATATAATGATAGTTCATTAATAGGTCTATTTCACTTTTCTGATGAAGTTCTATTGTTGGACACGTGCAAAGGTTTGGTAAGAGCTTATTTGGAATATGTTGAGCACTTTTGGTCCTTCTATGTTAAGAATGATATTATTAAGGGTTTTAAAAGAGGACTAATATTGAGTAAATTAACTTTTCGATTTGTATTATGACTTCGAGCTTCAAAATGTATTATGTATATTCTTGATAACTTTCTGCGAGATGATATGTTCCAGTTATTTCGATTTGCTGGATTTCTACACAAATGACAAAGTTTGAGATTATTGTGTATAGGTGTAATTCCAAACTAATCTCGAAGTTAGGAAAAATTACTTTTTGAACAGGGTAGGCAATTAAAATAGTTTGTCGAAGAACATGTCTGGTTTTGCTTCCAAAATGTTTTGGGAGGATTATAATTTATGATGTAAGTTTTTCTTTTAATATTGCTACTTTTTTTTAAATTATTTAATTTTTGTTCTAAGTAAAGTATAATTGATTGCTAGACTAATAAAAAAACGTGGCGAATCATGCAGTGAACAACTTGAGAAAAATAAAATACTATAAATGAAGGGCTTGGGGCAGTAATATGACAAGCCACAAGTTGTGACTTTTCGATCAAAACTTTTATTTCTCATAACTAAATTTGAATTAGACATAACAATGGATCATTTCATTTGTCAAAAACATATCTGGTTTTAATATTGCAGAATACAATACCTTTGAAAAATTCTACAAATATTTTTTATAAGTTGGAAATTGGCCTACTGAAAAATTCACATGTATCATATTTCATTATTTCCCCAAACCCTTTAAATCAAAATCTTCCTTAGTTTCTAAATTAATTTTTCAAAAATTTTCAACTTAAAGAAACAAACTCTATAACTTGTGGATTATATTTTCTATAATTTTATGTCTAAGTGAATGAAAATCATTGGTTTTGCACAAGCATTCATCTGATTCCGAAGTGTTTAATTTTTTTAAATTTCTTTCATTTTGTTTCTCATGCTTTTTAATTTAGTTTATCATGCTTTTTAATTTTGCATACTTTTTAATTTTAAAAGTTGGCATGGATGGGCCATTACAAAAATTGAAACCGATATCAATTTCATCCTTCGTGTAAATTGAAACATTAAGTTGAGGCTCATACCAAGCTTCATCAGAATCATAAATTACACTCACCGACAGAGCGCGACAAAGAGCTCTGTCGTGTTTAATTTCAGGCAAAGTGAAGACGGATGCCTGAAGCTTTGACCACAAAATGTCTGCTTCAAGACAAAAGGGAACTGTAATTTATGGTGTTATTCATTTCTGCAGGCTCCCTTTTGATGGCAGAAAAGCCATTGTTATTCATTTCTACTCATGTGGGTGTTATTTAAATCTCCAGGAGAAAATGAGCGGTAAAGAGTTTTAATGAGAACGATCGTGTTGACTGCGTTGTCTTGCAATCCAGCTCATGGTGAAATATAGTTCCGTGCTTTAATTACGTTTAGGTATTTGTGAAGAATTGAGAAATGGGAATGAGAAGGGAAAAAGAGCATTTAGACTTAAAATGTTTAATTAAAGTAATACTCTAAGTATTTTTGCTTTACTTTTTCAATTATTTTTTACAAATAAATCGTCATCATCATAACTGTCTAAACAACCTAGTTATGGGCCTTCCTTGGAAGTTTTATCCAAGACGACTTCTAATTAATCTTTGATTCCCAGTTTCTTTCATTTATTAAGAGAAAATCAGTTTCTACCCAATGAGCTTATCTCAACCGCAGTCTCCCCGCCTTCTGGTTTTAATTGGTCTAAAAAGCAATACTTCTTTTATTGTACTGTCAACATCCGTTCGGTTGTTTATGCAATATTATTTATTTTACAAATGAATAAATAAATAAATAAATAAGCAGAATGACATAAATGGAGATGAATCCATAATTATAAAACACTTGTGCATAGTTACCAAAAGCGAAGTGTACAAAAAAAAAAAAAAAAAAAAACCGATATTGTTAGTTAGGAGATCCGGGACACATTTTGAAAAAAAAAATTGAACAGTTTAGAGTTTTGACTTCTTTTGCATTGGGTCACCATCTATTTAATATGCAAAATCGTAACATGCATATTTTTTTTTAAACATTGTTATTTAAATTTAAATAGAGTTGTTTTCAATCGGTAAAAAACACAAAATATTCTAGTCAGTTTTGAATTTTTTTTTATAAACATCATGCAGAAAGTATTAATTTTTATTCAGCAATTTAAACAATATTCATTAAATAAAAAAAAAACAGAAAATATTTTAAGAAAAAATTCTAAAATACTTATTTTAAAAAAATCACATTTTTTACAGTAAATGTTTTTTTTTTTTTTCAAATTTGAGGAATTAAAATTAATGTAAACTGTTTAAATAAGATATGCTCCAAATTCCATTTTATCTTTATCAGTTCTTGACTTATAAGAGTTTGAATGCAAAAAAATTGGGAAAAATTGCATCATGGAGAAAAACGCGTTTACAGTTTTAAAGTTAAAAATATTAACTAAATGCATTCCACAAAAATAATTATATTTTCGTTCTATTTAAGATGGAAACAAGATTCAAACGTCATTTTAAGCAGAAAAAAGGGAGTAGTTTTTTAAATGATAATTTTTTTTTTAATTTGACGTTTCTTGCGTCCAGGACCCCCTTATGGTCGTTAACCTTTGATTTTTTTGTGCATTGTTCACATTTCGTGCAAAACCCATTCATCTGATTTTAACAATGTATCAGTCGAGATCTACTGCGGGTTTGGGAAAAGTGGGTATGTGATTTGGGATTTGATTTATACCAGTTATGGTACTATTTTTAAACCAAACTAAAGTTTCGCAATATAGCGTCAGTTGGGATTGAAGGGAAGCGGAGTTTCATCATTTGAAATTTATATTAATCCCTGCCTTTTGTATGAATTTAGAGATAAATTTTTTTGCATTGTATTCAAAAATTCACTCTCTGAGAAAAACTCGGTTTGGAAAATTTGACTTCGTAACTTTTTGTTAGAGAACTAAACCAGGTTTACTTTTACCTCAGCTATTTTCCTTTTACCCCAGAGACTAGGGGGCAAATTGAAAGACCCTAGAAAATCCGCAAGAAGATGATATAAGTAGATAATCGCAGTATACACAACGTATTCAGAATGTTAAAAAGTTCTTTAATAACAATATTAAATATGCGGCCTACAGATAGCACTCGACCCGCTCAAACCACTAAACATAAGCTAAAGTAACGAATAAATACCTTTGTGCTGAAAATTAAAAAGTCAGTAATCCAACATTATGAAGCACAAACACCACATCCTGAGGAACCGTTCTAATTTAGTTAACGATCTTACTGCAATTCCCTATTTTTCTTCTGTGTGGACTCCTTTGTCAAAAATTGGTTTAGTTTTTCTATTATTTTTGTAAACGTCATACATTTCTTACTTTTATTTTTTTCATTTTTTGCTTTCTTAGTTCGTTTTGTGATTAACTAATTCCAATATGTTTATCCTTCACTCTGTTTTTTCCTGCATTTCTCCATTTTATACATTGCTTCCATACATAGTTTTTCCCGCTGGTAAATTTATTGCATCTAATTTATACAGAGTGGTTTCATTTTTGGACTTTTTGCATTGTTTATTGGTTTTCTTTTAAAATTTATTACTTAACGGTTTTTTTCCTGATGGAATTACATAATAAATTTTGCCCCCAGGTGTCATTTTATCTTTTTTTGTTTTAACTAATTTCTATTTTTTGATATTTATACTATCTCCAGTTCCACCGTGTTGCTTTTCTCGGATGTCTTTTCATCCAGAAGCTCGCACTTCTTTGCATTGAAAAAGGTGTTCCTTGTAACACCGAAACACGTGTCTGCAATCATTTGCAATTTTTGTGCTTCATAACGTTGGATTACTGACTTTTTAATAAACTAAAGTCATTAAAAAAAAACTATTAAAAAATTAAAGTGTGCATTGAATTTTTGTAAAAGTATTTTGCAAGTAAAAGTGTATCAAAATGTATTCTAAATTAAAAAAAAAAACAGGAAGAATGAAAAACTTGGTTGTTTCCATTTACTCCAAAGTGCAGCATTTATGGGGTGAATAGAAACGCCTAAACTGATCCTCCAAAATAGCTGAGAAGGTAAAATTCAAACATAAATGTTTTCAGTAACCTTCCATATTACAAGTAAAACTAGTTGAAATCAGTCACACAATTGTTTGAACATAAGCGGAATCTCTTTGATAAGTTACAGGGCCATTCCACGAAAAAGTCAACCCTTTGTCCCGCACGATACGGTTCATATATTTCATTAAAAAGTACTAATTTTAAAGGGCAGTGACGAAATTCTTTGCTTAAGAAATCACACATAAATTTTTAATTTGCTAAACGTAAAAAAAAATAGTTCATTCATGCTTTTAAGTATCATTTTTAATGAAATATATGAGGCCTTACGGGAGAGACAAAATTAGTTTTCCGTGGAATGGCCCTAGATAGCCTTCGCCCACCAACAGTTAAGCTTCTAAATTTACCACAAGAAGGGGGGGGGGGGGGATAATGGAATTTGTTTCAATCTATCCCAAGTTTGTTTTTATCCCAATTTACTGTAATATTCTTTACTAATAATAATGCTGAAAGTCTCTCTGTCCGGATATCTCTCTGTCTGTGAGGATCTTTGTGACGCGCATAGCGCCTAGACCGTTCGTCCGATTTTCATGAAATTTGGCACAAAGTTAGTTTGTTGCATGGGGTGCGCACCTCGAAGCGATTTTTCGAAAATTCGACGTGGTTCTTTTTCTATTCCAATTTTAAGAACAAAATTATCAGAAGATGGACGAGTAAATTACGAAATTGTCATAACGTGGAACCGTAACATGGGCACAAGCCAATTGGCGAGATACGAAATTATCATAACGTGGAACCGTAACATGGGTACAAGCCAGTTGGCGAGAAATTTCATCATACATTATTTGTAAATATACAGGCGAACCAAAAGACCTTTTAATTTTTCTATTACGGGCAAAGCCGTGCGGGTACTACTAGTTATTTCATAAAATATGTATACGGATAGATATTTTATGCACCAATTTAATTGCGGAATCCTCAAATGTTTGCATGTATGAATGCATTAAAAAAAAAAAAAGCTAATGACGAATGATGACAATTGTAAATGATATATACTGAACTTATTGTTTATAAATCAATTTTCTGAGCCTTCAAAATATAAATGTTTCCCGATAATTTAGGTACATCTGCTTGCGTGCGCTTGTCAGCTAAGTCACTATATCTGAGGACTTTCATTTCGAATGTCTTCCAAAACTCATTCTAAAGTTCTAATTCTACTTCCACTCATTCCCAGCTGCCAGGCTGCTCAAAACTCGATAAACAGCAATCTATTGTAAGAGCCAGGAGCAAATTATCCATTTAGGTCTGTCTCGTTGCTAAGTAACGGCAGGTACCAGAAATGTCTTTGTGTTTCTAAAAGCTAACGGTGAAATGTTATGCAAGTTTATGATAAACATAGTCACTATGTAGTGTTTATGCATTTTTTAAATCTGTACACTTTTTTTAAAGAATAGTTTAATATTTAAAATTAAAAAAAAAACATTCAAACAAATTATACGAAAAAGCTTCATACAATCACACACAGAGATACGAGTGCAAACACCCGCCCACGCACACACACACATGTATGCACATACATGCACGCACATACATACATACATACATAAATGCATACATACATATGTATCTGCCCTGGAACAACAACAACTAGTTAGAACATAGTACAGGCTGAAAAAAAAAGTATTATAAATCAAAGAGAAAAGTAAAAAAAAAAAAAAACACTAAGATTACACATGATATTAAAGCTTAAACGCGTTAAAACCTTTTTGCGTTCCGTTAAAAAAAAAAAAGTTTTACCAGAATTGAAAATAGTTATCCCCTTTTCATTCCCATTCCAACACACCTTATCAAACAGATAATAATGCTTTAAAAACTAGGTAATATTGATAATAAATCATATTATTAAAGAGAAACACCACAAATGTGCTCTCTAGGTACAAAATATTGAAATAACAATTGAAATATTGATGTTTCAACCCTCCAAAGCAGCGTCACAAATTATTATTATTTCTCCTTCGCCCCAGAGCACGTTTTGTGTTTCCAATAGGCGCATTGAGGACAACGCATCCACATTTCTCCATACTTGTCCTCATAAAAACGTTTCCGGCGTATATCTGGTGTACAAATAAGTTTTAAAGGACTTTCAAGAGATTTCATCACTAGTATTAACTCGAAACGGACATTGTTGTAACTAACTTCATTTTATAACGTCATCGTTAGGCTTTCATTTTCAGCATGTGAAATTTCGCGAAAGTGAAAACAACATAGGTTTTGTGAGCTCTGAATACAATCAAACCCGCTTAATGAAATAGCCATTTCGACACGAAAAAATATTCTAATAAGCGGGACATTCCATTAACCTGGATCAAAATAACACTTTACATTTGTTTGGTACATTGAAAATGTATTCTATTAAGCGGGATATTCTTTTAACCGATAGTCTAATAAGCGGGTTCGACTGTATATCGACTCTTGTGCCAACAAAACACAATTTGCGAAAGTTTACTTTTCTGCTTTCATTTGAAGAAAAGTGCAACTGAAGGATATCGAATGCTGCAAGTGGCTTACGGGGGAACATGCTTCGTCGATTTCCGCATGTGAGATTTGGTATAGACGTTTTAAAAGTGGTAATTTTAATACCCATGACAAAGAGCAGCATGGATGGCCACAAAAGTTTGAGGGTGCCGAATTGGAGACTATATTGGAAGAAAACTAGTACCAAACCTCTTTACAAAACTCAAAAAAAAAAAAAAAAAAAACTCGTTTGAACCGAGCACTGAGGGAAAAACGGACACTATATAAGGAGAGGCACGACAAGGTTATTTTGCAACGTGATAACGCTCGACCACATGTTGCGCAGTCGGTCAAAACATACCTGGATAAGCTGAAATGGGAAGTCTCACACCACTCGCCATATATTCCAGAAATTGCCCCTTCAGACTACTATTTGTTTTTGTCCATGTCCCATGCTGTTGAGGATCATCACATCCGCTCTTTTAAAGAAGTCTAAACTTGAACCGATTCGTAGATCGCATCAAAGACGCATCGTGTTTTTGAGATGGCATCCGAAAATTGCCATAAAGATAGGAAAAGGCAGTGGCCAAAGATTTACAATACTTCGAAAAATGAACATGCCACCATTTTTTCACAAAAAAACGTCGAACTTGAAAACAAAAGTTATTTAAAAGTTAGTTGTACGCCAGATAGGACGCTTTGCATCATTGTCTTTTCCCTGAATCTTGGTTGGGACGAAAATAGGGACATCTTATCTGCCAATATAGCGTTTTTTTTTATCTACGTAAAACGAACCAAACATGGCAAACCGCTCATATTACTTAGTTTATAGTTTACCCCTAATAAATACGTCATATAACTTGCCTTAAACAAATGTTATATAGCTTAGCTTAAACAAATACGTCAAATACAACGAAATACACCTTGTCTTATAAATCAAAAAGAGTATGTATAACTAATACTACGATAACTCCCGCATTAATAAATCAGAATAAGTGCCCCCAAACAATAACGTAGAGAACTAGACTCATGAAACTTCTACAAACAGATAGTGTTCTTGATTGCAACGGATAAAAAATTTCACCTACGACGACGTCTCGTGTCAGACCAGAGAAACTTGGGGGGGGGGGGGGGGGCACAAAATTGGGCGTGGAGACGAAATATGGCTAATTTACCCTGTGCAGTTAAAAGGTTGTGCAAATCTATTACTATGGGAGGGTGGCCGAAAGCGGATAGGCATTCGTATACCCCGCTTGGTGTGCAATCTGTGATGTATGCGTATGTTGTGTTTACTCAAACACCCCGAGCTTCAATCAGTCACAGCGAAGCAGCAGAGACGCGGCATGGCGTAATTAAAGGTTGTAACTATTGAAATAAAAAAGCATGCCTTAGTTTAAAGCGGGCGTGGCAAAGCGGGTATAAGATTTAATTATATATTTATAATTTTTTTACACATGTGCTGACTTACATTTTCTATTTCAATAATATGAGAAAACTCTTTTATATTATTTGTTATAATGGTAGTAAGCTAGTCAATTAATTTAATCATTTATAACTTCATATTTGAATGGCAAATGTACCAAATCACAATTATTTAAGCTTACCCGCTTTTGGCCTCCTGGTAGAACAAAGCAGATTTTTCGAGTGTTTGTAATGTTTGATACTAAATAAATAATGTATATGAAATAATGCAAAAATTAATTTTTATTTTAAAGTTCAAGAACCCTGCTATGAAAAAACACCTTAATTGTCGCTATAAAAATCCAAAATTTACATCTTTTGAGCGTTCTTCGTTAACCTACCCGCTTTGGGCCACCTTCCTCTAAATAAAAGGTACTCTTATAAAAATAGCAATTATAAAAGAACCGTACTTTTTTGCAATCAAAACCAAAATGAAAAGCAACCTAAGCAAATTCAAAGTTTTGCTATACGAAAGTTTTAAGTTAGATCAAGTTAATAATATCATTTATTATAACCGTATCTAAGAGTCTAAAATATAACTTAAGATATACAATCTCGCCGTCTCGAAAACGACGATCTCTATCAAATGATAACTCCCCATATGAAGCAATAGATCACGCGACTCGCTAACTACCATTCACAAAGAAAGCTAACTCCAAGCCAAGGCGAAGTGAAATTAAAGAGCAATCTTATTTCCGCAATAGTTTAACTTATTTTATTAACAAAAATTTATTATTAGTTTGTTAACTACGAATGTTTTTTATTAAAAAGGTAGAAACTTCCTCTAATCAATATTTATCTTTATGCTCGCTAAGTAAGCGTGACTTGAATTTAAACCCTTTGTTTTGATTAAATGAATATAATTTGGGAAAACAACTTTATTTACAATATCACGTCAACGAAAGCTTTAATATATTTCTACTTGAATAACCATGAATAAATTCGTTTTTAACGAAAATTAAACATTACAATGCAAACAAGCGAGTAGAACAAGATGCTTAATCAAGTAAACATTGAAAAAAAATATGTTTTGCAAATCCTTTTAAAAAAATAGGGTAAGCGCAATGCTTTATCAATGCTGAATTAAACTCTTATAATCTTAAATCAACACATAATGTTTTGGTATTGGACGCATGTTTTTAATTAGCAGCACACGTGCCTTGAATACATCAGTTGACTGGCGGAGATTTTTCAAAATGCTTAATAAACTATAGCGATATATTAAACAGCATTGAAATGCGTGCACATGACATTTATAAAACAAAATATACATGTTTCTTTTGATATTTATTTTTTTCATCTATTAATATATTGCTTAACAACTAGTTGTAATACAAAACGGTGTTTTTGGCTTATTAACAAAACAAAGTAATTTTATAGAGTAAATGTCTCTGTTTGATCCAACGATTTTCCCATGCAAGGTATATGGACCCTTAACCGTTTTGATAAAAGCAAATACAACATTTTTTTTGTATTGTATGCAGTTAAACATGGTGTATGGCTTCTTTTTTTTTTTTTTTTTGATTCTACAATATAAATTTAAAAAAAAAGATGAAAAAAGTTCAAAAATCCAACGCGTTAAACTGGAAATACTGGTTTTTTACTGACAGTATGTTTCTTCAAGATCAGTCCTTGAACATACATAACACAAAGTTTTGATCAATGGTTCATTAGAGAAAATGATTGCAAATTCTGCAAAGACAAAAAATACAAATATTCCAAAACTACCAGGATCAAAAATGAACTAACGAATAAGTACAGGAAGTTATAATAAAAATAGACTGCTAATATGTTTCATATTTGAATATGATACATTTAATTTATGTACAAATATTTTCTATTTTTTCAAAAAAAAAAAAATAAAAAATAGAAAAAAGAAAAACAAATCATAACTTTTTCCCATTTTCAAATAAATAAATAAATAAATAAATAAATAAATAAAAATAAATAAATAAGTAAATAAATAAATAAAAACAAATAAAGGGAAATAACAATTGGTTAAAAATAAGACCTCCTATTCACCTACTTTCACTTAAAATAAATGGTTCATTTTCATTTCTTGTTAACTTTATCCGAATCTCTTACATAAAAAATAATTTAAAAACAATCAAAAGTGGGATTTTTTCATTTTTGATTAACGAAGCATTTCGTGGTAATCAGCGAGAAAAGAAACCTTAGCGGAACAAGAAAAAGAGAAGGTAAATAAAAATATGAAACATTAAGTACGGGAAAAGCACTGAAAGTGGCACTTTTTGAAGTATGTCAAATTCTGAAAAGTCAAAATAGTCAAGCGTATTATTATTTTAAAACCGGTCAAGTTAGGTCTACTTATATGAACTGTAATTTAAAAAGAATACATTTCAAAACGTTAAGCGTTATTTTCGAAATATTTGTGTAAAATTTAATACATATTTACTTTAAATTCATTCAATTCAGATTTGTTGCATTATTATTATTTTTTTTTCTATATTTTTTTAATAAGTATATTTTCGCGTTTAGACACATTACGTTTAATGAATACAGATATAGTGGCCGTTTTATTTTATTATTATTTTTTTTTTTCATTTTCAACATAAAAATATGTTAAAATTTCTTTTTGTTGCGTATTTTTAAATTATTTTTACACTTATACGAAGGATGAAATCCGTAATTGACTTCACAATTTCAGAGTTAAGAAATTTTGATTGATAATGAAAAATTCACGCAACATTTCATCAATATATTTTTAGGATAGTTTACCCTCATTTACTTTACTTTACATAAAAACCATAAATGTTGCTAAGATCTCGGAATATTTTTGGCAGCAATTAATTTAATATCTTCTATTTAAGTCGTTAGTGATACTTTCTTTCTTTTTTTTTTTCGCTGTTGACTTTACAGTTCTAACTTCTAATTTCTTTACATTAAGAAAATTATTACAAAAAAAAAAAAAAAAACACAATTTTTTCTTTTTTTTTTTACTTTAGGAAGATTATATTTCATTTTTTGTGATAATGTTTTTCTTACTCGAAGGGTTTTTATCAAAAACTCAGCAGCTATATTAGGCGTGTTAAACCACATTTATTTAACTATTTTTATTTTAGGCTTATTTTAAACATATTTAGTGCAGCGCCCAATTAAAAGTAATCGATAAAAATAAAAAGGTGTTATATTTTCTTATAAAGAACTTTTCTAAAACGTTATATTTAATCATTCTTTTAAAACACAGGCATTCTTATCAAAGTAAACAAGTTTTTCTCTACTGCTGCTAGAATTTTCTCGCAGATTTCCTTTCCTAAGGCTTTTCATAAATTACAATTTTGCTGTAAAACTTAGGGAGCTAAAAATGAGAACATTTAAAATATGAAAGTTAAAATATGCCTGTTTGCCATTAGCAAACAGACATATTTTAACGTTACAAAATGTGAAACATATTTTCAAATAATTCGTGGAACCCATTTGAAGCATTATAAAAACTCAACAATCACCTTAAATTTTCGATCCACGTACATGGACGCAAAGTTCCTTGAATAAGAGAAACCTTTATAATGAGTGTTGAGAAGCATACTTCAACATGTAGGAGATCCTATAAAAGTTTTTACTGGCCTTCAAGTTTCTCCAAGTGCAAGGCTTCAATTAAGGCTTACCCGTATTTTTATACTTAAGGGTCTTCTTTATTACGGCAATGAAACAGAATTGACCTTTAAGAAGGTCCTCCTTCCTAACATTTTCAAACAATGCAAACAGAGAATTGATCCAGAAACGGTGAATAGTGTAATAAAGGGAAGTTCAAATTCTTTTATTCATAAAATTATCGCACAAAGTAATTGTTTTAAAGAGGAATATTTTCTTGCTGAATTTTTTTCAGCTCCAATAAATGCAAATATGCTGTAATTAAATTTCTACAACAGGCAGTCTTACAACTTAAATGAGGTAGATGAGTGGCAGCGAAGGAAGTATATCAATTTTACATCTATTTCTGACCGGTTTAGTGGTTGGACGTTGGTCTCTTACCTCAAAAGGCACAGGTTCAAACCTGACTCCAGTCGGCGGATTTCGTAAACACAGAAAATCGGCAGCGTCCATGTCGTATGATTATGCAGCATATAAACGATCCCTCCAGTACTCGTCTGACTTGGAGTGCTCTTGCAAAAGTTAAACTCCTAGTGCTGTTTTGCATCGAATAGAGCAAAGGTGTCTCCATCTGACGGGAAAACCTGTGTTCAAAACTGTCGTGGTAAATGCCTCCGCTGATAATTCTTCTACATTTTGCAGTGAATGCTATATTAGGGGATCGCACTAGTTCGGCGAAAGGAAGTGACTACAACGCAGCCCCATTAGAAAGAAAAATGACATGAGAGACTCTCAAAGAATCAACGATGAATGAAAAATATAAATAATGGAAATTACAAAAAATGAGAAATGTCCAATAATATATGCTTGTATTCAAAAACAACAAATGAAATTACTAGTAAGCGTTGTTTGAACGAACTTCGCCCTTATTTCGCACAATTGTCTAGCCCAATTCCTAAATTTCAAGAGATTTTCGAATCCGAAATTCAATTATTCTGCGAAATATACAGTGGCTCTCAAAAATGTTCGTACACTTACGATTTTCAATGAAATACGCTCCTATCCATTGGTTAAAATTAATTTTTTGGAATAGGGATTTAAATATTAGATCTATGATCTATTTTTAACAGAACTACATGAAAACTTTTTAGAACATAGTAAAACTTTATTTTAAGAAATCAATAATCAAAAAGTGCTAGAAACTTTATCTTACAAAAATCTTCGTAGTTTTTAAAAAGCTAGCTACCAAAAAAGTGGACATTTATTGTGAAAAATGTAAAACTAATCTATAGAAGAAGAAATTCTGTGATGTGCAAGAAAAGCTAAAATATTAGATTTTTTGTTACTTTAACGAAACACAACGGCTTATAAGTGAGTTAAAAAATGTAAGGGAATGTAAACTTTATCTTAAGGTTTATGAAAAGCGTATTAAAAGAAAACATTTTTAAACAGCAAAATTTTATGCATAAAAACACAATCGTTTACAAACAAAAAAAATTTTAAACAACTTTTATTTAATAAAAAAAACTTGATATTTGACTTTTTTTTCAAACTTTGAAAAGCATGCTCGATATAAAGACATAAATATTTATCTTTTTAATTATGTTTCAAATATTTAAAATACAAATGCAGTTTTTTTTATTTTGCTATTCCATGTCGCTTATTGAAAATATTCATTTGTTGGCACACCTTAATGAGGAGTAAGAAATTAAATAGAAAATGCGGGTAGAAACAATTGCACGATCGCGCAACTGTAACTCACAGAAAGTGTAACTTCAATTTTCTACCAAGTATATTATTTCGGTACTAAGATAAAAGATAAACCTTTATTGAACAGATGCGTGAAACAAAGTTATAAATAGGAACCTGTATTTTATCAAGATAAAGTCAATGCTGAATTTCTAATAACTCAGAGTAGGGATTAGATTAGACTAATCCAGCAATGTTTTGGAGGTCACAAGTTTTCTTATTTAAACTTTTTTTTACCATTCTCGCAAACAAAAACAAAGTTAAATTTCTAAATTTTACCGTTACTTAAGTTTGTCATTAACTGGTTTTCTTTTTTATTGATGTAGTGAAATTCGATGTTTTTGAAATATAAGAATGGATAAATCAGTTGAAGAAATAATTAAACTAAAGGGCCAAATGGGATTTAGTTAGGTTTAGTCGGCTCTTCAAAGCTACGACATGCTTTTCATCCTCTTAGAGGAAGGTAGTGGCAGATATGGTGTCAACTAATGGATGATGTTTAAATAAATTCGACCCTTAGAGCGGGAATTAGTATATGGAGGGAACAAGGCAGATCATTGGCTTAGCAAAAGGTGGGTAAGACCTCAACTCACATGACTTAACAACGACGAATGATTGACACGCTTTGCGTGAAACTAGCGAAAAAAACCTGATTTCTTCGAATGCTTCGCTTTAAAAGCTATCTCGTGACTTAGTGAATTTGTTCCACGAATAAGTCTTCACTCCCTCCCTTTTTCTCTTCTCGATGGTTCGACCCTGAACACAGCAGCCATTTTTATGAAAGAAAGATATTTTAAAAGTTAAAAATAGCCCTCATTATTTGTACTTTCAAGTCTACCTCGCTCCGTTATTTCATTTTCTGGGAAAAATTTAGTTGCAAGTAGAGAAAAATACCATTTTTAGATAAAATATTCAAGACATTTTCATCAACTTTTGCTCAAAACTTATCTTCACCTTAATGCATCATTTTTTGAGAACAAATATAAAACTCAGTTAATCACAAGTAATGTTCCCACTGAAAATTATTTTCATAGCATTGATCTTATTGTAAACATGTATCAGGATAAAGCGAACGGATAACAGAAACCCATATTTTGTCTTATACAAAGACATTTTTTTCATTTGCAGCACAAACTAAATCTCCAAAATTCCAGAAATAGCCCTCTTTATCTTCACTTTCATTTCCGCTTCTGGCCGTTATTTTACAAATCTAGAAAGAAAATAGTAGCATTCAGTTCCACCTTTCAAATTTCACCGAACTAAACAGGCAATCTCCCCGTTTATCGGATTCAGTGAGACAAGCAAGAGAAGCAAAAACAGGCGACCGCCAACTCCGTCACGCGATTGCCGTTCCCATGCCAACGGACGGCGTAGCGTTCTGGAGCTTCCACCACGTACTAGAGTCTTCAATATTTCAGTGACGGAAAATGGAAAGATGTTGTTGTGTGGTGCCCAGGTGTTTTCTAGTAAGTGATGCTGCATTTTATGGGCCACCGCTTCGAAACTATGGAGAGGTAGTGGTCAAGGACATCAAAAGTGGACTAGAAATTTACTGTTTTCCGTGTCCGTCGGGGAAAGTAATCTCCTTTTTTACGGCCTTTTCCGAAAGCACCAAAAGGATAAAAGGATCCTATTATCTTATGTCGGCAGCTGAATTGCAAACAATATGTATCAATCCTTCTTTCACTTTCAAAGAAATTTTTTGAAACATATGTTTCGTACGTGCAGTAGAATTTGAAGAAAGGGGGAAAATATTGTTTTGCTTAAATTTTAAGCCAGAAAAAAAGCCAAAACTCTCGTTTCTATTGAAAAAAAAAATTAATAGACATGAGAAGACCTCCATTTTAAATTTGTATTTCAAGGAATTTGTATTCAATAAAACTAACGTGAAATAGATGACAAAAATGCAAAAAAAAAAAACATGCAGTTATTGTTTTTTACCTGCCCACGGCAGCACTTTTAAATCACTTCGAACGCATGTAGCTTGAAAGCTAGAAGAATAGACTATGAGACAAACACGCCGTTTCATACCATCTAGGGTATAAGAATTATTCCCAACTGATGGGGCTGCGTTAACGTACTTTTGTCTCAAAAGAACAGCTCACAACCATTTGCGACTCGCTAGATGCCGTGGATTCAGTTATGAAACCTGGTCCGGTGGAGCCCGTTGCCGGCTCAATTTACCACCCCCAAGCCGCAAACTAGATACAAATCAAAACAAACATCTGGATTATTTTCCTTTTTCCCCCTTCTCTTAACTCCTTGACTTACCCTTAACTATTTGATTCAAGATTTTTTAATACGATTGTTTCTTGAGAAATCTATTTCAAATCTGATGAAACAAAAACACAGGGAATTCTGAAATAGACTGACTGTTTTCAAAAATGTAGGAGAGGTAGGGTAAACCGACCAGTGAGTGAACACCACCCAGTGAATGAACAGCGCGTAATTAAAAAAAAAAAAACTCCCAATTTTTTTTTCTAAATAAATTCACTACAAAAGCGTTCTTTATTGATATTCTAAGCTATCTGACACCTGATTGGTTAATTTGGACACGCATTTTTTTCCTGAAAAAAATTTGAAATTTTTAATGCCGTGAATCTTTTTTTTCTCTTTCAAAATAATAAGGTTGGTTTCGTGCTATCTATTATTTTCATAAATATTATTTTTCTTAATAAATTTTATTTTTCAACTCTACGGAAAAAAAATTAAGTATACATATTTAGGCTATGGATTTAAATTGTTTCAGTCAATGCAGAATGCATAGAATTTCACGTAGAGGGGTGTTCAGTCACTGGGTACGAAAAATTACGAAAACCCAGTGAATGAACACTGGCAAAATTTCTTTTGATTTAAAAATAAATTTGAAGTTTCTTTGAGATATTTTCATTTTTGTACTTTTTTGTAATGCAGATAGTTTTATGTGCTTATTTATTTATGTATTTTATTATATACTAGTGGTACGCGCACGGCTTTGCCCGTAATAGGCATCTTTAATGATGAAAAAAATTCTTGCAGAAAATTCATGTGATAGGCCTTAAATTTTTTCCCCCATGAGTTCCAAATTTTATTAAATTTTTTTCAATAGATGGCGCTTCTGATAGAAAGCGTTGAAAGTCTCCAATTTTTTTTCTCCGATTTCAACATGTCATTATTCCCGACCGTAGACATTTTGAAAATATTATTATGAAATTTTGTTCATGCCATCGGTTGGAAATTTTTTGAACTAAATTTTGCAGCTTTGAGACGAAAAAATTTACAGTCTGCCATATGAATTTTCTACAGGAAATATTTTTTTTATCACTCACCATTTTCCTGTTATAAATTTTTGAAAACAGTCAATCTGTTCCAGGACACTCTGTATGATTAAGACATATTAAGGCACGCGACAAAAAAGCCAAGCTAAGGTTTTCGGCAAAGTATCTCATATTTATGATACAACTGGGTTACTTCCCATTCTCAAAAAATATTCTTTTCTAAAAGAGCGTGGTCGAAAGCACGAGGATAGTTACTTTTTTTAAAAAAAAATTTTGACTTATTTTCTCTCTTGAAAAATAATCTTAAAAGACGTTCAGTTGCTGTTTTCATTTTTGCTACTGACGTTCCAAGTGAACAAGTCGCTAGGGTTACCAGTAGAAAGTTTCAGGACATTTCCAAACTTCGTCAAATGAATATTTTATTTAACTAACAATTCTCGTTCTGCGAATAGTTGCTCGTAGTGGAAAAACACCAAAAGGCAATGTCTTTCTAAAAAAGACAACCATGCGCTCCTATTCAAGATGGATGTCTTCACTTGTGACGTCAGACGATGAAACATTTTGCTTCTGAAACCTGACATTTAAATAAATAAATAAAAAAATTCAACGTTAGAATTATAAAAATATTTTCTGACTCCGAGTTTTTTTTTTACTTATTCTATCGATTTTTAGTGACTAAAAGTAGTACTTTTCACTAAAAGAAACACCTAAATTGGCTCCACATTTTGCACATTCGTCACAGGGCTCGCAAAAATCAGAAAAAAATTCTATGCAAAAAAATAATTTTCAATTATGTCTTTCAGCTGGCTTAACAATAAAAGTAATTTGACTTTAATAAGGACTCAGATCCCTATATGACCAATTCTTTAAAAAAACGCAAAAAAAAAAAAAAAAAAATCTAACTCAATAAAAATAAAAATCCTTATTGTCAACATAAAAACACATAAACCATATTTGACAAAGTCAAAAACATTATCAAAGTCTCCAAATTTAGTTTAATGGAAAGGAGAAAGATAAGTCGCCACAACCAGGGCGCTGATAAGCCGTTTTCTTCTATTTTTTTGGTCATTTCTGCGGTCATTTGGGATTATATCTGCAGTATACGCATCATAGGTTCATTTCCTCCACCATATTATTCGGTGTCGTAATAAGAACACCGGAGATCTGAAAAATCCAGTCATGGTCGAAAAAAGGGCTACAATCTTTTTTTCTAAAGTTATCAAATCACAGTAAAAAAAAATGACGGTTCACAGCGGAATTTTTATTTTTGAAGTCGCTAATTAAGCTTTCTAGAAAAGTTAACAACTTTTTTTTATTCTGGTAAGTTACAGTGTACTGTGAAGATACAAAATTTACTGCAAATTAAGATCAGGAATTTTTAACAAAACTCTTTTGTCGTAACTATTGCTACATTTTTGCCTGTTGATAACGCTTTATCATCAGTGAGGCTTTCTGATGACGATAAAATCATGATATAGAGAATTTTGGCAAATCTAACATATAAAGATTGATGACTGGTTTTATTGACCTAGATGGTCTTATTTGGCGCACCCACTTTATTTCATGTTTTACGATTTAACGACCCAAAAATGCATCTTGCTTTGTTAGATTTTTTTTTTTTGGAAGACTAGCAATCCTTTTCGGTTTACAGTTCTTTAAATACTTTATACGATCCCAAGTATTTTTCTTCAGTTAAAATAATTTTTTTCTAAAAGGTTATTTTTTTTTTTAATATAAATGTTTAAATCCTTAAAATAAAAAAAAAAAAACAAACAAATTATGTTTAACTATCAAACAAATTACGTTAAAGAATTACTCTTTCCCCAAATGTCAAGAAATCAATTGGCCATGCGATAAAAAAAATGTTTGCAATTTATTAAGTTGAGAAGAACTTTCAAGTAATTGAGTTAAATTATTTGATTAAACTCTCGTTCTGAAAAGATAAAAACCCCACTGCTGATGGTGACATGCGTCCGCAAAAATAATTGCTGGGTAACACAAGGAAATGTAATAAATGGAATAAATGAATTAGAGCCATATTTGATTTAAAGATTATAAATGGCCATCGTTGTCTAAGAAACGGAGGCACGAAGGTTACAGGGAACAAAGTGATTAATTAATAGTTAAAAAGCAAAATAGCTCATTTCAGCTACATTTCGTTGTTTAAGAAATGCCATCTATGGCAAAATTAAGCTGTTGCACCCGCAAAGCAGCTGCTCGCTTAGACAATAGTTTCACATTTTAACCACTGGAAGCGCAGTGACGATTTTTTTTTTTTTTTTTTTTGAGCAATCACGATTGCTTATTACTCTCATTTGACCGTCCTTGATGTTGTGGTTCCTTTTTCAGCTTGAACCACCAACGCCACCGCCCACCAGCCTCTGCAGGCGCGACTCCGAGCACTGCCTCCTGGAATCCGTTTCTCCTGGTCGGGGGCGTCCATGTCCTACCCCACACAAACGCTCATACACACACACACACACACACACACACTACCTCGCGCGCACACACACACACACACACAAGCCTACACATGCACGCACGCGCGCCTACACATACACACACGCCTGCACACACAGACAACTATACACACGTAACCGCCCAGGAGGACGGGTAGGCTTGGGGGGACAGGAGCTGTTTCTAGAAACAATAGCCCTCAATGAGTAGGGTCCTGTTGCAACTCGTGATTGCGAAAAACGTAATTTGAATTCAAAACTTCAGAATTCAAGTTATTATTTTTTCCCTGTATAGGTGAATGAACTGAACTGGTAAACACAGGTAGCTAGTTTCTTTTAGAAGATTTCCGTAACTAGTTGATCTTTTTTTTTTTATCTACAGGCAACACGGTGGTGGGAATTCTTTTTATGCACATTTAGACTAACTAATAGAAAATTGCGAATCTAAATTCTGCTAAAATGGGACTGCAGCCAACTTTTTTTCATATTTTCATTACAAGTAACGCTTTGGCAGGAAGCTCCAGATAACTTTCAGATTTAAAATACGGCAGTACACAATGATTTAAATTTTGAGAAAGAGTCGTTAAAGCATATAATTAAACGCTTTCTGTTTTTAGCTCTTCCATCCTTGTTCTAAATTTTAGTTTCTTCGTCCATAGATGAACGATCTCTTCTCAACATCTCTGAAATTTCTGTAATTTCAGTATTCATTAATATTGTGGTGAACGGAATAGAATGAGCGACGAATCTATGACGAGTTTTGATCCACATTCGTATCGTTTGAAAATTCCATACATTACAACGAAGCCAAAAGGACATCAGGGCTTTGGTTATATGCACTATAAACCTTTAGTACTAACCTTAGTACTATGCGCACGTCGCGCACTATGTGCGCGTGCGCTAAAATTATTGCAAAACTTTTCTTACGCATATGTCGTTTAAACATAAACGGCGGTTTGTTCATAATGAAAAAGTGCTTCGAGCGACTATGAAAAAAGTTTTTTTTAAATATATTTTTTTAAGAAACCTACTAATGAGACTTCGTTCCTACTGTCGATAATATCAGGCAAGTATTGACTTTATATCCATACTAATGGTACCCACACGGTTTTGCCCGTTGTAGAAAAGTAAAAGGGCATTTGGTTCGCCTGCATTCCACCATCCATCAAAAATGGTAGATGAATTTCTCGCCAATTCTCTATGTTAATTTGAATGCCCATAATATGGGAATTAGCTCGTCCACGTTATGGTAATTTGTTCGTCCATGTTATGGTAATTTACTCGTCCATGTTATAATAATTTGTTCAGTAAAATGTTCTTAAAATTGGAATAGAAAAAGAACAAAGTCGAATTTTCGAAAAATTGCTTCGAGGTGCACACACCCCATGCTACAAACTAATTTCGTGCCAAATTTCCTGAAAATCGGCCGAACGGCCTAGGCGCTATGCGCGTCACAGAGATCCAAACAGAGAGAGATCCGGGCAGAAAAAAGATCCAGACAGAAAAAAGATCCAGACAGAAAGGCTTTCAACTTTATTATTGGTAAAGATAAATATATAAAACAGAGGAAGTTACTTTAAGTTGAGGGTAACGGAAATTAAAAATACAAGAGGAAAATCGAATAGAAAAGTTTTAACGAAACTGTAAAAGTGACTTTTAAAGAAGTGGAGCTAGAAAAAAAGACACTAACAATAGCTAAATAAATTTAAAATGTTCTCACTGTAATTTTTCTTTAGTTAATGATTTTTTCTTGCACAATTATTTGATTAAAATGAGAGACAAAAAACACAAAGAGCATGGAGTGTATGCAACTGAAGTACTTCTACACGTGTGAGGTCATTTAAAGCTTTTCTGAAGAGTCAAAAGTAATATTTTTATTTCTTTTTTCGCTTATGAAGATCTTATTTATTGTTTCTATTAAAAATAAAAATTCAACGATTACATAAAAAGTGAAGTATTGAGGAAAGATGAATAAAATGTTTAAGAGGCATCGATTAAAACGATTCGAAAGAAATGAAATTATGGGCAATAAGTTATTTTAGTGATATTTTTGAAGAAAAAAAATAAGGTACTTAATTATTATGATAATTAAGAGCTTTTCCAGACTGATAGAGTAATCTTAATACTTAGATTGGTTGAAGGAAAGTAAACGGACATTTGTTCCTACCTATTTAGTTTTGTATGAGCTTTCATCTTCTGTGCAGAAAGTAACTGTTAGGAATGAAAAACTAATGAAAATACGTTAAATAGTTAAGCTTACTGAGTTTTTCCAAAATGAACAAATGTGAAATTTAATGTCAGAATACTTGCATTGAAACATTACTTTATTATTATTATTATTGAATTAAAATTATTTCCTCAAAAAAAAAAAAGTGGAAACTTTTACTTCCTTTTACAAAGTAAACGAAGTATTGTATTCGCGAAAAAATTTTGACCCAAAAATAGGCCTTAATTTCCATTTTGCTCACCCCTGAATGAATGTTGAGTTTTTTTTCCAACCCAACCATAGGTGGATATATGCCTAAGAACGTATAGACACCCAAAATATCCATTTGGACGATCCCCGAATCACTTAGAACGAGTTTTCTCGTGACGTCCGTATGTACGTATGTATCTCACATAACTCAAGAAAGATATGTCCTAGAAAGTTGAAATTTGGTACGTAGACTCCTAGTGGGATCTAGTTGTACACCTCCCCTTTTGGTTGCATTCGGATGTTCCTAAGGGGATCTTTTACAACTTTTAAAGGGGAAATCATTGTTAATATCATTGCGAACTCAAGTGGTAATATAATTTGGCAAACACTTGGTGACATATCACCAAGCTTTTGGTCGTCGGGTTTTTCGCCAAGTTGGCGATTTTTTTTAAGGTTGGTTTTATTTTGGCTACTCTAGGCTATATTTAGAGACTTGACCAGTGAATCACATTAAAATGTCCAATATTGGGAAAATTGATCTGTATAAAAGTTTTTTTGCTTCAGTTCGCAACAAACTTGGGGCAAAAGTATTTAAAGTGTTTCTTTGCTTACTCCAAGGCACTACTATGATCATTAAATTGGAATAAAAGGAAGTCATGTGATACACACATCAGCTCGTTTTTTCTTCATGGAGCAAAATGAAAAATGCATTATTTTTCGAATGGGACGTTTTCTTTTCGTCTGTGAAAAATATTTTTTTTACTAATTAATAAGCAAATAAAAGGATAATTGAGTAAATGAAAAGATAATGAAACAACAAACAAATGAATTGATAAATACAAAAGGAAAAATAAATGAGTGAAGAAGAGAGTGAATGAATAAAAAATATAAGAGAATGAATGAATTAAGGGAATTCTCTTAAATGAAAGAAAGTTTTTAAATGAGTTAATAAATGAATACGTAAGTGATATAGTAATAATTGAATGAGTAAACGAAATGAACTATTTCACTTTAACCCATTCACGTTGCCCCACATGCCTTCAACTAATTGTAAAAAATATTAAAAATACAAATGAGCTAAATTTTAACGAAATAAATACTTCATCAAATATTAGGTCCCAATTAATATTTAAAATGTTAATGACGATAACTTTATCCCTTGATAATATTTTATTATGTTTTCACTTACAGCAAAATATTACAATTTGAGTATCGATTTTTGAAAATTGCTTATGTTATCATATGCTCTGATTTTCAGAGGTAATTTTTTATTAACTGAAATAGACTACATATGTTACTACGTAGTTAAAATATTACTAGGTAAGTGGCGCTAAAAAAGAAGTAATTATTTCACCATTTCAGGTTGCCCCACATTCCCCTACTATCATTTCCTTCAGATTTGAATAACTTACGAAACTGTATCCCAGCGTTGGTGAACTAAGGTACCCAAGGTAATCGTCATCAGGTGTAAAATGAATCAGGCGACCGTCTTGGTATTATCCGCGCTCCCGGAGGCATATAAACAACCTTTACTCTGCTAGAGGCCATGTAAAAATTTCTAGACTGCTGATTGGTTACCATGTGAAAATGCCATCCATCTCCTGTACAGTTTGTTTTTTACGCTCTAATTATTGCGCCATTTCGAATTAAGATTAAGTCGAAGAACGAGAATGTCTTCTCGACATATTCGAAGGGAGGGGTTGAATTAAAAACATTCAAACGTGACAAACAATCCAGAACTTCAGAGGAGCGAAATTTGTTCAATACGTTGGATGGGGAAAACAGGGCCCAAACATTTGCGTCGACTGGCCAATCAGGAATTCCAAAATTATTACAAGGTCCATAGCTGAGTAAAGGTTATTTATATGCCTCTCGGGGGAGGGTATATTGAACACCTATAAGTTTCCATGTATGTACAGTGAAATTCGGTTACAACAAATAGCGATAGAACGAAATATCCGTTTCAACGCTATATATTGTCAGTCCCGAATTCACTTTCTAACTACATGTACTGAAAATAATTCAAATACAACGGATTCTCAAGAAAATATGGCAATTTGAAATTGTGTCAGTTTTTCAAAAAATTACCCCCTATATCTTCGCCTCAGAACATCAATAGGATATCTTAGTGTTATTCCTGGGATTAGATGTTTTAGTGTTTCTCTGAGGCGACTATATTTCATAAATTATTTCAGCTACTCAAAAACTGGTTCAAGAATTTTTAACTGAAATCCTGCAATTTGCATATTTCTGATTAATTGAACCCCCCTCCCCTTTCAGAAAAAAGCCTTTTAATTTTAAGATCAAGATTAGCGGTCTCCATTCGCCACTTGGTGACTAAGTGAAATGAAGTGGCGACTGAAAATATTTGTACTATTCGCCACTCGGTTGCTAATAACGGTCGCTAAAGCCACCTTTGCAACCTGAAGGTGCAAGTCAATACCGTTCTGTCCCGCAGTTCACGAATACAATATATTTGCTTAAAACTCGTGCAAATCGAAGTTCAATTGAAAGAATTTAATACAACTAGCACTTTAGGGGGCTGTAGTGGTCTGATACTTCCTAAAAAAGACGATCAAATTTATAACTAATCTTTTTTTTTCTGAAATTTTATTTTTTAAAGAGGTTTTTTTTTTTGTTCTTAGTTAATAACTAATTCATGAGTGAAATTGTAAATGAAAGAAGGAATAATAATTTTCAATTATCAGAAAACAGTCTGCTTAAAAATGAAATAATTTCCTGCCCGTATGGTTATTTTCTTATACAGTCAGTGCTAATGCTCTATTCCTTAGCTGTTTCAATTTTAAAATAAAATTTTCTCCTTTTCTTTAGTAGCAACTTTGGAATATTAGAAGGCAGGATAGTTTGTTTTTTAGTTACATTTCTTGCTTTATAGAAAAAGTGGTGACTAGAGCAAGATAAATGGTGACTAATAAATTTACTTCTATTCACCACTGCGGACCAGCAATATTTCCCAATACTAATATTTACTTAAGGGCAATTCAGTTTTAATGGTCCAATCAATTGTTTTACAAAACACTTCACAAAGGCCAAAAATACACTAGAGTTTAAATCCTTGGTTCGTTTCATGCTATTTACAAAGAATAGAGACTCTTCCTATGTAAAATAAAAACAAGCTTTGAAGATTTTCAGACACAATGTTTAAATGGTATATTTTTAACTAAGTAATGGAGCTGGAAATATCTGTTGCGATACGGTTTTTTTCGATTATTTTTTTTTAAAAATTATTATTGGACATTTTCAAAGAGAGCCCATGTTTTCTGTAAACTTTATGCAATGAAACAAGAGTTTATCATATTTGGAGGTTTAGTAGGGTGTTCTTTAAAAATTGATTCGCTGAATACGATAGAATTTCCCTTAAAAATTAATCATCACCTCAGAGCAACAGTAAGATATCTAATCCCAGAAATAACACTAAGATATCCTACTGTTGCTCTAAGGCAACGAAATATAATTTCTGCATTGGAATAAAAATACTACCTAAATTTACTCGTGCTATTAAATATTCATGCTTCAAATATGCGTTAAAAAAATTTCTAACCTCTTGTAGATTAGATATTTTCAAATATACATTATATTAAGAATTTATCTAAAGTAGCAATTTTTTAAACTCAACCCTTACCAAACCAAAGTAGTTCAACTCTCTACTATGCTAAAATGAAAATCGTAATCTTGGATAACTGTACTTAAGTAAATGGTATATAACCTAGGCACCATGTCTCAGTTAAGACGATGTTTATATATAAGTACATTATATAGTACATACGTCGCTATTAAAACATATTTCACAGCAAATGTTTATTCTTCCGAATTTATTTCGTAATTTTTGGAACAAACACTGAGTCGTAAATTTCTATTACGGCTACCATTCTGTTGCACTAACCCATTTCCAAAATGGATCCTAAGCCAATCCCACTTACAATAAGAGTTGCTGCGGCATCCAAGCAGCATTTGCGGCTTGCAATTACAATCCATTGGAACGGGCCGCCTGCGTGAAAGATGTGTGAAAAAATGTGCTTTGCATTGGCAATCCTCTCTCGCGAACCGTCAAAATTGGTCGAGTTGCTATGGCAATGAAGGAGTAAAAGAGCACTTGTCTGCTTTTCTCGGGCCCGTGGCCCCTTAAATCAAGGGTAACCCATTTATGGAAGTGGCTTGTAGCTTTCCCGGAAATACCATCCCGTCGAGATTGGAAGCTGGTGGTAAGACGGATGGAGAAGTCGCGCCCCAGGGAGATCTTTTCTCACATGTGGTTGCAGAGAGTGGTGCAGGTTGTTACCATCCTGTACGATAGGTAATAAGCTTTTGTTCATTTATTGCATTTTTTTCTGCCATCCAGGAAAAGAAGCAATAGTCTTTTTCTCGAGAAAAACGATTTGTCTCATTATTTAATATTTTCTGTGTAGTTTTTGCCCACGCAAATGTTTTCCTAAGAAAACTCAAGCACGTTTGGAGTTGAAAATAAATTTATAGAAGCAACAATATAGAGTCTAAAATTTTGCAAAAGTATTCCATGTAAGTATTTTGCACTTACAAGGAGCCTGTTTTATGGAAAAGAAGACATGAGTTTATGAAATGAAAAACCATCTGAAAAAAGTCAGCGTCCTGTAATTTTGATATTTAGATCTTTCTTTTATCCATAAGCTTATGTATTTTGCATTGAAAACTGGTTCTTGCTTAGCCCGAAACACGTATATCCAAATATTTGCACTTCTAGGGCTTAATTAATTGTTGTCAATATAATAGCATCTTGTAACGTATTTACGGATTTATGTTAGCATTATTGGAATGTTTGTACATTGCATACGTGTAAAAAGTATACATACACAATCTTTCCATATATTTTTTATTTCAAACAAATCCTTATCAGATTTTTTAATGATACCTTTGATTATTTTCTTTTTAACAATTGTGCAGAGTTTATGAAAAAATAAGTGTTCCTGCTGGACTTTTCAAGGAAGCAATCTTACATACGCTTTTAAGATGGCAGAAAATTAGGAAACAGTACAACGAAACGTATAACCGTGAGACAGCGTTACAACAAAAATTTAACACATAGTTTAGCAAAAAATGACTCATTCATAGTCAAGGCCTGCTAATTCTAACCCGAGTGAGCAAGGACTAGGCTCTGAGTTTTCTTTCTGATTTACACAATTATGAGCAAAGTCAGGGATTTTATGATCCTCTAAGTAAACCTAATTGCAAAGATCATTTGAGGCAGTGAAAAGCAAAATGATGTAAGTGGCAAAACTAAAAATTTGCAGATAATCAGTACACATGGTAGGTGAACCCCTCCTCTGTCTTAGGGCAAGAGATAGTACTTGTAGCATGATTTAGAGAAAAAAATAATGAAAGCCTACTTAGAACGTAATCTTTATACATGTTTTACTCAAAAGTTGAAAATGTCCACTTACATCAATTTGCTTCTCACTGCCTCATTTATCTTTTGTATCATATCAACTTTGTAGCATATCGTGACTTTGAGGCTTTCATGGGCGAATTGTTGAGCCTATTTGCTAGGAAATTAAAAAAAAATATATTTTGAGTAAATCTTTTATCCCGAGTGGTTTTCTTCACATAAGGTTTTCTTTTTCCTAGTTTCCGTTTGGAAACAAAAACAAAAGTGCAACCGAAAAGGTTGTTTGTGAAGTTGAAACACCCTCTACCGGTAAGTTTAATCCATTTTGCCAATCCTAGTAAAGTAATGTATAAACATGTAAAGATGGTTGTACCCTTGCCACAAAGATTTTTTTGTAGTAGCACCTCTAGTCTAGAAAGACCAACCTGGAAGTAAAGTAAGAAAAACAACGTTAAAAAAAGCACAAATTTGCCAATTACAGCAGACACGTGTTTCGGCGTTACAGGGAACCCCTTTTTCATTTCATCCATATGCTCATTACTTTTTGCATTGAAAAAGGCGTTCCCTGTAACGCTGAAACACGTGTCTGCTGTAATTGGCTAATTTGTGCTTTTTCTAACGTGGTTTTTCTTACTTCACTGTTCAGCACAAAGGTATTTATTTATCCAACCTGGAAGTGCTGTTTTTCAAAGTCACTCGTGCACTAATAAAGGGGAAAAATCAGTCTAAATACCACTACGAAGTTCAATAAGACGTAGTCGCCTTAGTTTAATAAATTTAACTTTTTGAAAAATTAATTCAAAGCATCACTAACAAAAAGCAGAGGTAAAAATGCTAACTGTTCCTGAAATTGAAGATGTACTTGCAATTAAAATTAAAAAATGAGTTTTGTAAGTGGGATTTCTTGCACGCTTTTCTCTTTTATAGACTGAATAAGCATGTGGTCAGTCTAGTTGTTAGAAGACGTTGCGTATTCCTGCCAGAGTATAGTATCAAATCTTAGTATAGCAGTAGACAATGTCTTGGTTATTATTTTAATTAGATTTGTAAATTGTTGTTTGTTCGCTTCTTATAATTATCTCAAATGTTTTTGTCTAGAACAAAGACAAATCAAGCAACACACGTGACTTTCCTATCTTAGTCAGAAGATTTTCCTCTATAGGAGTTTATTCAAATACTTTGTTTTGTTTTTTTTTTTTGACTTTGACGTATATTTAATTAGATTTTTTAATTTTTATCGTACCCTTTGCATTATACATAGTTTACATTTTTTTCCTTTTTTCATTAAGCTTCTTTTTTATATCTCGCGGGGAATAAAGGTTTGCAGCCGTACTACGAAAATCTGTGAGACATTTTCTGCCTTCTAATGTAAATATTGCCTTATCATAGAAGTGTAGCGAGAAAATGCGTAGCGTCTGAATTAATAATTAAATTCAAATAAAGTTATGTAAGGGAAGTGAGGCATTAAATTCGCAAATGTCATCACTGAATAAGATTTGAAGGCTCTAGAGTCAAGAATAAGAAAACTAATTGTTAATCCAGAATTATACAATTTTAAATTATGTAACTCAAAATAGATTTAAGCTCAACAATAAACTTACTCTTAGTGAATGTCTGCTTTGATTTATAACTGTAAATAGTATCTTAATTTGAATGCACAAATACAAATAAAATAACAGATTAGGCGAAAATTTTTCCCATGAAAATCTTTAGGGTTTTCTGCTTTATAGTTAAAGGTGAAATGATAAATTTAAAGTCTAGACGTCTCAATATAAACTAAATTAAAACTATATGAAGTTAAATAAAGTTAAAACATATTTGCACAGTAAAATGACAAAATTAAAATATATTTAAATTTGGTAAGCTTTTATGTTTTTTTTTTAAATGTTTTTTTTTTTTACTTGGGATATCCATTAGTTTATTTGTTTAAGTTAAATAGAAAAAAACTTGCCGCATTTAAAAGATTTTGAATTATAATATATCTAACCTCTAGTGTACAGTAGTAGAACTAATAGTAAAATGAGGATGTTGTTCTTTTGGTTATATAAGATAAATAACTAATTAAATGACAAAATATTTTTCATTGTAAAAAGTACTCTCAGAAGAAGCAAATTTCAAATATTAATTCAGAGGTTTTATCTTTTAATTTCGAACTAAATTTAATTAATAAATTTGATACAAATATTACATCGCAAGTTACAGATTTTTTTTAAAGTTTAAATGTTTTTTGATTACAGTTTCAGTTTGCTAGTATCTCTTCTTAAAAACTAGAACATAAATATTGATCCAGAGTTGCATAGTGGAAAAGCTAAAATAAAAGATGTATTTTGTTTAAGTATGAAAAACAAAAAAATATTGACAATTGTTATTTATCCGTTATTTTCATGTCACTCTTAAAATGCTACGGTTATTTTGCGTCTCACGATGTTTAGAAAGAATGCTCATTCGAGAAAGATATTATTCCCAGGGATGACATAAAGCATTTATGCCCTTCGCAAAGGGATATGATGACTCGCTAGAGGCAATAGCAAATCACATAATTGTGTCCTAATAAAGAAAAGCAGGTAGCATTAAAAATAATAGAGGAATATTTTCTTAAGCTACATGATCTCAGGATCGCAGCCACTAAAAGTCGAATTGTCTTACATGTATCCGGGCTTGTTGGCAAGAGATTTAACAAACCAGACAGGTCCAAAAGTTGTATACCTCCCCCTCTTAAAATATTTTTAATGAAAATAATAATAATAATAATAATAAACGATTTGCTTTCCAAGGTATCAATAAGACTTTTACAAAATGTAATTTTTCATTATTTGTTATTTAATATAATTTTATGAGATCATTTTGAATTTCAGCAGTTATTCTCTTAATTGAACTATATTTCTTGATTTAAGCTGACAGTTAGTTATACGTTACCATAACACACGTTTGAGCAATCCCTTTTACCATACATATTGAAAGTGATCCAGCACTTTCTTGAAAAGTACCAATTTATTTATTTATTTATGTTTTAATAGTTTTTCACCATCACAGAGGAAAACTACACCTTGTGTTGAAAAAGTTACACAATTTAAATACATGCAAAACGTGTTTCTCAATAATATAAGAGCGTGTCCTACTGATAATCGTTAGTAACGTAGATATTTCAGTGTAATTTCCTCCTAATAGATGGCAAAAGAGTCCGTTTCTTGCAATTACAATACATTCAATATTATATATATATATATATATATCATTATTACACAAACATCCTACTAAACTGCATAACAGGGACATGTTTGTTAAAATGATCCACACCTAGTAGTTTTTTATTATTTTCTTCAACATAGTCTTTCTATTTGTAAATCATATGCATTGTAGCAGTTTTTCACTTATTTATAAAATAAAAATATATAGCGAACACGTTGCTGCAATCACGTTTTTAACTCTTTGAATGCTAAGAGAAATATTTTTACGAGAATATAATCTAAATAATTTTTAATGTGAGTTATATAAAGCGTTTCAAATTTACTATTTACTTTTCAAACTGTTATCTCCAACTAACTGCTAAAATAATCCATTTCCCATTGTCCTAGTAACTTTCTTTTTACGTGTTTCAAATACAGCATACACTAGTAACATTTGAACATTTATTAGTCATCTCAGCTCTGATGAAATTAAATCTCTCTCTCTTTCTCTCTCTCTCTCTCTCTCTCTCTCTATATATATATATATATATATATATATAGATATATATATATATATATATAATTTTTCCTTGTAAGAATATGAATAATAGTAAGCTTTAAGAGCTTATTACCCATAAATAATGTGACGAGTAATAACTTAAACTCAAACAATACAAGTGTAGTAACAGAAAATATATACATAATTAAAATTCAGGGCGAGAAAGAGTCTCATTAAATCATCCATGTATCAAGAATTATATCTGTAACAGAAGCACTTTGAATGCATTAAATTGATTATAAACTTCCATCTAAGGGATAGGAAAAATCTATTACAATTTTTACTTTTCTGTTAGATACTTTTCTGTAATCCCGAATCTCCACAATTTTTCAGTTTTTCGTAGCTAAAAGCAAGTTTTCGTTCGAATAGTCAGTTCGATAAAATGGTTTGACCCTCATAGGTGCTGATGTTACTTTTTCTTTCTTTTTTTAAAAAGAAAACTTTATAACAAGCAAGTCAAAAAAAAAAAAAAAAACCTGCCCACGTTTTGCGTCATTTACATCTTTACCATGAAATTCATTCCAAATTAACTATACGTTGAATGAAGATTTGTATTAGATTTGAATTTTTAACTCTGGAATCTCATTCTAAGGATCTTTTTCTTTTACTGGTTGAAAGAGAGAAAACTTGTCCTAATAAAATAAAAAAATAAACATGGATATTATGCGTGCTAACTGAAGTATTGTCAGCATTAAATGATTCGTATCAACCATGATACTTTTTTAAAAGTTAATACAAGTACAGCCAAACCGAGTGATAAACCTACAGAGCTACCTACAGCCCCACATTTTCAAGTAACTTTATCTTCAATACTGTTCGGAATCAATTAAGCTACACTGTTTGAAAAAATCCTGAAATTTTACGGTAAAAATTACAAGGCATCCATGTTGCCAGTAACTGTTAACGTAAAATCCTACTTTGCTGTAACATTTTACAGCAGAATAAACGAGAGTTAAAAACCGCAAAATGCGAGCAGCAGGTTCGATCTCAGGACCTTCGGATTGGCAGGCGGCCCTACTGCCCTCCATACGAGTTGGGACACATCGAGTGAAATAAAATAGGGTGTTAAATGCTTTGCACTGTAAGTCACGTGGTGTATCAATTGGCGCTGCAATCGTTTTATTTTTATTTTTTGGTACAACTAACTGTAATTTTTTTTGTACTGTAAACACTCCATTTTACAGTAATATTTTTCATAAAAGTTTGCCGAATTTTTAGCCGTGTAACAGATTACTGTATACACATATTTCGAGGTTTGTTTAAATTTTTACGATAAATAAAAGCTGTATTATGCGAAAAAACAAAAGTATTCTTGGAACCATTCATAATATTTTTAGTATACGTATTAAAAAGTATTTTTTGAACAAATAATTTCTCATAACGAAGACTTCAGAATTGGAGTGGCAACAACAAATATTCTATTAAAAAGTTAATTTATTTCAATCATCAATAGATGTATTTGCGTAGTGATATGCTATTAAAATATGGTGTGAACGATTATCTCCGTACTAACAACTTCTTATAACGGACAACAAATGGATTATGCTGCGAAGCAAAAAGAACCCATTCAAAATGCTTCTGCAGCATTTTTGCTTTCTCTTACATAAAATAGCCTCCTGAACCTAGATATAACCAGTTTTCTCCCATGACAAACCGCTTTTTGGAAATAGCATCCCTATTATTTTCAGTTTTGGACAATTGCATAGTCATTATTTTTCTTTGGAGGGGAAGGAAGCCTTATATTAACCATTAACATTTTCCTGAAGAGCTAGAGAGGTTCAAAGTTCAAAAGCATTTGGAGCAAGTTGGAAGACTCATAGAGAAATTCCTCTCTCCCCTCTAAAATATGTTTTTTTAAAAATCACCAAAACTGATCTTATTTTTTTAATGCTTTGTTTTACAATTTTTTCCATTATTTTTAAAACATAAGTATCAAATTCACTCCTATGAGCCCTATGTATTAAAAAATGTTCACGTTAAAAAAAGTAATAATAAATTTAAAAATGGAACCGTGTCATGTTGCATAATCTTTTTCGCATCGCAGATGTTCATTTAAGTACCCTCCTGTTTTGTTTAACTTACATTCACAGACATAATTCAGATTAAAACTGAACTTAAATAAAGTTATAATAAAGCATGAATGTTTATTAATATTTCTGGGGATGAACGGCCCCTATTAATGCGTTCGCAACACAGTTTTCGACCCGGTAAATCCCCGCTCTGACTCCACAAAAAACCGATTGAAAAATTCCCCGTTTCCATGTAAAAAGAGGTTTCCCATTGTGCCACAGAAATCGGTTTTTACCCAGCATCTTTAGAGACTAGTAGACGAACTTGTTTCGCGTAATGCATTCTGGGAAAAATTCCGCTTTCCTAACAGAAGCGAGCAGGAGGAGAAAAAATACACACATACCCCGCAAATAACGTTAATGCGGTGGAAAGCAGGACTTTTTCCGGGGTCGAAAGTGTCCATGGAAACGGCCCTATTGTCTCTTACTATATCCAGAAGTGATAAACAATGAGGAAAGTGCATCCCCAGAAATATAAATACGTACATACATTAATGCTATATTATAAGCGTAATTAAGTACATTTCTAATCTTAACTATATCAGGGAATATAGCTTGAATAAATATAAATAATACGGGAAAGTTTTTCTCTGAAGATCTGTGATGCGGCTCCTACTACGCAACCTTCGGTGCTTCCAATTTTTTCCATTTATTTATTTATTTTTTTACAATGTGCTATTTTTTCCGTTTATGGGACTTATAGGAGTGAGTTCGATACTCCGGTTTCTCGCTGAAAAAAAAGTAAAAAATTGCAAAACAAGTCCCTAGAAAAAAAAAAACAGTTTTTAATTATTTTTTTTAATTATTGAAGGAAGGATTACCTCCATGAGTCTCCCGGCTAGCTCTAAATATTCATGCTTTTGAACTTTGCATTTGTTTAGTCGGTAAAAAGAATACTTTTATACCACATAAAAATAATAGCTATGAAATTGGAGAAAATTTTTTAAAATGGGGGGGGGGGTGCCATTTTCAAAGAGTGGAAGTTTTAGGGGATGGGGAAGTGTGGTCATGCTTGGATTCGGTGGGTCATTTTTCATTACAAAAAATCAGCCAGAAGGAGGGTAAGAAGCATTTTGAAAGTTTTTTTTTTTTTTTGCTGCACGGTGTTACTAATTGTTTAAATAATTTAATAAAGTTTTAACATTTTAAAATGCATTCTAAGTAGCTCTTCAGAAGAGAATATGCCGTGTAGTGTTATTAGAACATTATTTTTCATTCAACGTGACAAAAAAGGAATATATATATATATATATATATATATATATATATATATATATATATATATATATATATATATATGCGCGTCTGAAAAAGAAGCTTTTGAGTAAATGATTTCCAAGAACAAACACTTCCTCAGGCAACAACAAATATTTTATCAAAATTCATTACATTTTATTCATCAATCGGTGCCCTCTAGCATTGATTCTCGATTAAAATACCATTTAGGGAACTGTTTAATCGATGTAATTCTTAAGCTAAGTGCAACGACACTCTCTATAAATAGTAACTCAATTCTCCTTGCTAATGGGACACCAATTAGTATTCGAAAGAGGAAACAAGGCAACCAATCAAGCACACGCAACGCTCTAACGTTCCAAAAGACATCACTTCTTTGCCCAGGTTAACACTAGAACAACTATCATTATTATTGTTATTATAAAGAGCTATTTTAAGATTTAAATTATCACTTCCTTAACTCATGAATCATAAATGAGAATGCATTCCGTAATTGCAGGGTGTTTCAAGGAACCTTATCATATTTTAAAGTGCGGCCATGAATTATGAAGTTATATTTAGAATGGAGGTGGCACAACGCTTAGTGGTGCTTGAAAAGGGATGTCTTAGGTCTCTGGCGCGAATTAAGAGGTATCATGTCCTTCTTGGGAAGAGAAATGTTTCTGTAAGGCTGGAATAATATTTCAAAACTCATTTAAGATTTAAGAAGTGCAATTGACTGCATGGATGTTCCATTAAATATTAAATGCATCTTAAAGGTTTAAGGAAACATTCTTTGTGCTGTATTTAATAAATTAAAGTAAGGCTGATATTTAATAATGCTCGAAAAAATATTGTGGTCTGACAAAATCAAAATGCGAACCGTTAATCATTTATTACTTAATATTCTCTGTACTTCAGAGCCAGAAGGACGCAAGTCCAAAAATTGTCTTTTTCTTTTTCTTTTTTTTTTTGAGCAATCACATTGCTTATTGTTATCATTTGACTGTTTTGAATACCTATTATTTTATTTCCCCCTCCCCGCCTCCCTCTGCAGCACCACCGTCGACCGGCCCCTCCCGATGATGCTTCTCTAACGAACAAAGTCTCCAGGTTGCGTCCATATACTACACACACGCATACACACACACACCTACAAACACACTCATGCCTACATGCAAACACAGACACACTCATGCCTACATGCAAACACAGACACACACGCCTACATACAAACACACACTCGTAATTGCGAAAAACATAATTTGAATTCCAGATCAAAAGTCAAACTATTTATTTATTTATTTATTTATTTATTTATTTTTTGTGCGTTGTATGTTGAAGTCTATTCCGCATCGAGCCATGTGTATGCAATTCTAAAAAAAAAATCCTTTCATATTTTTCACCAGGGTTAAAAGAGCGCGCATTCCATTCTTTGCATGCGCCAAAAAAAAAAAAAAGTTTTTCCTCTCTATTATAAAATTATCATAATGTAAATTACGTTCCTCTGGCTCTGAGATACTGTTCTTATTTTAGTAAAATCTTCAAAAACACTATAAGAGAGGTTCCCAAAGTTTTTCGATTTGAGGCACCCTTTGAAGAATTAACATTTTCTCTCGGAACCCTAGCCTATCTCTGTTGCATTATATATATATATATATATATATATATATATATATATATATATATATATATAGATACCATAGACTAGACATTTTACGGCACCCCTACGGCACTCACTTCCTGAAACCCTGGTATATATTACAGTAAGCTACCGATTATCGGCGGTTTGGATTATCCAAGAGTCTTTTCACATTTTTTTATAAAATCTTATGATCGTGTAATTGTTCGCTTTTAGATTGTACATATACTTCTTTTATTGAATGTTAGTGGGTGCAATGTAGCCATGTTTTTAGTAATAATTGAAATGTATGTGCGAGTTTGATCAATATTTTTTCAGTTATTGTGTACAGTGAGTACCTTTTTTACGTATTATTCGGATTATCCGCGGTTTTCGCTGATCCGCGATTACCGTGCCATCCTATTCCGCTGATAATCGGGATTTTACTGTATAAGGTTTAGAATTCTTCAACAAAGGGATACAATTTTTAATGACATATTTGCGCCGCAATAACATCCACAAGTATATCAGACATAAGTTTAATAGAACTTTTATAGCAGAAATTCGCTATTCTCATATAAAAGGAACATTGCTTTAATTAGTTCTTACAAAAGGAAAGATATTTTAGTTTTCACCATTAAAAATGATCTTCATACTATTCTTGTTTTAAAGATTTTAAAAACGCAAATGTTTGTTGTTTTTGGCTTTGACAAATTGTGCATTTTTAACTACATTGTGATACATTTAAAAACAGTTAGTGACTTATAGTTAGAGCAAATGTTTTACTACAGCAACCCCTCGCGCTTTTAGGGGGACAAAAAAAAAAGTCCGATGTATCCGAAACCGCGATATAACCAAGGTCATTAAAAATAGTTATCCATCAAACATACAAGAAAATTAGCATTCATTCTTTTTGACATGACTTTCAAATGTTTTCGATATGATTCATGAATGTACTATTACACTCATTAAAATTTAAACAAGATTGAAATTTAAGTACATTTTTAGCGTCAGAAAAGTACAAACATTATATAAGGCAGTGAGAAGAAAAGGGATGCAAGTGGACATTTTGAAGTTTTGAGTAAAACGCGTTTTAAGATCAGATCCTGGGTAGGCTTTCCTTGAAATTTTTTTCTAAATCAAGCTGTATACCGGAACATACCAGGGCTACTAGTACAATATCTTGCTCCAATACAGAGGAGGGGTTCACCTTCCATTTGTAATGGTTATCTTCAAATTTTTAATTTTACCACTTGCATCCCTTTCTTCTTACTGCCTCATATGGTGAATGAAGATGATATTTCTTAGATACCGCGAGATAAAAGTGAGCAATCGCATTCCCAATACCCTCTTATTCCCAAAAGACTTTCTAATCCCTTCGATTTTCTGTAGAAAGGATGTGAAAAGTAAAATTAACCATATTGTGCCAAGAAAACTCTTTCGCCCGTCCAGCTCATTCTTCCTTTCTTTGATACAAATCCTGATTTTTGTCAGCAAGCTTATATCATTTCTGTACTAAAATGTTATCTGAAGAGGGCGTATGTTTTCTTGTACTTGAGCCAGTATGACACCTCTGCCTGATGTCTCTCTCTCTCTCTTTCTCTCATTGTAGAGGCCTTAGTATCAATACGAAAGATAATGTGAAGTAATTTCCAAACTATATCTTAGACCGAAATATTCTGAGGATACGTCCATTTGGATGACAGGAATTGCTGCTGCTTTTCCAGCGAATTCAGAAGAATAGAAGCACGTTCGTTTTGTTCGTTTGTGAAAAAATAAAGAAGAGAGATCATCGAGAAGAGATAAAATGGAGAGAGGGAAGAATTTCATTCGGTGAAACAAAGACCTCAAGTCACTTGATAGATTTTAAAGCGAAGCATTGGAAGAAATCAGGTTCCTTTCCTTAGTTTCACGCAAAACGTGTGAACCATTCGTCGTTGTTAAGTCACGTGACTTGAGATCTTTGCCCAAGCTTGCTCCTTTCTTTTATAAATCCTGCTCTAAGAGAGAGAGAGAGAGATACCTTTTCCGGAGTTATACTATGTGTTTTCAAAAATAATTTCAAACTTAAAGCAAGATTTTAAAAAAAAAATAGACCTCGGGAGACAGAAGAAAATAGCGATGTATCCAAATGAGCGATATAACGAGGGGCTACTCTACAAGCGAGTACCTAGAAAATTACATGGAAGGTCTTTATCATAGTAAATAAAACTCGCTTGACATTTAAGTCGTAATAGGCGATGATTGATGGATTTGAAATGGTATTTAGAAAGATATTAACCAGTTTTATTCACGTTTTTACTGGCAGAGGCTTTCCCTAACTAATTTAATCACAAGTGTGCAACGAAATGTAAATATGCGCATATTTAGACAGTCAAAGTTTTATACAACTTTTATTTACAACATGTTGTTTTCAAAATATGCATATTCATCAATTTTTGTGATAGGCCATGCATCAGTAGTATCAAATTAGTTGAATTCGCTTTTGAAGATGAAATTTTATTTTTTAAACTGAGCAATGCTAAAATTCAATTTATATCATTCTAATCGGAAGCAACGGAAAAATAACATCATCTATCGTACAGAAGCAATTAAGTCCGGACGGAAATTGCGTCTGAGAAGGAAATGATTTTAGTTTTGAAGCACATTTACTACAAAAGTCCAATTCAATTACTTCAAAGTGCCCGAATATCTTAAAGTAGAATAAAAGAACAACAATATGCGAGCGCATATTTGATTAGTATTCTTTTGGTATCGAGGTTTCTTGAAAAAGAAATTTTTGTTTAGCAAAATATATTTTTGTTGGATATATGAAATAATAAAATTTATGCTATCTTTCTTGCCATTTTTGATTTTAAAACGGTAAAGGTTTTTTCAGAGCAGCAGAAAGTTTACAAACTGGATTAAATATTATAAAGTTTATGAAAGCAATATACTTAGAATGATGTGCTTCTGAATCAAAAAAAAATCTGCAATAAAAGGTACAACAAGCACAAATAAAATCGGTTGTTTCCCAAAACCAATTTGTTCCAGGTTATATATTATTGAATGAAAATTTTGCCTCAAATTGAAATAGATTAAAATGAATTTAGGAAATATAAGTTAAAGTTGCTATAAAATAATAAAAGAAAAAAAAAGAATTAATTTGAATTTTGACATCTTGAATTCAAATTATGCTTTTCGCAATCACCAGAGTGTGTATGTAAGCGTGTGTGTTTGTGTGTGGGGTATGTGTGTTTGTGTGTAGGGGGTCTGTGTATGTGTGTAGGCATATGAGTTTGTGTCTGTGTGCTGGCATGAATGTGTGGGTAGATGTGTGTATGTGTGCGTGTGTGTGTAGTTGTGTATGTATGCGCGTGTGTGTAGGACATGGATGCAACCTGGAGACGGCTAACGCTATAGGAGCAGCATCGTGAGGAGCCGGTCGACGGTGATGGTGCGGAGGGTGGCGATGGGAAAATAAAATGATAGGACATTAAAACAGTCAAGTGAGAACAATAAGCAATCGTGATTGCTCAAAAATATCAAACTCTTTGAATCTTAAAGGGGTATTCTGGTCTAGAAATTCAAAAAAAATCAATTTTTTTCATTTCATATTCTCAAAATTTAGACATTTAAGAATTAGTTTCTAAGAGGCTTTATGGAAACTCAAGTTATTTTTGGAGTTACAGTTAATTTTGTTAAAATAAACTCTTTTTCTGAAAGGAGACTGCAAACTTTCAATGCGTTTTTCTCGAAACTAGTTTTTTCGATACGGTTGACAAGATATCTCAAGTTCTAATGCACCGATTTACTTAAAATTTGGTACAGATTTACTTAACACTATCAAAATTGTCTCAATGTAGGTGTATTTTTTTTATTTTTATTATTTTTTTAAAAAACACCAAAGTTCTGAAAAAGAGCCAAAAATTGAACTTCGTTTTTTCAAAACGACGCCATTTGTGAAAAGAAAATTTTCTTTCAAATGGGCTACGTCCTTGTTTAATAAGAAGTAACCTTAACTATATGTTTCGGACCACCTGCAGGATTGAATTCATGTCAACCAGGAGATCCCTCCCCCCTTTTTTTAGAGTCCCCACTTTGCCAGCCTCCACCAACATCAATTTGGATTTTTTTTTCAACTACTATGCATTTTTATTCTTTTAAAGTATCAATAAAAAACTGATAAAAATGGATAATGAAAATAGCTACTGTTTTTTTTTCTATTACGCCCGTAAAATCACCTTAAAATCAAGCCTCTAAACTAGAATACCCCCTTAATAAAACAAAATTACTGCATGGTTGAAACGTAAATTTTGAGAAGAACAACAACTTTGAAGAAAACTAAATCATTAACATATATTTCATTTAATTTCGATTTTAAGAGAAACAGAAAAAAATGAAGTACCCAGGAACCAATGATAAAATATTTCTGTATCCAAAAATTTTTTTAAAAGCAAATCAAATTTAACCCCATGTACAGTCGTCTGCAACATTACCCAATCAGCCAGCAAAATGATGATACTCCATAACTAAGAAATTATTCAATGTAATCAAATTCTTAAGAGATCACATTACCTTCGTAACATTTTAAAAACGTAAATGAAACATGTAATTCTTTGAACCATTTGCATGGACACTTATTTTCCACTCAATTTATCTTCACAAATTAAAATTAATGCTCACGTTTTCTGAAAATTTTTAAAAAATTTGAAAATTTCATTTTTTATTACCCAAAGGCTTTTTATTCACTATCTTATATAATGGTTCGAAAATATTCGGTGTGTAAAAAAAAAAAAAAAAAAATTCAAATTTTGTTTAACGCGATCTTAAAGTTTTGGAAATTTATAAAATGCCTATTCAATGCACAGTTTTGTTAAATATATTATTCTGAGTGCCAAACATAATTTTTTAAGTTGCATCTTTAATAGGAAAAATCCTTAGCGATTTCAATGACATGGCAACACAAAAAAACGACCAACCTTGAAAAAGCACTTTAAAATTGCTTTTTCATTAGAACACATAGCGTGCATGACCTATAGTCACTCAAACTTTTTTTAATAATTGAGCTAGAGCGACGAGGTTTTTTCTTTGTGTTTGAAATAATTCGTAGTTTAAAAATAAACAATAGAATCTTTTTGAGGTCATTTGGTCATTTTTGAGATAATGTAACCCCTTAAAGAAGTTGTGAGGGATAATCCTCACGATCACTAACGATCGTAACAAATGTGATCAAATAGATTCGGAAATTCAAATCACGTCCTTATGCTATCAATACTATTAAATTATATGCACGCTTGTCCAAGGGTCTGTAACCCTAACTTCACTGAGCTGAATTTAAACCTTAAAGGGCCGGATATTCAAAAGGCATTTATATTAAAATCATAAAATCTCATCCAACTCAGTTGGCAAACGGGAGTTGATGAGCGAAGTGAGAAGGGGTGGAGTCACCTAATCTTTTTAAGAACTTTGTGCAAAATAAATACCAGCAGGAATTTTTCGACAACCTACCATAACAGAAGTATGTTTGTTGCTCTGTCGTTTAGTTTAAAGCCTGCAACCAATACTGGAGCTGTTTTGCGCAGCACAAAAGAGTTTTTGAAAAGGACCTTTTTGGCAAAAAGTGAAGTAAGTGGTTTCTGCTCTCACTAGTGTGTCAGTTTTTTACTGGGGAAAAATATCAGGATTGTAGGGAACATCCATGGAACTATATTCGATTTGCTGGTGAGTCTTGGCTTAGCATAATACGTGTGTACCAAAATTTTAAAGATTCAGAACTCGAAATCAATTTGTCTTTCAAACATTGTGCAACTTGAACTTTTCCGTTATGCGGATGAGAAAGTACTAAAAAAAAAAGCGTCTGTGCTCCAGTTTTTAACATAGTCACATAATCACAGTAATCAGATTTTGCTCAGATCTAAATACTCATTTCAGAATGAAAATCACCAGGCATTTTGCACAATTCCACAAAAGCGGCCATAAGTCTGTCGTCGAGTTCCTAGAATAATTCAATGAATGTCTTATACATAAATTTTCAACCTAGTAACATAGTCACAGAGTAATCAGCCCCAAAAATGTCTGAACATGGTTTTTAAAACCTGGTTTAAGATGTTACAAAAATTTTTATTGATCTAACAACTCATTTTCGAGTGATAATAATCAATCATTTTTCACTATTACTTTACAGCGAGCAAAAGTCTGGCGACGATAGCCTGGGGAGATTCAATGAATGTCTCAACCATAAGAGCTCTTAGCTGTCCCCACAGAAAGAAATCGGGGCATGAAAGATCTGGTGAGCGAACAGGCCACGCAACATAACGTTTGGCTAGACCATGTTTCCAAATGCGCCATCGTCTTTGCGACTTATTTCCATGCATTCTCTGCAGAAAGTTGTTTGTTTGGATATGTATATAAAGCGCTGCCCATCTTTTTATGAATCTCCCCGTATAACTAAAGGAAGAAAGTTGTGCCCATGGAATATTTTTTTATAAAATAAAAATAATTAGGAAAAGGTTTGTGATGAAATTCGCGCACTTATACTATAAATCTAGAATAAATTAGAACCTTACGTCATAGAAGTAAACTCACTGAAAATTGGAATTCTGCAAATCGACATTGTATAAATCCCAATTTATGCTTTAGAAAACAAACAAAAAGTTTTAAATTCGCAAGCTAGTGCAATCTTCACTATGAGTTTCATTTAATACAAGTTATGCATTTCAATTCGTTACACAAACAGAAATTACTTATTTTGAACGTTAATAGATAGAAATTCAATACCTTATCAGTTTATCAAACATATTATCATTCAACAAAGAATATAATGACAGCTTCCAATTGACAGATAATACAAGAAAAAGTTTCTCTTGCAAAAATGTAATTAAAAGGGAGCTTCTTCAGTTTGATGTGTTACCAGAGTTTTATATTTAGAAGAAGAATTGTTTGTGGAAACAACGCTAATGATCTCTTAACCGAAATCGAAATTAATTAGCGCTCCAGGCCATAGTTGTCACTGCAGATTTAATTGCGTTCGAACTAATTAACTTAGAGCATAAAAGGCTGTTCATAGTCTGCGGAAATAGTTTATCTTTTGACCACAGAAGCAGTAGAAATGGTTTGCTAGTTCATTTCGATTGATTGATTCGAAATTCAATTTAAAAATGCATTTAAATAGTAAGAAGTTTAGTTGTACAAAGCCAGAAATATCAAGTGCGTTTTATATTTGAGAACGAAGAAGAATAAATTAGGGTGCATAAATGCTAAGTTTAATTATTGGAAAGACACATGAAGCATTTTAATCCAAAAAATGATTGTAATATTCGGTGAATAGTCCTGCAACATTAACGTAGATGGTAGATGAAATATTAGCGAATTTTACCTTACTGTCTTTTGAGCTAATTAACTCCCATTACCATGCACCACTGAGATCTCTCCTGGAAACACTTGGACTGTACTGTAAACATTGCAAGAAGTCTTCTTTTGGGCTGGAGTTCAAAACCTGATCACATTTCTCTGGATGTCAGGAATATCTTAAAATTTCTTTCATTCACATTGAGTTTGAGTCTCTGGAGTAGGAAGAAGTCGAGAGGATTGAGATCTGGCGATTAAGATGTGTGTTTCTCTCGATTTCTTGACAAGCAAAGAACAAAACTTTCATTTGATTTTTTGATCATTAATTTTCATGTTCTGAGTGTTAAGAAATAACTTACTGAAGAACATTTCTTACTCTGAAAAAACATTTCTTACTCTGAAAAAACATTTCTTACTCTGAAAAAACATTTCTTACTCTGAAAAAACATTTCTTACTCTGAAAAAACATTTCTTTCTCTGAAAAAAATTTCTTACTCGGAACACAAACGAAGCTCGATTGAACAATGACGAGAAAAGATGGTCAAGACCTGCCACTACGCTGGTGCATAGTTTTGCTTGGACAGTGTCTCCTGTTCGACCGTTCTGACTTCATTCACTTAACTTCATCGTCAGAGGTTTTAACTGCTATTTAAACATCATAAAATTCTGTTCAAATGCGTTGGAGGGCACGCAAAACGTTGAGCTGAAATTCTATTTCAAGCCAAGTGTTTTTCAGTGTTTTTGAAAGTATCCTTTAAATGATTCTTATGATTTATTCTTTTAGCTTATTGATATCCAGAACAGTAGTTGGGCCCTTTCAGTTACAAAAGATTTGCTTTCAAAGAATCGCGAAACAAACATTGCTTTCTTCTGCACTGTAATCATTTGCAGGCTGACGCAGTCAGTAATGTGTTCCAGGAAATGCTGTCATGACAGGTACCGTCTTATGTAAAAATATAATTAGAAGTTTGTTGCATGAAAATGTTTTATGTTCTTTAAAACAAAAAAATAAATACATAAATAAACAACTGCCGAACAAATGCCAAACTTTCTAGAAAGTTTGCATTTGTGCAATGCTTAATCTTGAAAAAACAATGTCATATGGTCTAAGTGGCAAAATTGAAAGTGTATTTAAAATTTTATATTCTTGTTTTAGGAATTGGAAGCTTTGCAATAAAATGAAATTACGTGACTTATATGAACGTGTTAATTTCTTTTTATGACCTGGCCATAATTCTAAGTGATGTAAATTTTTATTATGTTGGAACTGTTGAACTGATCTTTGCGTGAAGGTAATCGCTTTTGATCTAAAAGCCTTAGTTCAAACGTAGCGACACGTCCTCCTACTTGGGGCTATATACGGCTTTCTTCCTATGTCTGCTTTAATGAAGTAGCTTGTTTTGCTTTTTTACTGTGGTGCTTCTTGATTGTGGTTTAACGTAGAGTTAATACGAAAACACAATCAAGACGCAAAACGCCCTGCTTCACCATAGTAGAAATATGAAGAAAGCATAGTTTAGCCCCCAGATGGCGGATCTGTCGCTACTTATTCTACGACTCAATGTTTTTTTTAAATATAGCCTGTTTTCCCTTGTACGTTATAAATAATTATTTTTGTTCCTTTAGAATATCGTAACATAGAAAGTTAAGTGTAAAAAAAAGCATTTTATCATCACGTTTTACATCGAGATCTTAGCTATTTTTTGAGGGATTACTGCCGTTTTAATAACAAATAACTAATTTTGAAATCGTTTTTGGCGAAATCAATTAGAATTCCATGCGTGCAGCTTGATTTTAGTCTGATTAACAGCTAAATTTATTGCTTTAGAAGTATTTCTTTTACAGTTGTTAGATTGAAAGAAACGAAGTATGCAATGAACACACGTCCTCCACGCACGCACGTATTTTTGTTAAAACAGTGTTTTAGAGAAAGAGAAAAACATCTCATATCTTAGCACAGGTGTTCCTTACATTATTTTTGTTTGTCTTATTTTCAAAGATGCCATACCTTTTTGTTTTCTGCTATGTCTTTGTACAGATTGTTTTTTGTGTTTGAAACGATTCTTTCTTGTGATAAAATAGGAAGACATGGAAATACATTTGGGAAACATTTACATATTTTTGCAACTCTCAAGTTTTCACAAGAGAAATATCTTTTCTTTAACTTTTTCAGTATCTACGCCAATTTTATATTTTCATTTTACCAAATGTTTCCTTTTAAGCAACGTTTCCAGAGTTGCTAAGAAAAAAGTATATTCTCTACGTTCAACAAATTTTTTAGCTGGGAATTTAACAATTTTGTGTTCTGCCTCGAAAATTCTATCCACATCTCACATTATTGGATAACTAACAAACGGTAAAAATTTCTGAAATTAAAATGATGCACATTTCTTAAATATTTTTCTTTCCGGTTTATAAAAACCCAACAAGAATATATGATCATCTCAGATTACTCTGTAGCTTATAAGCCCGAGATTTCAAAACTAATCGTCTTACCCAGGAGCGCCTGATTCTTTTTCTGTCGAGTACCGCACCTCATATTAAAATCATTCTCGCAAACCTAAACACGCATGAAATTTCAACATGCAGTAGAACCTCAATTAAACGAGCTTCAATTAACCGAGGTTTCTGTTAACGGAGACGATAACAAAGTCTCTTTTTTTTTGTGAATAGGTAACCCTTAGGAAAGACAAGGCGATTCATTTTTCTTTTAAATAATGCAAATTAAAAAAAATAATGAATTTTCAATTTTAAAATAAAATTTTTTTGTAAATTTGTAGGTTATTTTAAATGCATCACTTAATATTTAACTTGGCATTGTAAAAAAAATTCAATAGACTTTTTAAAACTTACTACAAGTTATTTTCCAATTTTAGTTTTCTAACTGTAAAACATTACTTTTTTATGTTTATTTACATCTTTTAAAAACATGTATTCTATTATATTTTTATTCAATCTTTTTTAAATGTTTGCGATCCTGGCGAATTTTTATACACAAAGTGTATAAACCGAGATTTCCGACATCGGAGGCACTAGCGGTCCCAAATAGTTCGGATAATCGAGATTCTACTTTTTTTCTTAACAACATGGGAAAAGGAAAGAAAGTTACAGAGGAATAATTAAGGCAGTGAGAAGCATAGGGATGTAAGTGGACATTTTCAAGTTTTAAGTAAAACGCTTTTAAAGATGGGGTCCTAAATAGGCTTCCATTGAAAAGTTCTTCTAAATCATGATGTATAATAGAACCAACAAGGGCTACTAGTGCAATCTATTTCTTGCCCCAAGACGGAGGAAGGATTCACCTACCATTTGTACTGGTTATCTCCAAATTTTTAATTTTGTCACTTACATTCCCTTGCTTTTCACTGCTTTAGTTGTTGTTATCATCACTGGATGCTTTTTTCTTATTTTATACATGCTTTTCAGATACCGATTTCTGAATATTTTTCCCCAGATTTGTGACATTATCACTAATCGTGCGTTTTGATTTGTAACGTTGGAACAAAACACGGGCCACACATATCATCTCCGCAGACGGTTGTGGCATGCTGGCCGTAGGAAGGGCACCACTGATATTACCTATCTGAAACATAACCATTCTTTCAACAAAGATGCATACAGATAATTGATTTCACATTACTGGATATTTTTCGATCAAAAATAAGATTCTCGATGTTTATTGGCCACCTAACTCTTACTAACCACCTGTTTGTCAGCACACAAATGCAAAAGCAGTCCCTTCGATCTCCAATAAAGCTCCCGAGCAATCAAATTATGTCCCCTTAAGAGGAAGATATCCCGAATCTAACGCGCTTAGCACTCCCATGTCAGCGTGAGAAGAATAAATGATTAGTCATTTCATCCAAGAAGAGGCGATGAAGGCCAGTCTTGGATATCCTGATCCCAGTTTGCTGGAATATTTGCATAACTAATTGCGAGCGTAAATCTTTGGGGCAGGAGGCTTGCATGGTTGGCACACATTGAATCTTCATCCGGAGATGGTGTCAGCTGCATGCTGGAGGAATAGGTGGAACAATTTTTCTCGCGCTGTCACTTTCAATCCTAAAATATTCGTTATCTTGAAGGTTGCCTTCAACGTTTAGGGAAGTTTAAATTGAATTTGCCAGTTTTGTTTCTTGATGAGGAAAGTGAATTTAATTTAGAATCAACTGTGTTAGGACTGGGAGAAATATCAAGCAGGTGTCAGTTGCGGCAACTAAAAGTGGGACATGAGATTAAGAACCCAAAATAAAAAGCACACAAGCTGACAATTATATTATAAAAGCTGTGAAAAAAATTCTGATTTTTGCATGTCTCAGCCCTTTATTTGGTTTCATTTACTATAAAAACATAGATGAGAAGTTTGAAAAATGCACTAAAATATTAAGAGGTAGCTCAATGACCTCAAAGCTTAGAAAGTATAGCAATAATTACGATTTTTTAAAAGTAACATGCGTTTGAAATTATTTCATAAAGTTAACCCACTGTCTCTCATAAGAGCAGTTTTGCATTTGGTATGATCATTTACTACTTCTAGGGCTTTAATTATATCCTTTATTTGTTTACTAGTGGCACCCGCACGGCTTCGCCCGTAATAGAAAAATTAAAGGTCTTTTGGTTCGCTTGTATATTTACAAATAATGTATGGTGAATTTTCTCGCCAATTGGCTTGTACCGACGTTACGGTTCCACGCTATGATAATTTCGTATCTCGCCAATTGGCTTGTGCCCATGTTACGGTTCCACGTTATGATGATTTCGTAATTTATGATAGTTTTTTTCTTAAAATTGGAATAAAAAAAGAACCACATCGAATTTTCGAAAAATCGCTTCGAGGTGCACACCCCCATGCTACATACTAACTTTGTGCCAAATTTCATGAAAATCGGCCTAACGGTTTAGGCGCTATGCGCGTCACAGACATCCTACAGACATCCAGACA